>NC_079321.1:11862500-12165921 GCF_029931775.1 Euleptes europaea
AGATCTCCAGGCCACTCCCTGAGGTTGGCAACCCTACTACACAGAAATTTTGGAGGGCTCTGGAAGCTCATTTTATCTAATTCTGGGCACCTTTGAGAACCTGCCTTATAAAAGCCATTCAGAATGTCATATTTTATTTAGCTAGGGCGGGTGTTTTTTTTTTTTTTAAGTGGCCATTCCTCACATAAGGTTCAGCATACCATCTTGAAAAGAAAAGAGTCTATTTCTTCCTTGCTACTTTCTCGCCTGACTAGAATAAATGTTCTCTCTATACAGCAGACTTCTTTTTGCACGTTTGCTATGCTTCCTGGCGGTACTCCAGATAATTAGAACACTTCTGGCGCATGGGAAAAGAAACGAGCAGAAAGAGGCTAATGCCCACACACATACGGATGCAGACCTCTGAGGGCACTTTCCTGACTTAAGACCTGGAAAAGGCAAAATGCGCGGTACATTTTAGACCTAGCTGCAGGGTACATTTTTTTCTGGCCGGGCAAGTCAATGATGTAACCTGGGAGTTTCATGCTTCTCAGGTGCATGGGGTGCCGATTCGGATTGGGACCATGACAGGAGAGGGCAGAGGGATTCAGCCAGGGGTCCCCAACCTTTTTGAGTCTGTGGACACCTTTGGAATTCTAACACAAGGTGGTGGGAACAACCACAAATGGGCCGCCATGAGGTACAGCCAATCACAAAATGACCTCAAATGTTGTGCCCATGCATAAGGGGTAATACACCATGCACACACATAGCCATGAATGTCTGGGGAAGTTGGCATCAGAAGATTGTAAGCCGCAACACCTTTCCGTGTGATAGGGCCCCTCGCCTATTAAGCGTAGTGGTCCTTGGGTTAGCGAATGGATTCTCTTATCTGTAGATAGGAATATAGTTTCTGTTTCCCGCTTGCGAACACGAAGCGCTTTCTAAGAATGCCTCCGGGCTACATTATAGGCTATGCTAATTAATGTATTCAGGCATCTAATTATGTATTGGCTCTTTTGTGTTTGTGATGTAATGTACCTGCCTCGATCCTAAGGCATAAAGGAGCCTTCCTTTTCTTTGTTCTCTCGTGGTGACTCTCCGCTCCTGTATTAGCGGTTATCCCACCCAGCTCTATTATTTAGCTAAATAAAGAACTGCTGCTTCAACTCTAACCTCCTTATTGTCTGTTTATTGGGCTCTACGGATGATCAGGCACTTCACCATGAGGTGCAACCAACCACAAAATGGCCGCCACGAGAGGCAGAGCCACACGGAAAAGAAGCTCAAGGGCAGGGGACAGGAGGAGTAATTTTTAAAACTACACTGGGAAAGAACAAGTGAGGAAGAGGATAAAACCAACACTGTAGTGGTGGCTGCCACCAAAACAATGTTATTTTAATGTGCACAGCCAGGCAGATCTCAAATGGCCAATCAGAAGCCCTACTGGGCAGGAGCCCTACCTGGCCCCATCCACTTTTTAAAAACATTTGGGGGGCGCCAGGAAAGGTGTCGGCAGACACCACATGGGGGGTGGGTGGGCTGGCTTAATCCTCTAGCCCCTCACTGTCTTCCTGATCTGAAATAGCCATGGGAGCAAGGCAAGTTTCCCCACTGAAGAGACGTACATATGCCAATGTGCCACATATTACATCGTCCCAGTGGGGCAAATGGATGGGGCCAGGTAGGGCTCCTGCCCAGTAGGGCTTCTGATTGGCCATTTGAGATCTGACTGGCTGTGCACATTAAAATAACATTGATTTGGTGGCAGCTACCACTACAGTGTTGGTTTAATTCTCTTCCTCACTCTTGTTTGGGGGCTTCCTAGAGGCACCTGGTTGGCCACTATGTGAACAGACTGCTGGACTTGATGGGCCTTGGTCTGATCCAGCAGGGCCTTTCTTATGTTCTTATGTTCTTATGTTCTTATGTTCAAATAGCAGCCCCCCTGAACCATTTCAGATTGCGAACGTAGTGTGGGAGACAGGTAGGGTTGCCAGCCTCCAGGTGGTGTAAAAAATACTCACAATACTGGTAACCAAAAGCTAAGGGGAAAAAACCCAGCACAACTCAATATATTCAACAATTCATTAACAACTAACAGTGCTAACAGTGAAAAACAACCACAAGGTGTACCAATATATACAATTATTTACAATTAATTATCACAAGCCTAATAGCAAAGTCCAAAAGTCTATCAGAGGCAAATTCTCTTCTAATCCAAATGTGGTCGACAATGTCAAAAATTAGTTGGCACGAAGTCCGATCCAAAGAAGGAGGAAACGCTATTCCGGATACTCTGTAGCGCTTTCACCAAAGCATAGCTTCATCAGCCTCACGATGTGTTAGAAGCATACAATTAGGGAGGTTTATGGTCTTTTTAAGTCTTTTTTGTTTAAATTAAATTTCAACAAGTAGTTGCTTCAATAGTATTTTAACTTTTGCAATTTTTAGTATTTGCCTCGGATAGACATCTACAATTAATAATTCCCAACATGTTTTATACTTGGGGTATTTTTCTACCCCATGAATCTCTCCGTGGTGAGGTAAATAGTCTCCAAGTTGTCAGAAAGGGTCTTCGGGTTGTCATAAACTGCTGCATCTCTCCAGAGCATTTGAAATGGTTCCCTGGATGCGAGTTTTTATAATGAACTTTTACCGGGGGGGGGGGTGTTACCCCAATATGTTTTAAAAGGTTGAGGTGAAAAAACTACCCCCGATGGCTCTCTTTTTTCTCCCCAGGATGTTTGTTTGTTCATTTATTTTACAGAAAGCAGACTGTAAGTAGTAACTGGCTTTACTTTGGGGATGTTGTTTACTACCATACAGGTGACAATATTTTGAAAGAAAAAGCAGTTGTTGAGCAACTTTCCTCTGCATTCTGCCAAAAAAAGTACAATGGGGGAAGGAAATACACCCCAAGCATTGTTCCAGTGTGGTGTAGGGGTTAAACCAATGTGGTGTAGTGGTTAAGAGCGATGGACTCTAATCTGGAGAACCAGGTTTGATTCCCCACTCCTACACATGGAGCCAGCTGGGTGACCTTGGGCTAGTCACAGTTCTCTTAGAGTTCTCTCAGCCCCACCTACCTCACAGGGTGTCTGTTGTGGGGAGGGGAAGGGAAGGTGATTGTAAACTGGTTTGATTCTCCTTAAAAGGTAGAGACGATTGGCATATTAAAACCAACTCTTCTTCTTCTTCCAGACAGGCAGTACAACTGCAGTGCTGAAAAGATCTATTAAATATGGATTGGCTCTGGATGACTTCGAAATACCGGAAGACTTGAAGTTTTTTGTTATAGCTTTCATAAGGCCTAAAGTTTTCTTGCAGAAAACTCTACATGTGCGTTCCAAGAAAGCACCTCCTGTATATGGAAAGTCCCCAAGACATTGTTAATTTCCTAGCAGGCAATGTATCTCCTTGACATTTAATCCGATTTATGTTATACCTTGTCCTAAAGAAATTATTACTGTGGACATGGGGATGATGCATTATTTAAATCCTTGAGCTCAGATGAAAGAGTTGAATGGCGTCCAGCAGAACAGTTTTGCATTCCTGTTGCACTCTTAATGGACTCTTGGAGTCATTCAATTCCTTTCTTTTTGAGAAAAGAAATCAGGACAGAGAACTTGAGCAGAGGAAAACCCACCTTCATTTAAGCAATGTCCGTATTTTATACAATAATCAGTTATGCACTATCTAAATGACACACAAGGTAAAATGGGGCAGAGCCAGTTGCTGTTGAGTTAGATGTAGGGTTGCCAGCACTGGGTTGGGAAATACCTGGAGATTTTGGGGGTGGAGCCTGAGGAGGGCAGGGTTTGGAGAGGGGAGAGTCCAATTGCCAATGTGGCCATTTTCTCCAGGGGAACTGGTTTTTGTCGCTTGGAAATCAGCTGTAATAGCAGGAGGTCTCCAGCCACAACCTGGAGGTTGGTAACCCTAGTCAGATGTTATCCATAAGAAATAGAACTTACCAAAAAGAAGAAAAAGTAGAAGAGTTCAAAGGTTGCTGGAATACAGCAGTCTCTTTTCTGCTGCCTTTGGGAGGTCTATTTCTCCTCAATTAGTGCCGGATTCACGTATAAGCTAAACAAGCTATAGCTTAGGGCCCCACTCTCTTGCCCCCCCCCCCCCAAATTTTTTTAAAGGAAATAATAATTATTTCACTATTAATATACTTCTTAATTGTATTTCAGTTCAACAATTACTTTGATAAAATACATATTTTGTTATGTGCAAATGGCTTTAGATACCTATTAGGTCCATCAATTACCATATAGCATATATTCAACACAAAAAACAGCGACAATATGTTGTTGACAAAGGACAGCTGGACATATAAAGGGCCCCATTACCTTCAATAGCTTAGGGCCTCATCAAACCTAAATCCTGCCCTGTGTGTGTGTGTGTGTTAAGTGCCGTCAAGTCGCTTCCGACTCATAGCGACCCTATGAATGAAAGTCCTCCAAAATGTCCTATCTTTGACAGCCTTGCTCAGATCTTGCAAACTGAAGGCTGTGGCTTCCTTTATTGAGTCAATCCATTTCTTGTTGGGTCTTCCTCTTTTCCTGCTGCCCTCAACTTTTCCTAGCATGACTGTCTTTTCCAGTGACTCTTGTCGTCTCATGACATGACCATAATACAATCACCTCAGTTTAGTCATTTTAGCTTCTAGGGTCAGTTCAGGCTTGATTTGATCTAGAACCCACTGATTTGTTTTGTTTTTTTGGCAGTCCACGGAATCCGTAACACTCTCCTCCAACACCACATTTCCAAGGAATATATTTTTTTCCTATCAGCTTTCTTCACTGTCCAGCTTTCACACCCATACATAGTAATAGGGAATACGATGGCATGAATTAATCTAGTCTTGGTGGCCAGTGACATATCCTTACACTTCAAAATATTTTCTAGCTCCTTCATGGCTGCCCTTCCCAGTCTCAATCTCCTTCTGATTTCTTGGCTGCAGTCTCCCTTTTGGTTGATGGTGGAGCCAAGGAATAGAAAGTCTTGAACAATTTCAATTTCCTCGTTGTCAGCCTTAAAGTTGTGTAATTCTCCTGTAGTCATTGCTTTTGTTTTCTTGATGTTCAGCTGTAGTCCTGCTTTGGCACTTTCTCTTTTAACTTTCAGCAGTAGTTGTTTCAAATCTTCACTATTTTCTGCCAATAATGTAGTGTCATCAGCATATCTCAAATTATTAATGTTCCTCCCTCCAATTTTCACTCCACCTTCATCTAAATCTAATCACGCTTTCCTAATTATATGTTCTGCATATAGATTGAAGAGATAGGGAGATAAAATACATCCTTGTCTGACACCTTTGCCAATAGGAAACCATTCCGTTTCTCCATATTCTGTTCTAACTGTGGCCTCTTGTCCAGAGTACAGGTTGCCCAACAAAACGATCAGATGTAGTGGCACACCCATTTCCTTTAAAACCAGCCATAGCTTTTCATGATCCACACAGTCAAAAGCTTTGCTGTAATCTATGAAACACAAGCTGATTTTCTTCTGAGATTCTCTCGTATGCTCCAGTATCCGGCCCTGCTCCTCATTATCTACTGCCTCTGACTGCATTTCGCTGGGTCCATTTCACTGTCATGACTAATACCCCTGGATGAATCTAGTCTCCTTCAATTTGTGTAAGCCCCAGGTGCCAGGGAAAATGTGGCCTTGATCCCAAAGGGGATCAAAGTTTCTAAAACTGATTGTCCCCTGCCCCCAATCTAAATGTCCTTCAAGGGCCCTTTAAGGCGTTAAGGGGGGATCCCCTTTCATAGCTTAGACTGTCCTTGAAGATCTTCAGGAGACACTGCAAGGCTTGTCTGTTTGCAGGGCTTTTGAGGAGGTTTGAATAGCAGGCATCTTCGAAGTAGGGAGGGGGAGAGATTTGGGATTTGCAGTTTTGTTTTGGGTTTTAACTGAAAATGTTTTTAACTATTATTGTAAGCCACCTTGAACCATGAGGAAAGGTGGGATATAGATGCTTAAATAAATAAATGTGTACCAGACTTGTAAATACACAGTGCTCAGGGTTATAAGCATAAATGAGAAGAAAAAATAAGAGTGAGAGGAGAAAAAAGGGAATGAGTTAGACAAGGTGCCGCTCCCCCAGGCTAGGGTTACCAAGTCCATCTTGGGATATTCCTGAGATGTGGGGCAGTGCCTGAGGAGGGCGGAGTTTGGGGAGAGGAAATAGCTCTGCAAGTATCTCATTCCATAGAGTCCACCCTCTGAAGCTGCCGTTTTCTCCAGGGGAACTGATCTCGGAGGTCTGGAGATTGGATGTCATTCTTGGGTAACTCCAGGCCCCACCATGAGCCCGGTAGCCCTTCTCCAGGCCTCTGGATCATTTGAGGGCTTGTCCTCTTCTTTGCGTAGGGTTGCCAGCTTTGGGTTGGGAAATACCAAGAGATTTTGTGGGTGGAGCCTGAGGAGGGTGGGGTTTGGGGAGGGGAGGGGAGGAACTTAAGTGGGGTATAATGCCATAGAGTCTTCCTTCCAAAGCATCCATTTTCTACAGGGGAACGGATCTGTGTCAACTGGAGATCAGTTGTAATAGCAGGAGATCTCCAGCCACCACCTGGAGGGTGGCAACGCTATCTCTGCAGAATCTTAAATTGTCTGCATAGCTCTCTTACAGTTAAGCTTTGCATCCCACATTGGGTTAAAAATTAGACTTTCACACGAATCTACACAAGTTTGTATGAAACAGGATTTTCTGAAGTTAAGAAACCTTTCTGAGGAAGGGCGCATTCAAGAACTTCTTGAAGCATGCATTTTTCCCCCCTCTGATGGAAAATATTTCAAATGCCAGGTTGTATGCCCTGTTTGTTTCGCATTGGTGCACAGGAGAAAAGAAAAAAGAAATTGCCAAGGATGCAAATGACAGAAGCACCCTGTGCATATTCCATATCATATCCTAGGAGCTGTGTGCATTAACCATGGAAACTGTACATAGGGATTCCCAAAGGTAATACATAAATCATTTTAAAAACACCAGGTCTCCAAAAAGCACAATAAAGTATAATAAAACAATTACTTTGCAATGCAAAGCAGTAGCAACCATCTCCAATAAAGCGCACTGTGCTATAACAATTACATGACAGGTGCTTTACCCAATTTCATTTAGCAGCAGGAGACCATAAAACACTCTCCTCAAATTACAAGAGTTCTCCTAAAGTCATTTAATAGCAGATCCAAATTCTGGGAACATCAGTGAGCAACTGAATCCAACCCTATGATGTAGACCCAAATTATGTTAACTCAAGATATATTGGACCAACTGTGATTATCTGGAAGATATCTCAATAACTTTATAAAATGCCACACACCGTAATAGGATTTCCAGCATGTCTGCAAATGCACTTGTGAAGGGATGGCTTTGCAACCCAGTTCTCTCCAGGATCACAGGAGCATGCTGAATATTTTAGGTGCTATGGAACACAGGCAGGATGCTGCTGCTGCAGTCATCTTGTTTTAGGGCTTCCTGGAGGCACCTGGTTGGCCACTGTGTGAACAGACTGCTGGACTTGATGGACCTTGATCTGATCCAGCATGGCTTTTCTCATGTTATGTAACCCTCCTGTTTCTTTGGACTGGTGCCCAGGAGTTCAGAAAATCCCTAAAGCTCCTGGTAGCCTGGTATCTCTAGCAACGCCATCCCTTTCTCTTACTCCAGGGGAGTGGGTGGGTACCAGAAACAAACTGGTTATTAACTGCCACCACCAGCAAATGTGTACATCCTGCACTCTACATGTGCTGTACATTTAGAGGTGTAAGGAGAGATTCCCTCCTGCATCCAAATAGAAGACCTGTACTGAACACTTTTAAAGGCTTTCCCTGTGCAAAACTTTAGCAGCAGAGTTCTCCAGGATTTATCTGTTAAAGAGTGATTAACCTTTAACTCTGATAATAAAAAAGGGGGTTGAGTTCAGTTCTTGGAGCTATTAACCCACAAACCAGACAGAACACCTGTAGAAACCTTTATTGAGATTTAAAAAATATCCTTTTTATTGAGCAAGACAGAAGAAAATACAGGCATGAAAAAGTTAATGCTACAATTACTGTGAAGATAAATGCTAAAATTATCAAAGTGCCTAGAATTGCGTAATCATATTATAGCAAGTAATAGTTTGTGTTTTTTTTTAAAAAAAAATCAGGTTTCAGCTAGTTGTCTCATTGCTTTTACGGATTATCAAAAGCTCAAATTACCCACCAAGAAATCTCACGTAGTCTTCTGAGACTTGTCACAGGAGTGCACATTTATAGAAAAATATCAATCTTATCTTTCTCTAAATCTGTTCTATCATAATCATGTGGTTATTATCTAAATAACTGATTGGTTCATAACTAAATATGAGAGAATCAACATAAGTGCAAAAAAGCCAATCAGCAAATGCATATGAGTTACATCTGATTTAGTAATAGGGTTGCCAGCTCCGGGTTAGGAAATACCAGGCAATTTTGGGGGTGGTGCCTGAGGAGGGCGCAGTTTAGGGAGGGATTTGAAAGCCATAGAGTCCAATTGCCAAAGCGGCCATTTTCTCCAGGTGAACTGATCTCTGTCACTTGGAGATCAGTTGTAATTGCGGGAGATCTCCAGCCACCCCCTGGAAATTGGCGACCTTATTTAGCAAGATAAGAAGGCCACTCTCAATCTCTCTTAAAAAGCAATTAATCTAACTTTTCTGCCACTGTTTCAATTAACTGTCCAAGATGAAAGTAACGGTAAGCAAACAACGTTCATTGACAGTTGAAAAGTGCTTGAACTCTCCGTGAGCATGCAAACTCAGCAAGAAAAGGGTGGCTTGCAGGCTCAGCCAGGAAGGCTCGACAGGTGTACGGAGATGGTGATCAGCCAGACTGGAGGGGAAAACAATCAGGCTGAAAGTGATTTCCCCAGCCCTGATGAAGGGATGGGTGGGACGGCCAGGAGAGTGCTTTTAAAGCTGACCCAGAGAACAGCTGGAGGCTACATGGAGGCGGAGAAGCTGTCAGAAAGGAGGGACATGGAGCCCAAAGGGAGAGAAAAAAGGAGGCCTGTGTGGCTGAAAAGAGACAAGCCAAAAGCTGTGCCCCAAAAGAGAGAGCAGTGGAAGGTAGCCGGGGGGAAAAGGAAAGGGGGCTGTCGGGGAGAGGACTCAGAGGTCATTCCAAGGAGGGAGACCCCAGGGAACCTGACGGAGCTGGACCCAGGAGGGCGACTCTTTTCCCTGTAGGGAACGCCAGAGAAGAGAAGCAAACCACCAGGGGGCAGCAGAGCAAGACAGCGGATAAAAGGCACCTCTGACCTACGGCTGCCTGCTCCGGGTTGGGAAATACCTGGAGATTTTTGGGGTGGAGCTTGATGAGGGTGGGGGTTGGGAAGAGGAGGAACTTGTGTGTGCGTGTGTGTGCGTGTGTGCGTGTGTGTGTGTGTGTGTGTAAAAGTATGGTCTATACAGCATCAGGCTAAGCAAGGGTTCAAAGAAAAGGTGGAAACATGCAATAACCCTACGCTCGGTACTTATCCTAAACAACGTTTAGATAAAACAAGCTAGTATTACATGGGGTCGCCATAAGTCATCTGCGACTTGACAGTGGTTACGTATGTAAGCTAGATGGGGAAGGGAAGATGGCATTGTATAGCCCAATTTGGTCAAATCTTGGCAACTAAGCATGATCACTATTTAGAAGGGAGACCATCGAGGAAGACTCTGCAGAAGAAGGCAATGGCAAACCACCTCTGCTTCTTCCTCGCCTTGAAAGCTCCTTGCTGGGGTCGCCATAAGTCACCTGTGACTTGTCGATGCTTACATATGTATATCTTAGGGTTGCCAACCTCCAGGTAATAGCTGGAGATCTCCTGCTATTACAACTGATGTACAGAAGACAGAGATCAGTTCCCCTGGAGAAAATGGCTGCTTTGGCAATTGGACTCTATGACATTGAAGTCCCTCCCCTCCCCAAACCCCGCCCTCCTCAGGCTCTGCCCCAAAACCTCCTGCTGGTGGCAAAGAGGGACCTGGATCAGGCTTAACCAGAATCATCTGGTACATCATGGACATATCTTACCCATGTTTGCACCAAGCAGATGACTTGTGTTTGCATGGAAGAGGAGGAGGAGGAGGGTTGGTTTTTATATGCCGACTTTCTCTACCACTTAAGGCAGAATCAAACCGGCTTACAATCACCTTCCCTTCCCCTCCCCACAACAGACACCCTGTGAGGTAGGTGAGGCTGAGACGGCATGACTTGCCCAAGGTCACCCAGCTGGCTTTGTGTGTAGGAATGGGGAAACCAATCCAGTTCACCAGATTAGTGTCCGCCGCTCACGTGGAGGAGTGGGGAATCAAACCCGGTTCTTCAGATCAGACTTCTCTGCTCCAAACCACTGATCTTAACCACTACACCACTGTGCCCACTCTCCTTCCCCGTACTGTCAGTCATTTTTAAAAGCCATCAACTTACTTATAAATGGAAAGCAAGCACCTAACAGCACAACACACTGTACTTTATAAAGCCCCCCCCACCACCACTTTTAAATAAATGGATAAAGTACCCATGCATAAACAAATGTGGCTAAATCTTGGCAGACCTTCCAAATTATAGCGCTGGCAAAAGGCCGGAAATTGCAAGTCCCAATAAAATCATTTTTAAATAGCTTTAGATTCACAAAAGTTTATCAGATATGAGAGACAGTTTTTAATTAAGTAGCTGGCAGGGAAAGGCCTAGTGGATCAATGGGAATTGAATTAGGGGCGCACTTTGCTTGCTGCTTCTTCCGCAAGATTTATGATTTTCATTCAGCTTTACTCCTTCGCGTCAGTCTTTTATTCTGCCGAGCCACACGTGGTTGCATACGCCAGATTGCTGACATGGCTTTGTGTATCAGCATTAAAACCACCTTCTGATATGTTTTTTTTACAGCACTTCCAAGTGGTCATGGAGAGATGGTTGAGATATTAGATTAAAGTACAGAACACAGGCCTCTGCAGAGAAATAGTAGTTTTACATTCTCCTCCACAGTCAAACAAACTGGGCAGACAAAATTGAGATAAATGCAAGCCGCAGTTCATGTAACTTTCCTTGAGAGCCAGTGTGGAATAGTAGTTAAGAGTGGTGGTTTGGAATGGTGGGTTCAATTCCCCACTCCTCCACATGAGTGGCAGAGGCTAATCTGGTGAACTGGATTTGTTTCCCCACTCCGGCACATGAGCTGTGGACACTCACCTGGTGAACTGGTTTCCCCACTCCTACACATGAAGCCAGTTGGGTGACCTTGGGCTAGTCACAGCTCTTAGAGCTCTCTCAGCCCCACCTACCTCACAGGGTATATGTTGTGGGGAGGGGAGGGGAAGGCGATTGTAAGCCAGTTTGATTCTTCCTTAAGTGGTAGAGAAAGTCGGCATATAAAAACCAACTCTTCTTCTTCTTGCTTCTGGCTGAGAGTACTAGCTTCAGTGTTTTGGAAGAAGGTCTCCTCAACTTGTAGCTTTGTTTCTGGGTATGCTACAGAATGTTTGTGAATATTCCAACCCCACCAGTTTTATTTTTTTAATCAACACACTACAGCCACAGCCCTTCCCCCAGCTGTTTTTATAACCACAGATAGTCATAGAATCATAGAATCATAGAGTTGGAAGGGTCCACTAGGGTCATCTAGTCCAACCCTCTTCACAATGCAGGAAATTCACAACTACCCCCCACACACACCCCCAGTGACCCCTACTCCATGCCCAGAAGATGGCCAAGATGCCCTCCCTCTCATGAACTGCCTAAGTTCATAGAATCAGCATTGCTGACAGATGGCCATCTAGCCTCTGCTTAAAAACCTCCAGGGAAGGAGCATTTAACATCTCCTGAGGAAGCCTGTTCCACTGAGGAACAGCTCTAACTATTAAAAAGTTCTTCCTAATGTCTAGATGGAAACTCTTTTGATTTAATAAAGTATGATTGATTATTTCTTTAAAACAGTTATCAGCTGCTCCTCCATCCAGTTTAGGATCCTCAAGGCGGCAAACAATAATGAGATTACAACGATTAAAAACACATATGACTATATAAAAACAATTAAAACAAATGAAGCACATGAGTGGGAGAAAGGGTCAATAAGAATCAGCGACAAAATGCCGGACAAAACAGAAAATGCCTCAATCACTGGAGGATGAGCAAATGCAGAGACTCTGACTTAATCTTGGCTTGTTCGCCAGTGACGGAGCAAAGGGGATAAAACTACCATTTGTCGAGACAAACCAGGTCGTGAATGACCATCTGTGAGCAGAATTTGGGTTTTCTCAGCTAAACAAAGTTAAAATAAACCACAGTTTTGTGTAGAATTGCCAGGTCCCTCTTCGCCACCGGCGGGAGGTTTTTGGGGCAGAGACTGAGGAGGGCGGGGTTTGGGGAGGGGAGGGACTTCAATGCCATAGACTCCAATTGCCAAAGGGGCCATTTTCTCCATGGGAACTGATCTCTATCGGCTGGAGATCAGTTGTAATAGCAGGAGATCTCCAGCTACTACCTGGAGGTTAGGAAATCAGTACAGGGGCGACAAAAATGTACAATAACAATTACTGTTAAGTGCAACCAATGTTTATCCTATGGTGTCTAAATACAACTATACATATAAACATACAGTGTTATGTACAAGCATACAAAAATAACAAGCACAACCAAACAAGTCCACATGGATGGTGACACAGACATTAACAAAATTCACAAAAGTGCAAGGTCTTTGGCAAGGTGCTGCATTCTTCTATAAGTCCCATGCAGGTAAGTGTGCAATTCTAGCAGAAATACCAATTTTAGAGGAGTAACTTGATGGAGGATACGGCCATTTCAAATTCTTATGGGTAGAATTCTTCATCAGTCCTTCCTATTCCAATATGTAATATTTTAAAATGCAATAAATATAATATGTTTCAAATATAAAATTACAAAAATAGTTCATTTAATAAATACAATAAATATAAGAATACTTACATATAGATTCCTCTAATATTGCACATCTTAAAGATTAAATTGTATTTAATAATAAGTATTCTTATATTTTTAAAATATTACATATTGGAATAGGAAGGACTGATGAAGAATTCTACCCATAAGAATTTGAAACGGCCGTATCCTCCATCAAGTTACTCCTCTAAAATTGGTATTTCTGCTAGAATTGCACACTCACCTGCATGGGACTTATAGAAAAATGCAGCACCTTGCCAAAGACCTTGCATTTTTGTGAATTTCGTTAATGTCTGTGTCACCATCCATGTGGACTTGTTTGGTTGTGCTTGTTATTTTTGTATGCTTGTACATAACACTGTATGTTTATATGTATAGTTGTATTTAGACACCATAGGATAAACATTGGTTGCACTTAACAGTAATTGTTATTGTACATTTTTGTCACCCCTGTACTGATTTCCTAATCTCCTGATAGTAGTACAGTGGTGTCTTTTTCTCCTACTACCTGGAGGTTGGCAACCCTAGTTTTGTGTGACATCTGATCCAAGCCAACGTTTTTGTTGATGCAAACTCAGCATGAGAGCTTGGTTAGGCAGGATCGAAATATTTGAATAGATAAATATTTGGTGGGTTTTATTCGGGTTGTTATGGTTAAGCTCAAGACCTTTGGTCAAAGGAGCTAGTAAATAAATGGAAAAAAACGGGTTTTTCCAAGCGTAATGAATAAGCCATTCCTAGTTCAGCCCCAGTATGTCTCTGCTGATTCCTACAATGCAGTCATAATTATGGATGTCTGAATTTAAGAGTTCATTCAGTGGCCTACAAATGGAAAAGAAATGCATCTCTAATGGTGTAATTAGGGTGGGTTTTTCTTCGGTCATCACAGGGGTAAAACCTTCTCTTTGCAATGATGGTTTAGATAATGGCTTTCTTGAATGTTCAAGCCAAGAAACTTAAGAATTGCCACAAATGAATTACTTGCAGGTCACACCTCTTCATCTGTCACCAGTTATTTATAGCCTCACAAAGCGGATGTTGGACCCGGGGCCAAGTCTTACATTGCAACTGTGTGGGAAGTGCTTGTTCCACAGGTCACATTCCTGCAGATTTTCATTTTCTAGCCTGTAAACTTCAGCCTGTGCTCCAAAGAAACACAGTCAGGCTTTGGTATCATTTTATACTATATCACATTTCAGATCCCAGAAATCACAAATGAAAATGCTGTACTGGTAACAGAAAAAAAGGAAAACTCGCTGCTAATCATTTTGAATAAACTGTTATGAAGAAGGGGGAGGAGGGGGGAAGAAGAAGAGGAGGAGGAGGAGGAGGAGCAGGAGGAGGAGGAGAGGAGATGAAAAGGAGGAGGAGGAGGAGAAGAGGAGGACGACAATGAAGAGGAGGAGAAGAGGAAGGAAAAGAAGAAAAGGAGAAGAGGAAGGAAAAGAAGAAGAGGAGGAGGAGAGTTGGTTTTTATGTGCCAACGTTCTCTACCACTTAAGGAAGAATCGCCCCCAAAATCTCCAGGTATTTCCTAACCCAGAACTGGCAACCCTAAAGCAGCTACCATGAATTCTCTAGCTGTTACATCAACCTGGCTTCGCCCTTAAACTGACATGTGTACATATCAACAAACTGAATGCTGACTCAGCTATCGCTCTTGCCCCCTCCCCTATGCCTCAGGCTAACTGTTTTGCTTTTTTAAATAAAAAGAAATTCTGGATGACTATTCATGTGTTATTAATTCAGTTTTCAATCCAGTGTGGTGTAGTGGTTAAGAGCAATGGGTTCTAATCTGGAAATCCAGATTTGATTCCCCACTCCTCCACGAGTGGAGGACTCTAATCTGGTGAACTGGGTTGGTTTCCCCACTCCTACACATGAAGCCAGCTGGGTGTCCTTGGGCTAGTCACACTCTCTCAGCTCCACCTACCTCACAATGTGTCCGTTGTGGGTAGGGTTGCCAGGTCTACCCTCTCCTCCGGCAGAAGGTTTTGGGGGCAGACTTGAGGCAAAGACCGTGCAGGCACGCAGCTGCGCAATCGCATCACTTCTGGTTTACACCCGGAAGTGCCGCATCGCAAGGGGCCTTTTACCACTCAGACTGGGAGTTTGAGTGATAAAAGGCCTGTTGTGCTTCTGGGTGTAAACCAGAAGGGACGTGGCACAGTGGTCAGGCGCGTGTGCACACTTTGCCCGCCAACCCTCAGCTGGTCGGTGGACAGCCAGGTGGATTGGCGGGGGTTTGCCCGCCACCACCTGGCACTTGGCAACTCTAGTAGTGGGGAGAAGAAGGGAAGGAGATTTTAAGCCGGTTTGATTCTCCTTAATACGTAGAGAAAGTCAGCATATAAAAACCAACTCTTCTTTTTTAAAAAGGAAACTTCTATTTTGTAAAATGCAAAACTCCGCTTAGATTCAGCGGGTTGGTCCTTCATTTCCCGGGAGCTAGCCAATCAGTGATGTGCGTTATGAGATTCTGCTTGAAATTGACCCAACCTTTTTCCTTTCAGAGCTCAGTCCCAGAGAAGAACAAAATGCCGCCAGGGATCTTCCTTGTTCTGAAAACCTTCACATGGCTTCAGCAATAGAAAAGCAAGTAGGTACTGTTGGGCTGCCAATGTGCTTGCTTTCTCAGTGGCTGCTGCAGCGTTCCATCAATCGTGTGGGATATGATGGAGGTTTATTTAAATTGCATCTGAAAGTGGTTCACCATAATCAATATTCCTAAGAAGACAGCTGTTAATTTCCACCACACCTGTACTCTCTGATATACTGAAAGGCAAAATGTGTTCAGGCTGGAAAACCCTAACCTACCAGTTATATTCAAAAGCCACAAGCAGAAGGCGTGGAAAGCCTTTTGTTATAAGCAGCCCAATAAAGATGTGTGTGTCTCCAAGCGCATGAAAGTCCACAATATATGGCACTGAAGTCCCTCCCCTCCCCAAACCCCACCCTCCTTAGGCTCCGCCCCAAAAGCCTCCCGCTGGTGGCGAAGAGGGACCTGGCAACCCTAGTGTTGCCCCTCCATGACAAAATCACTTCCAGGTGACCTTACCATAGCATAGTGACCTTACCATATTTGCGTTTTTAAATTCGAAAAAAAACAGGTCCCTGAAAACGCAGGCAAAACACAGGGAAACGCAGGGGGACAGCGAGGTGACCTCTGTAGGTCGGAAACAGCACAATCCGAACAATAATCCAAACAAAGACCCAAAGTTGTTGGAAGGGTGACAGTGAGGGAAACAGCCCTGCATGAAAGGCCAAAGTTTTGCTGCACAGGCAAAGGACTGAGCTTTACAAGCAGCTAGGGTTGCCAGGTCCCTCTTCGCCACCGGTGGGAGGTTTTGGGGGCGGAGCCTGAGGAGGGCGGGGTTTGGGGAGGGGAGGGACTTCAATGCCATAGAGTCCAATTACCAAAGCAGCTATTTTCTCCAGGTGAACTGATCTCTATCGGCTGGAGATCAGTTGGAATAGCAGGAGATCTCCAGCTAGTACGTGAAGGTTGGCAATCCTACAAGCAGCACTGCGACTTCTCTGTGGTTATACACACAATGGCAGTTGCACTAGGAAATCTCCAATGGAACATTGCTAATAGACGAGGCCATCAAATGGGCAAATCAGTACATGTTTGCTTTGAGCAATGCCATTGTGCACCCATAGTTGAGTTCATTGTGTAGGTTCCACCCTCTAGTTCCATTGGTTTTGTATTTAAGAGCAATTTTAAAAATTCCTTTAAAAAGCAAACTCATTAGGCCCATTCTTTTTTTTTGCTTCGCCGGCTGATCTGACACCACATCATTATCACCTGCACAGTTAGTACTGCCGGGATCACAACCTGCTGGGCCAATCTTAAATGTTCAATAGTTCCCGCCACAGATAATGGTCTCGTGAAGAATACTGAGCTCTGTTTATTGGTAGACATATAAATGCATGGTGTCCTGTTCCCCAGAGATGGTGAACGCCGTCCAATACCTTGCAATAGGACCGAGTTTTGTTGTCTGAGTAAATTGGCTATACATCTTGCTATTAAAGGCAAAAAAAAGAAACATAAGAAACCCTTAGCAGCTCTCTAGAACAGGGCTGTCAAACATAAGGCCCGGGGGCCGGATCCGGCCCTTTGAGAGCTCTTATCCGACCCACAAGCCAACCAAGACAGCTACTCCCCCTGCTCTCTATCTGGGCTGGTGAGGCATGGCCCGGCCTGACCAACTGACATTTATGTCATATCCAGCCCTCGTAACAATTGAGTTTGACACCCCTGCTCTAGACATTACGAGTTGCATGTCAAAACAATGCACATAATCTGCTTGATGAAAAAATGACTAGTCTGAGCCTGTAGGGACTGCGTTCAAGTGTGAGAGGCACAAGATGGCTCCATCTGAATACTTCCTCCCCCTTTTCCTCTTATGCATCCTCAGCCCCCTGAGAACCTCTGAATTTCTGCCCTGGCCTGCAGTCCCCATTCCCTGCAGTTCCCATTCCCTGCTGCCCAGAAGGAACTTCAGGAACAGTGACATGGGGGGGTGGGGGACAACAGCATTGTTAGGGTTGCCAACCTCCAGGTACTCAACAATTAACAACAGAGAGGAAAACTACTAGATATATGCAAAAGAGTATACGTTGTTGAAGAAATCCAAATGGTCAAGGTATAATACCCTGACTATACAAAGCAAAATAGTTCACGTCAGTGAACTAGCCACTGAGCAGACTATGTCATATCCTGAGGAAGATTCATAAATCGAAACAGGAAGATTACCGGATCCCTGTATTCCAGCCTTGATGCAGGTCAAGGGAACTTTTATGCAGAAATTTATGTCCAAGACATATGCTACACAGCACGTCGTTTGATTGCCTTGATAGCTTCTTTGGAAGACCAACTTCATAATATGTCCTGGTCTACAATATGACCTCTTTGCTTGGACTCTTGACTCACTTTATATTCTTGTATACTATTGTATTTTCCTTTGTATAGTCAGGGTATTATACCTTAACCATTTGGATTTCTTCAACAACGTATACTCTTTTGCATATATCTAGTAGTTTGCCTCTCCGTTGTTAATTGTTGACTACATTACATGACAGCAGGCTAACTTATTATTAATTCTTAACCTCCAGGTACTAGCTGGAGTTCTCCTACTATTACAACTGATCTCCAGCTGATAGAGATCAGTTCACCTGTAGAAAATGGCCGCTTTGGCAATTTATGGCATTTGAAGTCCCTCCCCTCCCCAAACCCCGCCCTTCTCAGGCCCCGCCCCAAAAACTACCCACAGGTGGCAAAGAGGGACCAGCCAACCCTAATCAAACCGCAACATTTACAGGCTGGGAGACTCATATCTAGTGTTGCCAGGTCCCTCTTTGTCACCGGCGGGAAGCTTTGGGGGCAGAGGCTGAGGAGGGTGGGGTTTGGGGAGGGGAGGGACTTCAATGCCATAGAGTCCAATTGCCAAAGCGGCCATTTTCTCCAGGGGAACTGATCTCTATCGGCTGGAGATCAGTTGTAATAGCAGGAGATCTCCAGCTATTACCTGGAGGTTGGCAGTCCTGCTCATGTCGCTCTCTTTTTCCCTGCACGTATCTCACGTCATTAAAAATGAAGGTTTGCATGAACTAGCAGTAAATCGGTATCGTCAGCCCCTTCCCAGGAAACGGCAACGGGGAGATAATGATATTGCAGGAGTCATTCTATTATCTTCATAAACTTTTCATCACTCGCAGGTATGTCGGGCTGATGAAGGATTTGTCATTAGCCCAGCAGGAGGCCTAAAAGAATTTCCCCCATCTGATTTCACGCAATGCTGAGAAGGAAATGAAAAATGATCTTTCAATTCAAAAGTGATCATACCCCGTACACCACTTGTTTCGACGATTCATCAGCTTCCTCGCTTAAGGTCTTCCCTACCACTGACAGACAACTTCCCTCTTGGCCTCCTGGAGCTCTCTGGAAAGCTCTCCCCACATGTGTATCGATTGTCTTTTTTAGTACTACATTGTTAAAAGAAATACTCAAGGGCAACTAAGAATACGAGAAATGGTTTCATGCAATAAAAGTATGGTATGCCAACAATTTTGAATGATAAGAATGGCTGTTGTAGCCAGCGCCAACAACTCAGCAGTTAAGAACTACTTTGCCATAATTTTTTAAAATGTTTCGAGGTAGAAACATCCAGAGCCAGCATAGTGTAGTGGTTAAGAGCGGTGAACTCTGATCTGGAGAACCAGGTTTGATTCCCCACTCCTCCACATGAGTGGTGGACGCTAATCTGGTGAACCAGGTTGGTTTCCCCACTCCAGCACATGAAGCCTGCCAGGGGACCTTGGGCTAGTCACAACTCTCTTTGAGTTCTCTCAGCCCCACCTACCTCACAGGGTGTCTGTTGTGAGGAGGGGAATGGAAGGTGATTGCAAGCTGGTTTGATTCTCCCTTGGGTGGTAGAGAAAGTCGGCTGGCTCTTTGTGAAATGTCTGTAAAATTGGTGGAGTAAAAGTTGAACGCTGTAGGGACACTCGGAACATATCGGACTCTATGGCATTACACCCCACTGAAGTCCCTCCCCTCCCCAAACCCCGCCCTCCTCAGGCTCCACCCCAACATCTTCAGGTATTTCCCAACCCAGCTCTGGCAACCCTACCTGGAAAAATTGACAGCTTCAGAGGGTGGACTCTGTAATATCAAATCCCTCCTGGTTCCCCTCCCTTCCCCAAACTCCACCTTCCCCAGGTACTGCCCTCACATCATCAGGGAATTTCCCAAACTGGTTTTGGCAACCCTGCCCAAGGATCCAGCTTCTCTTGGCAAGCTTTAGCTCATCTGAATTGGCCAGAGTCCAGTCTGCAGATGGTGGACTACATTTCTTTCAGTCATTTTTCAACATCAGAGGGTGGGCAGAGATCCAAGCACATACAGGCAGTTCTGTGCCTGAACCGCGGCCTACAAGTCAAACTGTGAGGCATTTCATTTGGAAAGCGCTTAGCAGAATTACAACAGATGAAAGACGACGACAACCGGACTGTCGAAGCTGTTCCTTTCCTGCTGTGCAGGAAAGCCCTTAGCAAATGGTGTATAAACCAGGCAATGAAGGATATCAAATGTTGCCATGGAAGAAATTCACAGGAATGGCTGCTGGCTATATTAGCAATCATCTGCTCCACATAATATATGAGTTCACAAGTTCACCTGGAAAAAATGGCCGCCTTGGAAGGTGGACTCTATGGCATTATACCCCATTGAAGTCCCTCCCCTCCCCAAATCCCACCTTCATCAGGCTCCACACTCCTCCCAATTCTCCAGGTATTTCCCAGCCCAGAACTGTCAACCCTACAAGGGCACATACCTTGTTATGGTCAGGATTACTGTTACCCACATGAACAGTATAAGATATATCGTTTGACTTAGTCTCAAGCACAAATAAGCCTATAAACTCACCTCTCAGTGGTACAAACCAAATTCCATATCATGTATGGGGATATATATAGAGATATATAGATATGTTATTTATTTAATTCATTTATACCCCACCCTTCTCCCCAATGGGGACCCAAACCGGTGTACACTCTTCTCCTCTCCTCAATTTTATCCTCACAACAACCCTGTGAGGTAGGTTAGGCCGAAAGAGTGTGGCTGGCCCTAAATCACCAAGCGAGCCTCTATGGCACGAGTGGGGATTCAAACCTGGATCTTCCAGATATTAGTCCGACGTTCTTCATCACTACACCAGACTCCATATATATGGCTCTCCATACACACACACACACATACACACACACACACAATCTTCGTTCTAGGAACAAAATCATAGAACCGCAGAATTGGAAGGGGCCATACAGGCCATCTTGTCCAACTCCCAGCTCAATGCAGGATCAGCCTAGAGCAGTGGTTCCCAACCGGGGGTCCATGGACCCCCAGGGGTCCGCGAGAACTAAATTAAGGTCCGCGAAACAAAGTTATAAACCCATAATAAATTAATATTTTCAATTAAAAGTTCTCTATTATAAAAATATATATTCAAATATTATTCTAAGTTTAATGTTTAACTAACAGTTATGATTAAAGTTTATTTTCAAATTCTCTGAATTTTAATTTTGAACCTTGGGGTCCCTGCACCGAACAAAAAAGTCCTAGTGGTCCCTGGTCAAAAAAAGGTTGGGAACCACTGGCCTAGAGCATCTTTGACAAGTGTTCGTCTAGCCGCTGCTTGAAGACTGCTAGTGAGGGGGAGCTCACCACCTCCCTCGGCAGCTGATTCCACTGTTGAACTACCCTTAATGTAAAAAAAAAAAAAAAATCCCTCATATCCAGCCAGTATCTGGATATTAGTATCTGCCCTCAATTTAAACCCATTATTGTGAGTTCTATCCTCTGCTGCCAACAGGAACAGCTCCCTGCCCTCCTCTAAGTGACATCCCTTCAAATACTTAAAGAGAGGAATCAGGTCCCCCCTCAACCTCCTCTTCTCCAGACTGAACATTCCCAAGTCAGTAGGCCCAGAGAACAGTTTGTCAATATGACTTAACAATTGGTATGTGAAGTGCTATCAAGTTGCAGCTGACTTATGGCTGCCCAGTAGGGTTTTCAAGGCAGGAGACGTTCAGAGGTGGTTTTGCCATTGCCTGCTTCTGCATAGCAACCCTGGACTTCCTTGGTTATTTCCCATCCAAGTACTAATAGGGCCAACCCTGCTTAGCTTCTGAGATCTGACGAGATCAGGCTAGCCTGGGATTAATTAATTAAAAGTTATGAAAAGCATAAGACAAACGAACAGCACAGCAAGCTAAACGAAATGCCTGGCTGACTTACCACCATTCATTAATCAGCTTGTTGCAATTTATAAATAAATTCAGAAATAAGTATTAAAGAAATGTTATTGTACACATTTGAAGCAACAACACCCTCTATTTTTCTCAAAAAACAAAACAAAAAACATTCCTTTCTGGATTTGATCAGTAAAGGGGTAAAATTATGTTTGGAAAAAAAAAATAAAGAGAGCTAGAGAGTCTCCTATGCTATTTATCATCGACAGGAAGCCTCTGGGAAAGATAATTCAGAAGTTTGGAGCACAATATCATGAAGACACACAGCTCTATCTCTCTTTTTTCTCTAAATCGAGGGAGGGAGGAATGTGGAACCAGAGCCTGGAGACAGTGAAGAACTGGAGGAGTGGGAGCAAACTGCAGCTTAATGTGTGTGTGTGTGTGTGTGTGTTAAGTGCCGTCAAGTCGCTTCCGACTCATGGCAACCCTATGAATGAAAGTCTTCCAAAATGTCCTATCTTTGACAGCCTTGCTCAGATCTTGCAAATTGAAGGCTGTGGCTTCCTTTACTGAGTCAGTCCATCTCTTGTTGGGTCTTCCTCTTTTCCTGCTGCCCTCAACTTTTCCTAGCATGACTGTCTTTTCCAGTGACTTGTCGTCTCATGATGTGACCAAAAATACGATAGCCTCAGTTTAGTCATTTTAGCTTCTAGGGTCAGTTCAGGCTTGATTTGATCTATAACCCACTGATTTGTTTTTTTGGCAGTCCACGGTATCCGTAACACTCTCCTCCAACACCAGCTTAATACAGACAAAAAAGAAGGGCTGTCAGTTGGCAGTCAAAATTATCCAGGAACAAGTGTTCAGTCTTGAGTGGGGTTAGGGTTAGGGTTGGAGGGGGGACAGCATCATGGAAGATTTTTAAAGGATGCAGTCTCTTGTGTACTTACTGGAAGTTCTTGCCAGAAGCATCAAAGGATAGTTCTGGGAATCACTAGAAACTCGATGTCCCATTTCATATAGCCATCCATTTCTTTTGACCCGTCACCACAAACTTAAGGCAACACAGCGTGTCTCTGTCTTTTAACATCTTGTGCCGAAGCCAATAATGACACCTTCAGTTTCCGTTCAGAAGCAGAAAATGGTGACTTGCTAAGTACAAAAAATAGCCACAGTATTTACACTGGGTTGGATCCAGACTAAATTAACTATTTCCCACCAATTTCCCCCTTCCCGCTGCAGACCCCCCCCCCATCATGTTCTTCAGGATCCCTCAGGGTCCCATATATCCCAGGAACAGCATTTTGTGGAGATCAGTGGGCTGCAGTGAGAGGGGGGAGTCAGAAAAGTCCTGTTCTGATAATGGAACATTTAGTCTGGATCCAACCCATCTAGGGTTGCCACAGGCGGGAGGTTTTTCGGGCGGAGCCTGAAGAGGGCAGGGTTTGGGGAGGGGAAGGACTTCAATGCCATAGAGTCCAATTGCCAAAGTGACCATTTTCTCCAGGTGAACTGATCGCTATCGGCTGGGGATCAGTTGGAATAGCAGGAGAGGTTGCCTGGAGGTTGGCAACCCTAGACCCATCTGGAGTTAGCCTGAAACCATTTCTATCTTAAGACTTTCCCTGGAAAAACACCACTTTTATAGCATTTTGTGACTTGGAGAAACCTTTTGCGGGGGGTGGGGGGTATCTGCCTCTAAATAACACCAGCACACTGGGGCACCTCCGAGAAAACCTGGGGTGAGTCCACACCAGGCTGATTTTCCATGGTCATCTGGTTGCTGGTGAGATTCTGTGTGAAATCGCCCTTGCAATGGAGACTCCAGACAGCCCAGGGTCTTCTGTTCTCTCTCGAATGTTAACGGTGGTTTACCTTTCACACCTGACGTCCATTTGAAGCCCCCCCCCCCCAATTGTGTTCTCAAATGACCCTCAGGATTCTTCACCCACCCTGCTTTAGGATTGCATTTGTGTTATTTTGTTATTTTTTTGTGGAAGGAACAGGCTGTTAACTGTCTGTGCACAAATGGAGGAGGATGTCATGTGGAAACATGAAAAACAACCACTGACTAGTCCTGTGGCTTAAATGTGGGAAATCCTCATCGTGAAACCAGCCCTGGTTAATTCAGATGCTTTTAAAAAAATTGTTGGAATAGGTTAACTATTTGTGGGGGCATTTTAAAAGTTTCTGCTTATTAGATCCGGGGTGGGGGTTGTTTCAGGTTTGGGTAGTTTATTGATAGGATTATTATTTGTTATAAAAGCTGGATAAAACCAGAACAAGTTCTCCTCGGTACTAAAAAGCCCACAGGGCTTAGGTTCTTAGGGAAAAGATTTTAAAATCTATATGATACATGGCATGTCCATACTGTTCATATATATATATTTTCCTTCCTTATCTAAAGGGTGCTGATAATATCGGGTATGTCTGACCAACAAATCTTTGAGACAATCCAATACAAAGGCCTCTTGTGCCACTGGAAAGCAACACACATCAAAACAACACACTGATACCAGCACAGCAAAAATATCGGAACCAAGTCCTTTTGGTTCAGCAAGCTATTGGAAACTGCAGTGTACAATTTGCCCCATAATTTCCAGCCAGCATTTGGGTTTTTCCCCCACATTCTTCTCTGAAACACAAACATTTGTTTTGGTGCTGCTATGTCCTTATCACGATGATGCATAAGAGGCAGAGAAGATAAGGAGCTTTCATTGATTTCTGCAGTGCCGTTTTAGAAGCTCCGAGGACGGGCCGGCCATTTTTTAATGTCAGTTCACATTACTGTCCTGCAGCAAGAATTCTGTCCCACTTTCAAATCTTATCTGGCTTTCAAAGCGTCAGTTATACTGCAACTTTTGTCAGGAACGTTATTTGCACGTTACACGGAATGTTTGCACCCTTGGACTTAAAGGTAAGGTAAAGGTCCCCTGTGCAAGCACCGGGTCATTCCTGACCCATGGCGTGACGTCACATCCCGACGTTTATTAGGCAGACTTTGTTTACTGGGTGGTTTGCCATTGCCTTCCCCAGTCATCTTCCCTTTACCCCCAGCAAGCTGGGTACTCATTTGACCGACCTCGGAAGGATGGAAGGCTGAGTCAACCTTGAGCCAGCTACCTGGAACCAACTTCCGTTGGGATCGAACTCAGGTCATGAGCAGAGCTTGGACTGCGGTGCTGCAGCTTACCACTCTGCACCACAGGGCTCATGCCCTTGACTTACCTTATATGGATATATTTCATTTCTCCCTAGCAATTTGGATAGATGTGCAGGCACAGGAAAGGAGAACAGTTGAGCGCTTCTTGAGAGGAGCGTACCAGATCGGAGTTCTCAAGCCTGAATTGTTATTGAGACTATTTCATGGTATGTGTTGGGAAAAGGGGAATTTCACAGGGGACCATCATGCAATTAGGGAGGGAGAGAATTTTGGAAATGGGGGGACTCCTCCAGAAATTTCTGGGGCCATACAAACTGATCTCAACCCCACCCTGAAGTTTGCCTTGACCCTACACCAACTCTCTTCTCCCTCTTTTATGCCTCCTTTCTTTCCACCACTAGGACTGCCAGGCCCCTCTTCGCCATTGGTGGGAGATTTGGGGGGCGGAGCCTGAGGAGGGTGGGTTTTGGAGAGGGGAGGGACTTCAATGCCGTGGATTCCAATTGCCAAAGTGGCCATTTTCTCCAAGGGAATTGGAGAACAGTTGTAATAGCAGGAGATCTTCTGGAGGTTGACAACCCTACCCACCACTGAAGACACATGAAGGTCTAGTATACAATGAAATTCCACTACCATTCATTATTGGTGACCTGAAAGCTTATTGAACGTACAACTTTTGACACAAAAATCAAAACTCACAAAAAGTTAGCCTGATTTCGAGTTTTTAAGAACAGAACGGCAGCCATGCTGGATCAGACCAACCTTTGATCTAGACCAGCATCCTGTTTGCCACAGTGGCCAACCAGATGTCCCTGGGAGGCCTACAAACAAAACACGGAGATTAAAATTTCCTGTTTTGCCTCTCCCAGCGCCCATCTTCAGGGGGTCACTGCCTCTGAACATGGAGGTTTCACTTTGTCATCATGCACAACAGCCCCTGATGGACCTTCGGTTTAGAACCAAAGTCACTTTGTTGCACATCTTCAAAACAACCGTTCAGTTTTATTTCGAAAACTTCATTTCCTTCCCAGCTCTGCCTCATCCCAAACCTTGTACATTTTTATTAGACCGCCCAGAGGCATTTTGCAGGTATCGCAATTTCAAAATGCAATCTGACTGATGATGGGAAAGGTTTTCACTGCCAAAACAAAAGCTGCAGAGCTGTTCCCAAGGTCCATCCTCAAGTGTCACCCTGAGAAAAAAAATGTAGCACTATTCTCTAGCACAGTCTATTGCTTTTCAGCACAAAGGCATAAACCTACCCGGCATGAAATAGCACAACCACCTTATTCAAGGGACCTGGTGTTGCTATTTATACACCACAAATTCAGACGTGCTTCAACCCTTTCTGTTCCCTTCTGAGCCAAAGATGAACTGCAAGTAGGGTTGCTGTAGGTGGGAAAATTGAAATTAATCCAATCCCTTCTGAGGGGCAATATCACAGCACTCACTTGGTGTAGGATATTCCACCTGTTTTAAGCAGCAGAGTTCAAAACAGCCAATACTATATATGTGGAGGAATATTAACAGCACACATTTTAAAATTGAAGAAAACTGTGTTTTAATAAATGTTTATAAAGACCTTTAAAACAAACATTTTCCTTTAGAGGTTTCTATAACATTTACCTCATCTTAACTGAAACAATGTGACATCTTGATAGAGTGTGAGGCAGAGAGAGAATAAGACAGTTGCCAGCATCAGTTGGTTCCAAGTAACTGTCACCAGAAGGGAGGGGCTGATTCTAGAGGAGCACAGAGGCCACTGTCAATCAAACTAGGCTCCAGCATTTAATCCAACAGTTGCCAGCTCCGAAATGGGAAATAACTGGAGATTTTGTGGGGTGGAGGCTGAGGAGGGCAGAGTTTGGGGAGGGACTTCAATGGGGTATAATTAGGGTTGCCAGGTTCCTCTTCGCAACTGGCAAGAGGTTTTTGGGACAGAGCCTGAGGAGGGCAGGGTTTGGGAAGGGGAGGGACTTCAATGCCATAGAGTCCAATTGCCAAAGAGTCCATTTTTTTCCAGGGGAACTGATCTCTGTCACCTGGAGCTCAGTTGTAATAGTGGAAAATCTCCAGTCACCACCTGGAGGTTGGCAACCCTAACTGCAAGGGGATCACAGCAGGCTATTCAGTCCATTTGCGAACTGCCCCAAGACAAGCTCAGGAGTAACGAGACAAGGAAAATCCCTGGCTTCCCCCTGGACTTTTCCTCTTCCTGCATAGTAGGGCCATATGTATCTTGTGAACAAACCTCTTAAGCACTGCACTTGCTATTGGGAGCACAGTTCAGGGCGCAGAGATCACAGCTTGGAGTTGGTTATAAGCTAGGGTTGCCAGTAGGGTTGCCAACCTCCAGGTACTAGCTGGAGATCTCCTACTATTAGAACTGATTTCTAGCCGATGGAGATCAGTTCACTTGGAGAAAATGGCTGCAGATCTCCAGCTAGTACCTGGAGGTTGGCAACCATAGTTGCAAACCAAAGGCAGGCAATGGCAAACCACCTTTGTTCATCTCTTGCCTTGAAAACACCATGGGGTCAGGCCGCCTCAAAGGTTGAGCTGGAAATGATAAAATCTTATAAAATAATTATATTTATTAAGTGTACCCAATAGATAAGGTTGCCAACCTCCAGGTACCAGCTGGAGATCTGCTATTACAACGGATCTCCAGCCGGTAGAGATCAGTTCCCCTGGAGAAAATGGCCACTTTGGCAATGGGACTCTATGGCATTGAAGTCTCTCACCTCCCCAAACCCCACCCTCCTCAGGGTCCGCCCCCAAAACCTCCTGCTGGTGGCAAAGAGGGATTTGGCAACCCTAACAATAGATACGATAAAAAAACGCTAGCCCTAGAATACAGGCTACATGTAAAACCACCAGTGTAAACTGTTACAGAAATATTCAATGAAAAAGAAGAAGAATTGGTTTTTATATGCTTACTTTCTCTACCACTTAAGGAAGAATCAAACTGGCTTACAATCACCTTCTGTTTCCCTCCCCACACAGACACCCTGTGAGGTAGGTGCTGCTGAGAGAGCTGTGACTAGCCCAAGTTCACCCAGTTGGCATCATATAGAGGAGCTGGGAATCAAACCCAGTTCTCCAGATTAGAGTCTCCCGCTCCAAACCACCGCTCTCAACCACTACACCATGCTGGCTCTCGCCACGAAAGCAAAACCTTTAGTATAGTGAGAGTTCTCTAGTAAAAAAATCTCTAACCTCAGCAACTCACAGATAGGCCAAAGAAAAGTAAATTAAACAAGCTTTGTTTACTTTGGCTGGCAATTCCCAAGTAACCTTGGGTTACAGGTATTCATCATCACTGCAGAGACTTAGCCCAAACATTGAGAATGTCTGTCTTTGAGTAATAGGTTCTCCTCGGCTGCTGTTCTTGCAATAGGCACTCAAAAGGGCAAGAAAGCTTTTATTTCCCCTTTAAAGAGCTATTAAAGCCAGGCACTGTGCAAGAGCATCTTTATTATCAGTGCCCTAAAGGGATGCATTGCACCGTGCAGTCTCAGTCCCGCTGTATATTCTAATGCTTGGGTTAACGTCCGGAAAGACCTGAGAGCATCTGCCTAATTTATTTCGCTGTTAGCATGAAAAGAGCAGTGGGGATGCAAGGATCTGTGTCGTTGTGCAGGATCTGTAAAGAGTAGGGTTGCCAGGTCCCTCTTTGCCACCGGCAGGAGGTTTTTGGGGCGGAGCCTGGGGAGGGGTTTGGGGAGGGGAGGGCCTTCAATGCCATTGAGTCCGATTGCCAAAGCAGTCATTTTCTCCAGGGGAACTGATCTCTGTCAGCTGGAGGTCAGTTGTAATAGTAAGAGATCTCCAGCTAGTACCTGGAGGATAGAAATAGCAACCAGCACGAGGCTCAATATCTGTCAATAATGATTACAACATAATTCAATTACTAAAGAACAATATATTATTTCATATAAACAAATTCAGGCATTAACAGCATGCCTAGCTAACTATATATATATATTCCCTAGAACTTTCATACCGCAAATGAACCCTTGTAAACATTTATAACAAAATTGCAAAGGTCCAAAACAACTTCTCACCATAAGTCCCAACCTGGAGAACAGCTTCTCTCAAAGGCACTGAGTAAGACAAACCAATAAATTTCCTAGAGGTTGGCAACCCTAGTAAAGTATGTCCAAGTGGCACGCCTGCTGCGAACCCCAGAAAACCTCTCTCGCTTTTTCATCATAGGAGTGTGGACCTTCCAGAAAGCAGCCCCCAAGTGGTAGCTTTATAGGGGCTCATGATCCACCATATAGGACACGCTCTCCTATCTAAGGGGAGCAGACCCATGGATTGAGGACTACTGGCTTATATGTAGGGTTGCCAGGTCCCTCTTCAGCACCGGTGGGAGGTTTTTGGGTGGAGCTTGAGGAGGGTGGGGTTTGGGAAGGGGGGACTTCAATGCCATAGTCCCGTTGCCAAAGCAGCCATTTTCTCCAGGGGAATGGATCTCTATCGGCTGGAGATCAGTTGTAATAACAAGAGATCTCCAGCTAGTACCTGGAGGTTGGCAACCCTACTTATATGGCCGCTGCAGATCTTAGATAAGCCAAGTGCTTACCTATCAGCTATGTATGGAAATTATATTGGGGGGACAGGGCAAATAGCCACCCAAGAAGGGGCCATGGAAAAGGTAAAATTGGCTTGGGGAAGGGCTGCAAATACCCCTCCCTTCCACGCTGAAACCCTAGTTGAATTCTTCCCCATGACCCTGCTATTTGCAGTTTAGAAAACAGGGCTCATGGTTCACTTCTAGATAGGGTTGCCAACCTCAAGGTACTAGCTGGGGATCTCCTGCTATTACAACTGATCTCCAGCCAGTAGAGATCAGTTCACCTGGAGAAACTGGCCGCTTTGGCAATTGGACTCTATGGCATCAAAGTCCCTCCCCTCCCCAAACCCCACCCTCCTCAGGCTCCGCCCCCAAAACCTCCCAACGGTGGTGAAGAGGGAACTGGCAACCTTAGTTGTAATATCTTGTGCGTTGCTATGTCATTTCTGGAGGAAACCAGGAAGTGACAATGGGTAGCTCTAAGAATCACCAGAAACTCTATGGTTTTACCATACAGTTTCCAGCAATGACTAGAGCTACCCACCATCCCGTCTGGGTTTTCCCTGGAAGTGTTGTCACAGTAGATGCATTGATTACTTGGTTTTAGTGGGGGGCCTGGCAACCCTACTTCTAGTTTAATAAGGGGGTACAAAATGTAAGGTTTGAACACGGCCACCGTTTGGTGCTGAAAATCATTTCCTTAACAGCTAAATGGCAATTGGGCTTTTGTTTTAACTTCACTGAAATATCTTCAGGCTCAGCTCAGTTCACTTTTAGCAGTGCTCCATATTCATGTTCTGGTAGCTGGAAGGAACTCTGAATGCTGACATTTAGCAGTAATTTTTAGCTTTTTAGAAGGCCAATGGTAAATGCAACAAATGCTAACATTTAAAACCTTATGCTTCCCTCATTCCACAGTATCCTTTTTTAGATTACAGCAATAGAGTTTTGGCTTGCAGCACCGATTGCCTCGCTGTATGGCAAAGGCTACTAGCTCCGGATTTATTTGTTTTAATCGGAGACATCCATGGAGTTATCTAGACTACCACATTCAAAGACACGACGCTAAACAGGTTTCTTTGGTCTTTTGGGGGTGGAGCCAGGGGAGGGCAGGATTTGGGGAGAGGCAGGACCTCAGCAGGGTACAATGCCATACAGCCCACCCTCCAAATCAGCCGTTTTCTCCAGGGGAACTGATCTAGGTTGGCTCGAGATGGATTGTAATAGCAGGACATCTCCAGGTGCCACCTGGCGGTTGCCAGCCCTAGGGAGCAATGGCACCACTTGGAGGGAAAGTAGGGAGCAACGAAAAGACCTAGAAAGCTGGTGCCGCTATCGCTCTCCCTCTCTCCAGCGAAGCGTAGGATGGTGGAGGTATTCTCCACCAGGGGCCATGTTCTGCACCCAAATGTTCTGCTGAGCAGACAGAAGGCCTCCCCGATCATTCTTCCCTGGCAAGCAGAGACACATCATTAGCAGTCCAAGGACATCGAGGAACAAAGGGAGGCAGGCCTGAAGCCCAGTCCCAGGAGCAGCCTGCCAGGCCGGAGACCCCGTGCTGCTGCATGCCCTCGCGACGGCACCACACACAGAACAGAATCGCAGGCTCAGCACAGCCGCCGCCACCTGTCGCATTCTGGCATCGCCGCTGGCCACTTGTCACTGCACGAAAGGTGCGCTGAGCATGATCAGGAGGGACAGGGAAAAAACTGACAGTAACCTCAGGGAACAGCATGGATCCAGCCCTGTGCTTCTCTCCCCGAGAGGCAAGGGAGCTTCCCCGAGACAGAAAGAAGCTCCCCTTGCTAAAGGGGAGGCAAGATTTTCCTGTCGCAGTGCAGTCCTCTCACAGGACAATGGTAGAGCTGCCAACTCTGGGTTGAGAAATACCTGGAGATTGTGGAGGTGGAGCCTGAGGAGGGCAGGGTTTGCGAAGGGGAGGGACATCAACGCCACTTGAGTCCTTACCAGGAGTGGAAGGAACTCAGCATCTTACCCCTCTGGGGAAGCATTATGCACTTTATTCTGGAAAAGGTTATTCTTTGAAACCTGGTATCATGGATGATGATATATGATTGCATGCATTGCATCTTTTGAAGGACTGATGAAGAACTGAGCCTTTGTGCTCCGAAACGATCGTATTCTCCTTGACTGTGCATCTTGCAGCATCTGTTTTGAGAAAAGACCAAGATAGTTATTTCAAAGGACTTACTTGATACTTGCCTGATAGAATTTATATTTCAAATTAATTGTGGAATTTTTGCACATCCATTGTTGTACTGAATGTATGTGTGGTTGGTGGTTTCATTACCACATACTGTAAAGTGTATATGTAGCTATAATATATTAGCATTGTTATCAGCATTGCTCCTGTACTGGTTTTCTCATCCTCCTGATAATAGTACAGAGGTATCTTTTTTTCTCCTTCACCATCTGGAGTCTGGCAACCCTAGACAATGGTCACATTGTGGACCCACAGCATTCAACGGGATCTAGGGTTGGCAAACTCTAGGTGGGGCCTGGAGATGCCCAGGAAAGACAACTGATCTCCAGATTACAGATCAGTTTCCCAGGAGAAAACAATTTCAGAGGTAGGGTTGCCAGGTCCCTCTTCACCACCGGCGGGGGGTTTTTAGGGCGGAGCCTGAGGAGGGCGGGGTCTGGGGAGGGGAGGGTCTTCAATGCCATAGAGTTCACTTGCCAAAGTGGCCATTTTCTCTAGGGGAACTTATCAGCTGGAGATCAGTTGTAATAGCAGGAGATCTCCAGCTAGTACCTGGAGGTTGGCAACCCTATTCAGAGGGTAGCCATATTGGTCTGCCGCAGAAAAGCTAGAATCAAGAACAGTAGTACCTTAGAGACCAACCAGGTTTTTGGGGTATGAGCTTTCAAGAGTCAAAGCTCCCAATGTCACATACATCCCATCTTTGCCTCTCAAAATCTTATACATGTTGGTCTTTAAGGTGTTTCGGACTCAAATCTTGGGGTTCAGATTGGGATTTTTTTCATACACATAAAGGGGGGGGGGGCAGAGAAATCACCTGGGCTGGATTTTTCCACTTTGAAAAAGGTCATCAGATCTCAGAGGGCCGATTGACTTTCATCCCAGACTTCCGTGGTTCTTTCCTCATTAAGGTGAATGATGCGCTCTGGTTCCAGGTCACCTTTGCAAGCGATTGCTGTGAGCAGGTTTGTCAGATAACATCAAAAGAGAGGAGCAACTTACTACATGTGCATAAATGAAAGCTTCTAATAAAGGCACTTCACCTTGGGAACAAAGTCGTTGAAACCCATAATGCGGAGAAAACTGGGGACACTCTTATTGACAGCGGCAGTCTGCCACATCAGGCCCGCAATACAGCAAAGGAAGCTAACAGGAAAATTAGTTAGTCACAGACAAAAAGTGTACTAATGCTAAAGGCGAATGCAAAACCCCCGGCGCATCTGTCCGCTGAATCTCTTTCTCAGCCTGATCTGAAAGTGGTATCTCAGGGCCCAAAGAGACAGGACAGAGATCATGTGTATCATTCTGTCCATAAAATGGACATGGCAGGTTCTTACAGCCTCAGCTTGCCTCAGGGCCATGCAGGACTGGGCAACAGGGGTTTAACTCTTCAACTTCCATTCACTTTTGCTGTTCTGAAACAGGTCTCCCTGCTTCGTTATTAATATTTCAAAGAATGAAAGTCATGACCTTTAAAAAACATTAAGGTGAAGTTTTAACTGGGGAGTCTCGTATGCGATCCTGAAGGAAATCAGTTTCAGGTAGCCGGCTCAAGGTTAACTCAGCCTTCCATCCTTCTGAGGTTGGTAAAATGAGTACCCAGCTTGCTGGGGGTAAAGGGAAGATGACTGAGGAAGGCAATGGCAAACCACCCATACACATAGTCTGCCTAGTAAACATTGTGATGAGACACCACCCCATGGGTCAGTAATGACCCTGTGTTTGCACAGGGAACTATCTTTACTTTTGAGAGGCAATGTGGTGTAGTGGTTAAGAGCGGTGAACTCTAATCTGGAAAACCGGGTTTGATTCCCCACTCCTCCACATGAGCAGCAGATGCTAATCTGGTGAATCGGGTTGGTTTCCCCACTCCTACACATGAAGCCAGCTGGGTGACCTTGGCCTAGTCACAGCTCTCTTAGAGCTCTCTCAGCCTCACCTGCCTCACAAGGTGTCTGTTGTGGGCAGGGGAAAGGCAGGAGATTGTAAGCTGGTTTGATTCTCCTTAAAAGGGAGAGAAAGTCAGCATATAAAAACCAACCCTCCTCCTCCTTCTTTACCTTTACTTGATATGCCAGCATAAAACACCATTCCAACAAATAGCCATCATGCTACAAAAATGATTTTTGAAAATCCCCCTTTAATCCAAACTAACCTGTACCAAGTTGTACAGAGCCTACAAAATATCCTCTGACTTCTTAGGCAGGGAGCCCAGTCTCCCCCCAGAACCTCTGGGGCATGACCAGAAGAACCCTTCCCCTCCACCAGGGTGCCTCAACAGACCACACATATCGCTAGTTTCTGATAATCCAGGCTCTGCTTGGATGCAACCTGCTTCACAGAGTGCTTCCTGCTCTGTGTGGGATCACTATGACCAACCTAAAAACCTCCTCGGGGTTTAGGTATCAGCAACGTTTCAAAAGCAAGAGCACATAGAAAGGTGATCTTCATAGCTGCCGCAGAATTCCCTTCATCTAAAGCTCTCTAAAGTCCATCTGAAAATTTTCCAAAAGCATTTTTAAGCAGGGTTGTCAAACTCCAGGTACTAGCTGGAGATCTGCTATTACAGCTGATCTCCAGCCAATAGAGATAACTTCCCCTGGAGAAAATGGCCGCTTTGGCAATTTGACTCTATGGCATTGAAGTCTCTCCTCTCTAGGGTTGCCAACCTCCAGGTGGTGGCTGGAGATCTCCTGCTATTACAACTGATCTCCAGCCAATAGAGATCAGTTCCCCTGGATAAAATGGCTGCTTTGGCAATTGGACTCTATGGCATTGAAGTCCCTCCCCTCCCCAAACCCCGCCCTCCTCAGGCAACCCTCACTAAATCAAGTGGGTGTTTGGCCAATCATACTTTCCGCTTGGTTTCAGTTTGCATTTAAGGGATTTTTAACTTCTGTTGTGAAAAACACATATCTTTACCAAACCAAAGAAGACCAAAATGGCTAATTCATGGGGAGAGACCCGCTATAATCCTGGCTGAAGAAGTCGTCGTGAATCCTGTCCCATAAAAGAGCTCTGACTGATATATGTGGAACAGTCCTTTCTTGAATAAAGTGCTTAGAATGTGCATCCCCCCACCCCACACACAAAAATCTTTCTTTGAATAATGTCCTGAAACATAATGGATAAGAGCTTGAACAATATACCGTAATGTCTTTTTGGGGAGATAATAACTACATCATGAAAAAATAGCAGCAACCCAACAAAATGCATCACCTCCCCACCCAATTCATAAATAATCTGAAAGGACGAACGATTGATTTGCCTCCGTCAATATTTTAGGACTGGGGAGAGCCAACTGTACTCTTACCTTCAGCTTGTCCTCATTTCAAGCATCCCTAAACTGCAGTATGTTTGAATGATTTTCATTTTGACTTTCAGCATCTTAGGGAGAGGGAGGAAACTAGATTTTTTAAATCCAAAACAGTCCCCCTGGTTGCTGGGGGACTGTTCTTTCTACTTCTCCCTTTCCCCCCTCTTCTGTTTGTAGGTATCAGTTCTCTCTGTGCCGGGCTAAGTTTTCAGGTGGAAGCCCCTATCTGCAATTAAATTTTAACGAAGTTTCTTGAACATGGCACTTTGAATAACGGAGAAATCTTGGCAACAATGATCCATCGGGCAGCTTGATTCACATTGGCATCCAGCTATCCATCACTCTGCAATTATTAGCTTATCTCTTACTTCTGAGAAAGGCATCAATCAATCCAGCCCTAGTCACCTAGCGCCAATATGTATACAACAGAGCCCTGTATATATTTCAGAATTCCTAAGTTATCTTCAGCCAAATATCTGGCTGGTTGCTCTGAATCAATATGCAGCCCTTCACCCTGACTCCTTGGCTAGGGCTACTAACCTCCAGGTGGTGCTAGAAAAGGGACACCGCCGTACCTGTACCACGTAGGTTTGGAAAGCAGCACAAGAGCGAATGCGTATAACAAGGTGCAAAAATCTATTGAGTGCTACAACAACATATAAATATACAATTGACAATAATATGTTAGCTACACAAATAACAACACTATCCTAATCCTAATATATATAATGCAATACAATGCAATACAGTGAATCCTGGTATTCAACTACAAAGTAGCTGGAGAAAATGGCTGCTTTGGAAGGTGGACTCAATGGGATTATACCCCATTGAAGTTCCTCCCCTCCCCAAAGCCCACCCAAATCAGACTCCACCCCTAAAATCTCCAGGTATTTCCCAACCATACCTCACTGAGGTCCCTCCCTTCCTGCTAGGGTTGCCATAGGGTTGCCAACCTCCCAGTACTAGCTGGAGACCTCCTGATATTACAACTGATCTCCAGCCAATAAAGATCAGTTCACCTGGAGAAAATGGTCGCTTTGGCAATTGGACTCTATGGCATTGTAGTCCCCCCCCCTCCCCAAACCCCGCCCTCCTCAGGCTCTGCCCCAGAAACCTCCCACCAGTGGTGAAGAGGGACCTGGCAACCCTACTCTGAGCCCTTATGATTCAGTCAGGAGGTGGGAAGGTTGTTCCAATATAGGGAAGTCGGGATTCAAAGGTACAATGCAAAATGAAATTAGCTTGGTTCGAGCAGGGGAGAAATGCTTGAGGACAGGAAATGCAGAAGATTAGTATCTGTAGTGAGATGAGAATCCTTGTATGGCGGAATGGGCCCATGGGATCCATTTGGAGTGGGGGTTGTAAAGCTACGTATAAATGCTTAAATTAATAATTGTTTAAAATGCAGCCCAGAGCATTCTGAGTTCATACATGCAGTTTGCAAAACCTACAGTATCTACAAATGGAAAATCCTCAAGACACTGTTAATTTCCTAGCAGGCAATGTATCTCCTTGACATTTAATCTGATTTATGTTATACCTTGTCCTAAAGAAATTATTACTGTGGACATGAGGATGATGCATTATTTAAATCCCCGAGCTCAGAGGAAAAGAGTTGAATGAAGTCCAGCAGAACAGTTTTGCGTTCCTGATCCACTCTTAATGGACTCTTGGAGATTGGAACTATTTTTCTTTTGAGGATAAAAGGGAGTCAGGAGAAGAAATTTGCGTGGAGAGAAAACCACCTTCATTAACTGACAACATTATACTGATGAGAGCTGCTGTATAATTGAGGTAGTTAGAGGTCTACAGTTCTGGTCTAGTCAAAATCTTATTCAGCACAAAATCAAGAAGAAGAGTTGGTTTTTATATGCCAACTTTCTCTACCACTTAAGGCAGAATAAAACTGGCTTACAATCACCTTCCATTCCCCTCCCCACAACAGACATCCTGTGAGGCAGGTGGGGCTGAGAGAGCTGTGACTAGCCCAAGGTCACCCAGCTGGCTTCGTGTGTAGGAGTGGGGAAACAAATCCAGTTCACCAGATTAGCCGCCGCCGCTCATGTGGAGGAGTGGAGAATCAAACCCAGTTCTCCAGATCAGACTCTACCGCTCCAAACCACTGCTCCTAACCACTACACCACGCTGGCTCTCCACACTGTCTTGGCAATCTGACATGTGACTTTGAAAATCGACCTGGTATCAGGCAAAAAATCCAATGAAAATGGGTGGTAACTGATTTTTTTTCCATTGAAGGGCAATTCCCCGCCCCCCCCTTGTTTACCTGCCCCTGTTTCCACCCACTCTCAAAATACCTTTGCTTTTTCCCTTGGTTAGTTTAAATGAGATCAGAAATTCAAGGAACTGCAGGAGCCTTTCTTAAGCTTGGGGAAAATCCTTGTGTGTTTCTAAAGTTGTGAGGTTTCCAAGTCTCCTTTTTCGTAGGACAGCAAATGATTAACTTCTGGATGATATTTTATCAGGATGAGTGTTGCAATACAGAGTGAGTGAACTGGGAGAGAGGGTCGTTCCTTAGATCCAGATCGAAGTATCCTTTAAAACCTTTGGAGATCAATAGGACCACCGTTTCTAAAGTAACTTTTTATTGACTTCTTTTAAAAGTCGGGGGGGGGGGAGAAAAGGAATGAGCCCCATACCCATCGAGGGATGTTAGAGCTTCAGCATATCATATTTTAATTACAGGCATAAAAAGTGCAAGTCATGAACGGTGATCCTAGGAACACAGTTATAATCCCTCTGATAAGCTTTAGAATAAACTCATTTGTTCTGAGTGCAGACATTAAATAATGACAGGGTGTCACCTCGAGATTAATGCAGACAATTAACTGCAAGGGTGGACACTTGAGAATGTGTAAATCTAAGGAGAAATGCAAGAGAGAGGGGTGGGGAGAGAGAGAATGTTCCAAGGCATTCTCACAAACTGTGCCGCAAAGAATGCAGAACTCTCTGGCAGATTCTTAACCTTCAGAGGAAATTTATCAGGCCAGCCAAGAATCATCCTCCAACCTATTCAGCGGAGTGTCAGCTAGCCTTCTCCCTCTCAGAATGATACACAAGCAGCCCCGGGTCCTCTCTTTTGCACAGATTGGAAGCAGCAGTCAGCCATCTATTTTTTTTATATCATAGAACAGAATCATAGAATTGGAAGGGACCATAAGGGTCATCTAGTCCAACCCCTTGCACAATGCAGGAAAGTCACAACTACCTCCCCCCCAACACACACACATCCCAGTGACCCTTACTCCATGCCCAGAAGATGGCCAAGATGCCTTTCCTCTCATCATCTGCCTAAGGTCATAGAATCAGCATTGCTGGCAGACGGCCATCTAGCCTCTGCTTAAAAACTTCCAGGGAAGAAGAGCTCACCACCTCCCGGACTAGTTCTTTCCTTTGGAGGCCTCAAGAGAACAGGATAGCATGATAGCATCTGTACGGCAGCAGACCCAGAAAAAAAAAGGCTACTCTAAGTGTGCCTCCCTCCTGGATCTGTTGTACAATTCCCTTGATCAGAGAACATAAGAGCTTAAGAAAGGCCATGTTGGATCAGACCAAGGCCCCTCAAGTCCAGCAGTCTGTTCACACAATGGCCAACCAGGTGCCTCTGGGAAGCCCACAAACAAGACAACTGCAGCAGCATTGTCCTGCCTGCCTGTGTTCCACAGCACCTAATAGAATAGGCATGCTCATCTGATCCTGGAAAAAATAGGAATACATCATGACTAGTATTCATTTTGACTAGTAACCATGGATAGCCCTCTCCTCCAAGAACATGTCCACTCCCTTCTTAAAGTCTCCCAAGTTGGCAGCCATCACCACATCGTGGGGCAGGGTGTTCCACAATTTAACTATGCGTTGTGTGAAGAAATACGCCCCCAGTACTAAATTACCTTTGTCACCCTCAAGGATTCTATGGATGAGTCACCTGATTACAGGTGTTCCTGAGAGAAAGGGTCTCGAAGAAATAAAACTGCCCTTTGCCTTCCCTAAATGTTGCCCCTGAGTAAGAGTAGAGCGTCATGGATACATAGACTTGCCATTTTTCAAGATCCTTCCTAACACTGGCTGGTAACTGTTGTTGCTCAGTATAGAATGCCATCTTCAGTCAGATGAATTAGCTAAGATTTCTCTGTGTTGACATACTGTTTTGTCGCAGGATGGAGCGGTTCTCTTTTTATTAACTCCTATGTAGCTATAAATGGTGTGCCTGGAACAAATGGCTCCCTGGGATGCTTCCTGCAACGCCTTTCCACCTGACAATTGAATTAGCAAGGATAGCACCAGCCGGCGATGAAAATAATATTTTCCCAACCTCAACATATTGCTGTGTGAGTGCTAAGAAATGCAGCATTAATCCAAAGCTCCATCTAGGCCAGCCTTCCAGTAGTGGTCAGCTGGATAGTTCAGACAGCAGAGCAGAAAAGGAAGTAGCCATCCCTGTTGCTACTTGGGAGCAGGGGTGGAACGCAGGGGGAATTGGCCCTGGAAAGGGGCCCTGCCTCAGTCCCTGAGGGAGGGAGAGTGAGCTTGCCTGCCCACCTAGTGGGTTGGGTAGGGTTGCCAACCTCCAGGTGGTTATTTTTGCACCTTGTTGTACGTTTCGCTCCTGTGCTAAGTTCCTTATCCTTTGATATTGGTACAGTGGTGCCTTTTTCTCTCCAGCCTCCAGGTGGTGGCTGGAGATCTCCCACTATTACAACTGATCTCCAGGTGACAGGGATCAGTTCCCTGGAGAAAACGGCCGCTTTGGCAATCGGACTCTGTGGCATTGAAGTCCCTTCCCTCCCCAAACTTCTCCACCCCCAAAATCTCCAGGTATTTCCCAACCTGGCAACCATAGGGGTGGGCTCTGACCCCCTCCTTGTCTTGTGAGTAGGGATGCCAGGTCCCTCTTCGTCACCGGCGGGAGGTTTTTGGGCAGAGCCTGAGGAGGGCAGGGTTTGGGGAGAGGAGAGACTTCAATGCCATAGAGTCCAATTGCCAAAGCAACCATTTTCTCCAGGTGAACTGATCTCTGTTGGCTGGAGATCAGTTGTAATAGCAGGAGATGTCCAGCTACTACCTGGAGGCTGACACCCCTATCTATGATTCTGTCATACCGGGGGGGAAGTCCCAGAAGCCATAATGGCTAGTCTGTCCCTGCTTGTAAGTGTGCTGCCTCTGAACATTGGAGGTTTCATTTAGTAACCACGGACCCATCCACTAGGAATTGGTCTAATCCTTTTCTGACATTGCCTAAGCTGCAGGGCATTTCTAAACTTGGTGGCGGGGAATTACACAAAATTACCCATGCATTGCATCTGTCTTTAACTTGCTGCCAGTCAATTTAATTGTTCCGCCCAGAGTTCTACTTTGAGGAGGGGGGGAAACGCTGATCAATTCTCACCCTGCTGTTCATAATTTTATACGTTCCCCCCCCCCCCCAAGGCGTCTTGCTTTCTAAACATTTTCTGGAGGAAAACGACTCCCTAGCTTGATTCAGAGGTTTTTCTTCCGCCGCAGCATTTCCTCCGTGAGATGTCGCACTGAGCTGGGGAGTTTGTCTTCCATAAAATACCCAACATTTTTCAGGAGGAACACTCTGATTAGCTGATGCCACCGTTAATGGGGCCAGGTTGGCACAGTGCCTCCACAAGCCAGCATAATAAATTCTCCAAACAGTAAAACTAAAGTAATAAATCGACCCCAGCTGTAGTAAACCAAACAAACAAAAATGCTAGCTAAATATTTTGGCGGGATGCAAGGCAGGCTGAGAAATGCCTTCTTTTCTCTAGCCGCCCATGATAAATATGTGTGTGTTGACTGAGGTGGCTATAGATGTTGTACGCAGGTTGTGATAAGTCGGTGCTCCAGAGTCCTGAGGCGCCTTTGTCAACATGGCAGAAAGCAGCATATCGTAGAATCATAGAGCTGGAAGGGACCACCAGGGTCATCTAGTCCAACCTCCTGCACAATGCAAGAAATTCACAACTACCTCCCCCACACACACACCCAATGGCCAGAAGATGGCCAAGATACCGTCCCTCTCATCATCTGCTTGAGGTCATAGCTGTCAGCATTGCTGACAGATGGCCATCTAACCTCTTCTTAAAAACCTCCAGGAAAGGAGAGCTTACCGCCTCCCGAGGAAGCCTGTTCCACTGAGGAACCACTCTAACTGTAAGAAAATTCTTCCTAATGTCTAAATTGAAACTCTTTTGATTTCATTTCAACCTGTTGGTTCTGGTCCGACCTTCTGGGGCAACAGAAAACAACTCGGCACCATCTTCCATATGAAAGCCCTTCAAGTACTTGAAGACGGTTATCATATCACCTCTCAGTCTTCTCCTCTTCAGGCTAAACATACCCAGCTCCTTCAGCCTTTCCTCATAGGACTTGGTCTCCAGACCCCTCACCATCTTGGTTGCCCTCCTCTGGACGCTTTCTAGCTTGTCTACATCTTTCTTAAATTGCGGTGCCCAAAACTGAACACAGTACTCTAGGTGAGGTCTAACCAGAGCAGAGTAAAGCGATACCATCACTTCACATGATCTGGACACTATACTTCTGTTGATATAGCCCAATATCGCATTTGCCTTTTCAGCTACTGCATCACACTGCTGACTCATGTTCAGTGTTTGGTCTACTAAGACCCCAAGATCTTTTTAGCACACACTACTGCTCAGACAAGTCTCCCCCATCCTATAATTATGCATTTGATTTTTCCTACCTAAATGTAGAACTTTACATTTGTCTTTGTTGAAGTGCATTTTATTAATTTTAGCCCAATTCTCAAGCCTATCAAGATCATCCTGTATCGTAGCTCTGTCTTCTACTGTATTTGCTACCCCATCTGTAGATTTAATAAGCATCCCCTCTATTCCTTCATCCAAACCATTTATAAAGATGTTGAACAACACAGGACCCAGGACAGATCACTGAGGAACTGTCACTTCTCTCCAAGTGGATGAGGAACCATTATCAAGCACTTTTTGGGTGCGATCTGTCAACCAGTTACAGATCCACCTAACAGTAATACAATCTAAACCACATGTTCCCAATTTGTCAACTAGAATACTATGTGGAACCTTATCAAAAGCCTTACTGAAATCAAGATAAACTATATCTACAGCATTCCCCTGATCCAGCATACTCAGCGTATCTGAGCCAGCGTACTAGTGGTCTAGGGTTGCCAACCTCCAGGTACTTTTTGATCAACCTCCAGGTACCAGCTGGAGACCTCCTGCTATTACAACTGATCTCCAGCCGGCAGAGACCAGTTCCCTGGGAGAAAATGGCCGCTTTGGCAATTGGACTCTATGGCATTAAGTCCCTCCCCTCCCCAAACCCCTCCCTCCTCAGGAAGTTGGCAACTACTGGGCTCTAAGATGCTAACTGGACTCAAACCTAGCTCTTCTACTGCAGACCAACACAGCTACCCTATGAAAAACTGTTTCTTTACCCTTACTGAAGAACGGGGAAGTGCAAACTAAAGACTTTTATACCTCTCGGTTCTGTCATCTGCTTATTTACATGTATGACTGTATCCTTCCAGGAGCCGGATTCTCCTTATCTGCCACTGTTTAGTTGTCCTTTCTATCTCTCGCAAAGACATGCTCATTAGGCAGAAAACTAGGACGGGGTGGATTTGTTTCAATGAAATGGTAGTTTTTAGAATTGACCTTTCACGTACATCCCATGTCTCCCAGAATACCTTAGTTGCGTGTTTTTTAAAGCCTAAGCTCCATTAGTCGTTCCCTAAATGTGTTTTTTTTCCTCATTCCGAGAATGAAAGGGAAGGTCATGCCAATTAATAAAATCAAGTCACTTATCCCTTTAGCACTCTGCGGCTGTCAGCTGCTTTTACACATCAGCAGACAAATTTCACATAGATGAGAGACTTGGCAATAAATAGAGCATATAATAAACTGGATGTAAACCTGCGCTTTGACCTCCCCGTCAAGGGATTCGCATTAAAGCATGCTTGACGGTCATAATTTCTCTTGCTAAATCTAATCCTGGAGCCTTTGACAAGTCCCTCAGTAAGTGGGCTCCAATTTCTTCTGCCACTCTATGTACCTCTCTAGACTTTAATTTCAGAGACTCAGGCCTGCCTAAATCACCACTGGAAGGTCACCCCTTTATTTCCAGGTATGTGGCAGCTGCTTAGGAAGAGGATATGGCATTCTGCACACTCTCAAAGGTAGTCTTGTTAGGGATGCCAGCTCCGGGTTGGGAAATACCTCGAGGTTTTGGGGGCGGAGCCTGAGGACGGCAGGGTTCGGAGAGGGACTTCAATGCCCTAGAGTCCGATTGCCAAAGCAGCCTTTTACTCCAAGTGTCGCTTCGCGAGGCGGCGCAGAGGCACCACGGTCCCGGGGACGGTCACTCCTGGCTGCGGCTTCGGATGCGGTGGCCTCCTCGATGGTGGCCAGGGTCGATTCTTTCTTGGCAACGATGCGGCGGCAGACCTTTTCGTTGTGGAGACCGAAGGTGAGCCGGTCCTGAAGGGTCCCATCGAGGTCAGTGAAGGCGCAGAACCTCGCGATCTGGTGCAGCGCAGCGAGGTACTCGGCGACAGATTGTCCGGGTTCCTGGTCCCGCAATTGGAAATCCAGGCAATGGGCCATCTGGGTGGGCTGCGGTGCGAAGTGTTCGCCGAGCACCTTCATGATGTCGTCGAACGGAGTGTCGCCCAGCTTCGCAGGGGCCAGGAGGTTCTGGGCCAGCTGGAACGTACGGGGGCCGCAAACGCTGAGGAAAGCGGCATGCTTCATCCCGGCGTCCGTGACGGCGTTAGCGACCAGGAAGAAGTCGATGCGGTCAGCATAGCTCTCCCACTCGCAGGGGTGGGAAATGTCGAACATCTCCACGGATCCGATGGTGGCCATCGTGCGGTGTGTTTCGTCTCCCGTGTGTCGGAATGAATCAGCCAAGGCGAGCTGGCCTGACTACGAGGCACTGTGAGGTTGTGGAAATGCAAAGGAGATTTCAGCGAGAGTGATTCAGCAGGGGTAGCCGGACTGCCTACCAGCCTTCGTCGCCACTGTTAAGTCTGCGTGGGGAGGACACACGAGGTCGGAGACAGAGTTCAAACAGCAACCGCGTTTATTGTGAACAGGAACAGAACTGAGAACGCAGTGCAAACGGTCCTGCTTATATGCCCCCCTGGCCACTCGCAGCCACTCCCCCCGATCCGTGATAAGGGGGAACAACCCCGGGTCACCAATGACGCGTGCCGGCTTAGGGCCAATGGCGCGTGCAGGACTTAGGATCCTTCGTTCAGGACTCAAGCTCCTAAGTTCCCCCTGCATATCGCCTAACTATATACATACATAACAGAATTGATCTCTATTGGCTGGAGATCAGTTGTAACAGTGGGAGATCTCCAGTTGCCACCTGGAGGTTGGCAACCGTAACTCTGATCCTGTGGCATTAGAAGGCATTACAAATGCACAGATGGAAAGATCACTCACAATTATTTTGTGCAATTTTCCTCCAGGCCAGATTGGCCAGGGGTCCTGGAGGTTTTTTTTGCCATCTTCTGGGCATGGAGTACGGGTCATTGGGGGTGTCGGGGGGAAGGTAGTCGAGACATTTCCTGCATTGTGCCAGAGGTTGGAGTAGAGGACCCTGGAGGTCCCTTCCAACTCTATGATTGTATGATTAAAAAGTCATCTTTTTTCTTTTGTGTTCTATCTCCCTTTTCCTATTTGAGCTTCTCTGCTTTGGAAAGAGGGGTTGTATGTATGTTAAGAGATCAGTAATTGAATTTGTAAAAAAAAAACCTTGCTTTAAAAATCCAAAGCATTTTTAATCAAGTAGTATTGAAGGGAAAAGAAAGAAAGGTTGGAGGAATAAATGAGGATGAAATACATATTTATGATAAATGGTTGCATTTATCTAGTTCTTCAGGTGTGACAGGCCTGCTCTGTGTGTGACAGTCCTGAGACGGGTACTGATTTGAGTCACAATCTGACTTCAGAGTAGGATTGCCAGCTCTGGGTTGGGAAATACCTGGAGATTTTGGGGCCGGAGCCTGATGAGGGCAGAGTTTGGGGAGGGGAGGAACTTCAATGCCATAGAAAAATTAAAATGGCTAAAGTAGGCTAAAGTAGGGTTGCCAGGTCCCCCTGGCCACTGGTGGGGGATGAGGGGTAGGTAGGGTTGCCAACCTCCAGGTACTAGCTGGAGATCTCCTGCTATTATAACTAATCTCTGGCCGATAGAGATCAGTTCCCCTGGAGAAAATGGCTGCTTTGGCAATTGGAGTCTATGGCATTGAAGTCCCTCCCCTCCCCAAACCCCGCCCTCCTCATGCTCCACCCCAAAAACCTCCTGCCGTTAGCCAGAAGGGATCTGGGTTGGGAAACTCCTGGGGGATGAGCCTGGGGAGGGCGGGGACCTCAGTGAGGTACAGTGCCATAGAATCTACCCTCCAAAGCATTCATTTTATCTGGGAGGCTTGATCTCTGTAGTCTGGAGATTGGCTGTAATTCCGGGGGATCCCCAGGTCCCAACTGGAGGCTGGCATTCCTAGGCTAAAGTTACACCAAAAGAACCATTCATGAAACAGCAGCAAGTTGCTGTCACTTCAACAGGCTTAAATGGCTTCCTAAAAGCTGAAGGACAGGCCAACGGGGTTCTCTGGAGAATTCTGCTTGGAGGGGCCACCAACCAACAGGTCCTGCTTTTTTGAAGCCATCTACTTAAACTCATTTGGACCTTTGTCAGATGATTTTAGGGTTACCACCTTCCAGGTGGTGTCTGGATATCTATTACAATTGATCTCCAGATGACCTAGATCAGTTCTCCTGAAGAAAATGGCTGCTTTGAAGGGTGGACTCTATGGCTATATACCCTGCTGAGGTCCCTTCCCAAACCCCACCTTCCCCAGGCTTCCCCCCCCCAATTTCCAGATATTTCCCAACTCAGAGCTGTCAACCCTAGAAGTCGTTGATATATTGGAAAGTTCATGCTGGAAAAGGCCATTTGCAGGTATCTTGGATCCAGATTCTTAGTTTTACTACCCCTGAGGTTTTTGTTCTACTGAAACAACATGGCTACCTTTGACACTAAAATCTATGGATATCTGAAGAGCACCAAGAGAACTGACTCTTACCAGTGCTATTTCAAGTCAGAATAATTGGGCCTCCTGTCTTCAAAAGAGGCCAAGAATGTTATGCAAAGGAGGAAGCAGTTTGGGGAAGGAAAGACATTGTATAGCCCAGGCTTGCCAATTAATTTTTTACACGGGCCGGTTATGACATAAATGTCACTTGGCCGTGCCGGGCCATGGAAGTGCAGATCAACAGCCGGGGGTGACTGCCTCGGCTGGTGAGCCTGCAGTGGACTTGCCAGCCCATATCAGGACTGGGAGGATTGCTGCGGTAATGTATTTAGTTGGTGCAAGGACTATGCTGAACTATTGCACTGCTGAATTGTTGACCTCAGCTGTGCTGAACTGCGTTGAGCTTGAGGCTCTGCTCCAGGCTCCATCGTCTGTTTCTCCTATTGGACGGTGGACTTGGGCCGTCCAACCACAGACTAGGGAGGGTGGCTCCGGGTGGTTGGGAACTGTATATAAATTGGGGGTGTTTTGCAGTTAAGTTAGTTCTCTCTTCCCTATTAACTGAATAAAGCGGTTGCTGTTGGAACTCTGTCTCCAGAACTCATGTGTAACCTACGCATACATAACAGCTGCCCTGGCCAGCTCGCGGTGCGGATAAGAGCTGTCAAGGGGCCGGATCCAGCCCCTGGGCCGTACGTTTGACACCCCGGGTCTAGCCTGGTAATTTCCATGCCGACTGCTGTGGAAAACCAGTCATGTGCACCCGACGGCAGAGCTACTCGTAAGAGGAACTGAGCGCTCGGGACGGTGCTTCAGCAAATTGGTCAATTCAATTTGTCGCGGTTCTGCCGAACCACTCGCTGCAATGGCATCAAGTGGAAACCACATTATTTACCCTCTAAAGTTGTAATATATAGAGCCAGCAGGGTGTCGTTGTAATAGAGAGCCAGCATGGTGCAGCATGGTGCCGGGTGCTTTGTCTCTCCAAGGTGTCTCGCGTGTACTGAGATTTTTGTTAGTTATCTGCAGCAATCCGTTCCCCCCCCCCACCCCAAATGAACATATTACTCTGGCCTTCCTGCACTCCTTATGTTTCCCTTAATGTATTTCCATTGTGTAATATACCACAAAAAATAGCTATGCTGCACCAACATCAGTTATTCATAAATTTGTTGTACTTTTTAACATAAGCTTTGGCCGTTTAACTGGCGCAGTAAATCAGGTTACAGGCAGAAAGGCACCGAACCCGTATCCAGGGTTGCTGCCCTGTTTCTTAACAAAATAAAAGGAAATTGCCGGGAGACATATTGAGCCTATCAATCCCCTGCTGTATTTACAGACTTTAGCCAGAAATTGTATCAAATACGAAATGCCGTGCTACACGCTTCCTGGAAATTACCTCATTAATCTGTCAGCCTTTAGGAAGCCGTCAAAATATTATGCTAACCTTTTTGTAAGATTTCTGTGTGTGTGTGTTTCCAATTTCTTTTCTGCATGCAAAGCTTCTCATAAACAATCATCAATATTTATAACTTGGATTCCATTTCACTTTATCAAGAGGAGAATATTTAAAATCCTTCTTTGGCCGGGAGGCATTTGTCAAAACGGGGATTTCTTGTCACAGTCACTAAAGCGCTTCCTTTAGTAATAATAATGGTGCAAGGCATCCTCAGAAGCAAAAAAAAATTGTACTTCTGAAAAGGAATATTTTCAACGACAGAGAGTATGAAAGGAAGGAGGGCCACTGGAGCTCCCAACGTATGCCTCTGGACTACAGCAAAAGCTGAAGATGACATCCCAGAAAAAGTCACTACAAAATGGCAGCCGTTGCTCCTTGGGTTGGACTGATATAGAACCTGTTTAGCCCCAGAGTTGAAGACATTCTTTGGGGCAAAGACCAGTGGGGCATCATGTAAATTATGGAGATTCGATGTCGAAGAGAGGACATCCTATCTCCCACTCAAATAAACCCCAGTCCTGAACCAACTATACGATTGCCCATATACCCAGCCAGAGAGGTGTAGTGGTTAGGAGCGGTGGACTCTAACCTGGAGAACCGGGTTTGATTCCCCACTCCTCCATGTGAGTGGTGGACTCTAATCTACTGAACTGGGTTGGTTTCCCCATACCTACACATGAAGACTGTTAGGTCACCTTGAGCTAGTCACAGTACTCTCTGAATTCACTCAGCCTCACCTACCTCACAAGATGTCTGTTGTGGGAGCGGAAGGGAAGGCAATTATATGCTGGTTTGAGTCTCCTAAAAGGTAGAGAAAATCGGGGCATAAAAACCAACTACTACTACTACTCTTCCTCCTCCTTCTTCCCTGTTTCCTACATCAAATCCAGCATCCAGAACAAATGCATTCTTTGTCCATTCCTTCATGACCATGTGGTTGAGGGACAGAGGCTCACTTGAGCCACAACATCACATTTTTAAATAAATGAAGTGCGAGAGCGGATGAGGTCCGTGCAACATCCCAGGATCCAATACTGTTAGTAAACCACTTGCTGTTTGTTTGTTTCATGGAAAAGCTTCTATTCTATTTTAAAGCCTTGGTACAAATGTTCTAGGGAGGGAAGGCAACATGGTATAGCCTGACCTCATCAGATCTCGGTAGCTAAGCAGAGTCAGTCCTAGCTAGTGCTTGGATGGAAGACCACCAAGGAAGTCCAAGGTCGCAATGCAGAGGAAGGCAATGGCAAACCAGCTGGGTTAGTATCTACTGGGTTTCCATAAGTCATCTGTGACTTGACAGCATTTTACACACTGATGGATGTCCATCTGTTGGCCGTGCTGATTCTGTGACCTTGGGTGGTTCATGGGAGGACATTTGGGCTGTCTTCTAGGCATGGAGTAGGGGTCACTGGGGTGTGTGGGGGAGGTAGTTGTGAATTTCCTGCATTGTGCAGGGGGTTGAACTAGATTACCCTGGTGGTACCTTCCAACTCTAGGATTCTATGATTCTGTGAATGTTCTGGGGAGGGAAGGCAGCTCGGTATAGCCCAACCAGGTCAGATCTCTTAAGCTAAGCAGGGTACTCAGATGGGAGGGTACTCAGGGTACTCAGATGGGAGGCCACCAAGGCAGTCTCTGCAGAGGATGGCAATGGCAAACCAATTCTGCTTCTCAATCGCCTTGAAAGCCCCTTGCTGGGGCCACCATAAGTCAGCTTCAACTTAACAGCACTTTACAGACATGCACATGAATGTTCTGAACAGAAGTTCCACAATGTCGTTTGAGTCATAAAATGTTAAGAGCTGGGAGGAACCTTGGAGTTCATGTAGTTCAAGAACGAGCTCGGCACAGCTACGGCATTCGCCAGACTAGCACCCATCCAATCTCTGCTTAAGGACCTTCAGTAACAAAGAGTTCACTACTACCCAAGGCAGTCTGTTCCACTGCTGAACAGCGTGGTGTAGTGGTTAAGAGTGGTGGTTTGGAGCAGTGGACTCTGATCTGGAGAACAAGGTTTGATCCCCCACTCCTCCAAATGAGTGGGGGACTCTAATCTGGTGAGCTGGGTTGGTTTCCCCACTCCTCGACATGAAGCCAGCTGGGTGACCTTGGGCTAGTCACACTCTCTCAGCCCCACCTGCCTCACAGGGTGTCTGTTGTGAGGAAGGAAAGGGAAGGTGATTGTAAGCTGGTTCAATTCTTTCTTAAGTGGTAGAAAAAGTCGGCATGTAAAAACCAACTCTTCTTCTCTTACCACTTGGAAGCATCTCCTAATATTTAGCCAAAATCTGCTGCCTTGTAATGTTCACCCATCAGTTCTAGTCTTGCCCTCTGGAGCAACAGAGAACAAACCTGCACCATCTTCTGTGTGACAGCCTTTCAGATATTTCCTCTAATCAGCTGGAGATAAGTCGTAATAACAGGAGATCTCCAGCTAGTACCTGAACATTGGCAACCCTACCAGTAGCTCAGTGAGCTTCATGGTAGCGTGGGGATTTGAACTTGAGTCTCCCAAGTCTTAGTCCAGTACTCTAATTAGTGCACTGTGCTGGCTGTCCAGATGAAGAGGAACACCAGTGGTGAAGAAGAAAGGAATGAATAACACAGCCAGAAGAGGCGTTGAATTGATCTCCAAAGACTGTGATGCTCTGGGTAGGTTAGTGAAGGACTTGCGGCCATGTGTTGTTTTCATTGCTCTTCCAAGTTGAAAGTCATGATGTTGGAGGAGAAAGCAGGACACTGGAGATGAAGAGCTGGCTACACAGATGGTGACATTGAGTAAGGTCTGCTTTTTTGGACTACAGGCTATGCTGTCAGAATGAGGGTCTGTTGGCAAGAGATTGGGTACACCCTCATGAGGTCTGGGAAGAATGCACTTGCTGAGAGCCACGGAAACCTATCAGGGAGGCTTTAAATTATGTATGGGTGTGAAAACGGGGCAGAGACTTAACGAAGCCCTCAGGTTGCTGGGTTGGGCTCGTGGGAGCGCGGGCGAGCTGGGGGGACTGTGGCGGCGCACAGCGGAAGGGAGCGCCGGACCCACTGGGAGAGCCGACGTCCCACATCGAATTTGGGGCGGCGGCGGCGAGGAAATTCGGCGTCACGGGGGACACCGGGGGGAAGGCTGCGTGTCCCGCCCCAATTGGCAGGGAGCCCGCTGGAAGGGGCCAATGGCTTGAGGCTCCCCAGCCGGTAGGCCTTGTAGAGCCGGACCTGGAGGAAACACCATTCACGTCTAGCTTTCCCGCATGGGAGGAGGTCCCTCCCGTGCTGAGCTCCATCCGCTTCCTTTGTCCCGCCCACCCACCGCTATTTGAAAGGGGTTTGAACCAACTTAGGCGGCACAATATGGTAAGGTTTGGCATAGGGGCAGAATCCAGCTTTGGGAGGAAAGATGGCCTGCACACGTTTTCCCAACGTGGAGGATCCCTGTAAGGGATTTTGGGGGAGGCCGGAGCGGGACATGCCAGAATGGAGGGCTGTCAAGGCCGAGCCCAGCGGGGCCATCCAGGGGACCGAACTGAAAAACTGCCGAATTTCCCCTGATTCGGCGGTTTTTAGTTCGGGACGAACCGAACTCAAAAATGGCGAGAAACCGGGGGAGCCGAATTCAGCGTGTTCGGGAGTTCACGAATAAATTCAGCAAATTCAGGGCATCAGTATGCAGCATAACCGTCAGTAAGCAGCATTCTCCTCCCCCGGCCAATCGGTGGCCAAGCTGGGTCTTCTTCTGGCCAATCAGTCAGGATTGAGTACTGGAGGAATCAGCTGCTGCGCGGCCGGGCCGGGGAGAGAGAGAGAGTGAGAGAAATCCTCGTGGGGGGGTGCTTGTGCACATCCACTCCTTTCCGTGGCTGCAGGGGGCGCATTTTTGGGGGTAGAGACCCCAAACTTTCAGCGGAGCTTCAGACGAGCCTTCTTAAGAGACCCCCCAAGTTTTGTAAACATTGGGTCAGGGGGTCCCGAGATATGGGCTCCACCCCTTTCCCCTCCCCCCTTTTCCATTTCTGTGGCTGCAGGGGGTGCTTTTTTGGGGGTGCGGCCCCCAAACTTTCAGCATAGCTTCAGACAGGCCTTCTTAAGAAACCCCCCAAGTTTTGTAAAGATGGGTTCAGTGGGGGCAGAAATATGGGCTCCCCCTTTTCTCTTTCCATGGCTGCAGGGGGTGCATTTTTGGGGGTGCAGCCCCCAAACATTCAGCATAGCTTCAGACGAGCCTTCTTAAGAGATCCCCCAAGGTTTGTAAACATTGGGTCAGGGGGTCCCGAGATATGGGCTTTCCACTTTTCCCTATTGAGATGAATGGATCACCCTATCCTGTATGCATCTCCAGAGCGGCAAATCCAAGGCAAACCTCCCGTGCTTAAATAGAATCATATTGGATTACCCAGTCCTCCCAGCCCCTCCTGATGGAACAGAAGACAGGCACAGTAAGACCCCTTTGGGGGCTTTAATCTATATTTTTTCTCCTGTGTGTGTGTGTGGGGGGGGGAAGCAGAGTCTGTGTGTGTGGGGGGAGGGAGCAGTTTCTGTGGGAGGGGGGGAACCCAAAGGGGGCTTTCACCCGTTCTGCCTGGTGTGTGTGTGCCCCCTCGAGTCTCTCTCTCCCTGGTTTGAGGGGGGGTTTCAGTTGTGTGTCCTCAGGTTTTCCCTCATTCATAAGATCGGTTAGGTCTATTTTGATGCTTTCTCAAAACTGGTTTTCAAATTACTTAAAGAATGGTTACTTAAAGAATGCATTTGCCTGGTCCCGGGTCCGATGCAAAAGGGGAAATTCCACCCCCTCCTGCTCATTATGCATAGCTAGCTGCCTCTGTCCCTTTCCATGGTTTGCAAACTCCCAGGTGTCAGGTGTTGCTTTGCAGGGTTGCAAAGGTGTTGCTTTGCAGTTGTGGGTGTTGCTTTGCAGTTGTGTTGCTTTGCAGTGTTGCTTTGCAGTTGTGTTGCTTTGCAAACTTCTTAGCACCTGCCCCGCCCTTGCCCTCAGCTGTTTGTCGGGGCTGGGAGCTTTGTGCCTGGGCGGCAAGCTCTGCTCAGAGATGCACATTAAGGGTGGGGGACCCCTTTCTGGGCCCATATCTCAGCCCCCCCCCCGACCCAATCTTTACAAAACTTAGGGGGTCTTGCAAGAAGGGTCCTTTGAAGCTCCGCTGAAAGTTTGGGACCTGTACCCCCAAAAATGACCCCCTGGAGCCGCGGAAAGGCGCGGTTGTGTTTTTAATGGCTTTAATTGGTCGAATTTTTTTCCCGAACTTTGAATTCGCACCGGATTGCACGGACCCGAAGCAGGGGAGTTCGGACTTCAGCATATCCCGAATCCAGACGGGCTGAATTCGGCCGAATCCGAACTATACCCAAAAAATTTTTCAACAGCCCTATCCACATGCGCCCTCAACTGCCACCTCAAGCGGGCCCAGCAGGGGTACTGGGGAATCGGGCATTGGCCTGCAGGGGTGGCAGGTCGATGGAAGGATAACGCCCCCATGCCATACCAATGCCTTGCTGCTGCAATCAATAAAGTTGTTCTATTTCACCCAACCATGGTCTGGTCATTTTTGCGTGCACACAGCAAAATTGTGGGGGGCAATGTGCCAAGGGGCCCAGCCGGGGAGCTCATCACATGGCTAAGCACTAAGCCAGCAAGCTGGACATTGAAGAAAGCTGATATGAAGAAAGTAGACTCCTTTGAAATGTGGTGGAGGAGGAGAGTGTTATGGATTCCGTGGTCTGCCAAAAAAAACAAATCAGTGGGTTGTAGATCAAATCAAGCCTGAAGTGACCCTAGAAGCTAAAATGACTAAGCTGAGGCTATCGTATTTTGGTCACATTATGAGAAGACCAGAGTCACTGGAAAAGACAGTCATGCTAGGAAAAGCTGAGGGCAGCAGGAAAAGAGGAAGACCCAACAAGAGATGGACTGACTCAATCAAGGAAGCCCCAGCCCTCAGTTTGCAAGATCTGAGCAACATTGTCAAAGATAGGACATTTTGGAGGACATTGATTCATAGGGTCGCCATGGGTCGGAAGCGACTTGACGGCACTTAACACACACACACACACACACACACACAGGAAGCTCATATACTAGGAAGAAGAACATGCATGACGATAGATGAAACAAGATGGTGAGGCAGTTGCTAGGCAACTTGCAGACAAATGTCATGGGGATACTGGTAGAGTACAATACTTTGGATTCTCACACAAGGGGTGGGGAGCAAGTTGTGTCCAGCCTGGGAAGAGCAGTCAATAATATGAGGAGCAACTACTAACTCAGGGTGGGCAAGGAGATAGATATAGAACACCTAGCTATTTTGCATGATTTCAAATGTCCAGGGCCAGATGAATCACATCCCAGGAGGAGCTTGCAGGTGTTATTTTGGAACTGCTGGCTCTCATCTTCTTGTGAATCCTTGCACAATGGGCAAGGTGCTGGAAGACTGGAGATGTGTAAAAGTTCTCCTGATCTTCAAAATAGGAAAAGGGCGGATCCAAGAAACACAACAGACCATGTATCACAGCGGCAAGATCTTTTCTGTCCAGAAAGGGCCGCAGCTGGCTCACCATCCAAAGCTGCTGAAAGTCATCCCTGGCTACCGCTGCCACCTGTTTATCCAACAGGCCTGGGTCAAGGAGCACCCCCAAGCTACCAACCTGCTCCTTTAAGGGTAGTGCAACCCCATCTAGAACAGAGGATAACCCACCAGTAGCACCTCCATTTTGTCGGGATTAAGTTTCAGTTTGTTAGCGGACTCTAATCTGGTGATCCAGGTTGGTTTCTTCACATACAGCCTCCTAGGTGACCTTGGGTTAGTCACAGTTCTCTCTGAACTCTCTCAGCCCCACCTACCTTGCAAGGTGCCTATTGTGTATGGGGGTGGTAATTGTAAGCCGGTTTGAGACTCCTTAGAGAAAATCAGGGTATAAAAGCCAACTCTTCTTCTTCTTCATGTTGCAAAATTCAATGTGCCTAGACGTTTTCCCCATTATCAACAACTTTCTGCAAAAAGATTGTGTCTGGCTGGTGCCATTAAAGTCTTGCCGATTGTCTGCTTAGATTGTAATCTGCCCAAGGTTTATTGACCATGCACATGCTCTTTCTGCAATTTTCTTTTTGGTCATTTGAACGGTATCGAAAAAAATGCTCTATAATTTTGATGGAGGTACTTCTGGTGGACTTATCCCCGTGAAGGTTCCCTAGAGGAGGAAGAGCCATTCGTTCACGAAAATCCATTTTTACATTTTATTCTAAGCAAGAACTGCGCGAGTATCATTACCGGTGGTCTCCGCCACGCAATCTATTTTAACAAATGCCTCTCTTCCCTTTCATTCACCTTTCAGTGTTGTCAGGCACTTAGCGACCTGGCTTTTAAAGTTAGTCCTGATTGAAAAGTTTCCAATAATACTTATGAATGTGTTCCGCTAATTAGGAATTGCCAGACCCTTGCAGGAAGCATGGGTGTGATTTTAGCAATGCCCTTATTCCGTGATCGAATGACAAACTTGATGGCTCCAGGCCAGCCAGTTAATTGACAGGAACTTCTGCATTCTTGGGGGACTCTCTCAGGAATGCAGAAAAATATTACTTTGTAAAAGCTAGTTTCAGGTAGCCGGCTCAAGGTTGACTCAGCCTTCCGTCCGGTCGGTAAAATGAGGACCGAGCTTGCTGGGGGTAAAGGGAAGATGACTGGGGAAGGCAACGGCAAACCACCCCATAAACAAAGTCTGCCTAGTAAAAGTTGGGATGTGACTTCACCCCATGGGTCAGGAATGACCTGGTGCTTGCACAGGGGACCTTTAACTTTAGCTGCAAATAACAGTGCAATCCTATGCAGAGTTACTCTGGTCCAAGCCCATTCAAGTCCATGGGCTTAGACTGGAGTAACTCTGCATAGGAGCGCACCGTAAACGTTACATCTGTCGTACCAGATTTTACTCGGAAATAAGTCTCACTCCATCCTCACTCGTGAACCTGACACATGGAGATGCCGTATCTTAACGCAGACCACTTGTCCATCGAGTCCACTGGTCCATCTGAGTATTGAGTACTCAGACTGGCAGCATCTCTCCAGGGTCTCGGGCAGAGGTCTTTCCCATCACCTACTGCCTGGTCCTTTTAACTGGAGATGCCGGGGATGGAACCTGGGACCTTCTGCACACCAAGCAGAGGCTCTTCCACTGAGCCACATCCCTCATCCAATGGCACTTATTCAGGAGTTTATAACTGCAACCCAAGTTACTTCAAGTTTCCTGACAGTTTGGCCTCTCTTGGTAGTGAGGAGAGGATGCGTTGGGGCTGTACAAGTTTCAAATGGGTTTCTTTTTCTTAAATTAAAGCCATTTCCTTGACAAAAGGAAGGATTATATTTACAGGAAACAGGTGGGAGGGCCCATCAACAGTTTCACAGCATGATCACATACATCAGCGTGATAGTTGCTTGGTTGCTTCAGAAGCTGTTCCAGAAGCATTTATTTCTGCTGAGGATCTCATTACTGTCAGCTTTGGAGGAAAGAGAGGCAGAATGGGATGGCCCTTTCCCAGAATCCAAGCAGCCTCATTTGCATCCTGTGCAAAATAGTTGCTAAGTATGCTAATGAAGCATGTTGATGTGAGTACCTTTCAACATTGTTTTTGCTCCCAGCATATTAGGATTACCACGTCCTCCTTGGCCATCTGCGGGGGATGGGGGGGGTAGGGTTACCAAATCCAGGTTGGGAAATTCCTGGAGATTTGGGAGTGGAGCTTGGGGAGGACAGGGACCACAAAGTCCGCCCTCCAAATCCTCCATTTTCTACAGGGGAACTGATCTCTGCAGTCTGGAGATGAACTGTAATTCCAGGGGATCCCCAGGTCCCACCTGGACGCTGGCATCCCTACAGCACATGCCACACAAAGCAGGGACGAAGCGAGGGTGGGTTGGCTCATGAGAGATCTTCACTGGCTCTGAAGGTATAGCTGAGCATGTGGGCAGAGATGAAGGTGGCAGCTGTGTCCCCCTGTGCCTTTGGGGGCAGGGCCCCCCAAAATTTATTTTGGGTTTGGGTTCATTTTCTGTTTAACACATACCTACGGCACCACTTCTTTTACCCACAAAACTGTGCCCCCATTTATTTCCCCTGTATCTGGCTGGTGGAGGCATCCGAGGGACTCAGATCTTTAAGGTACTTGGAACAGCCAGGTAAAAACAGACATCACACCTAAAATAGCTTCTAAGTCCAGGGTTGCCAGCTTCGAGCTGGGACCTGGAGATCTCCAGTTCCATGAAGAAGACAGTCACTTCGGTGGGTGAAGGGGCTGTGGCTCAGTGGTTGAGCATCTGCTTGGCATGCAAGAGGTCCCAGGTTCAATCCCCGGCATTTCCAGTTAAAGGGACTAGGCAAGTAGGTGATGTGAAAGACCCCTGCCTGAGACCCTGGAGAGGTGATGATGGTCTGAGTAGACAATACTGACTTGGATGGACCAAGGGTCTGATTCAGTATAAGGCAACTTCATGTGTTCATGTGCTCCACCCCCAAATTTCCAGGAATTTTCCCACCTGGAATCGGCAACCCCATCTAAGTCCAAAGAGAGCCAGCTAATTTGCCATCCCCGCAAAAGCATTTGAAAACTCTGACCTTCCTCTACAGAATCTTTATTGCATATTAACAGATCAGTTTCAGCCAAGTAACACAGTTGTCAATGAAACCAAAGAACCGAGTTTCACTTCCTAAAAAAAAAACACATGATCTATTCAGCATCCTGATCTAGCAGCACGAGAATAGGATGCTTTGGACAGAAGTGCTTTCTACAGATCAGTCAGAAGTGACCATTGCTCTTGGGAGAATGATGATAACCAAGCATATTCACTGAACTGTGCGTCCCTCCCTTGGACAGGCAGCGTAAAGATGGGCTCTTGAGCAGAAATCCTCTTCGGTTCTAATACGGTTGATAAGTCATTCTTCTGCCCGGTAGGGTCACAAATAATGTCTGCATCAGTGACGGAGCCGGCTTCCAAAACTCCAGGTTTTTCACCTCCTGCTTTTCTCTCTCCAGTTCTTGCTGTCTCTCCTTTATGCGGAAAGGCACACTAGCGTGTTGTGCGGGGGTGTGGGGGGAGAGAAAATCAAACAAGCTAACTGCCAAGCTGAACCCTCATGGCAAAGATTTTTTTTCTGCATCCGCACATTTCAACCACATGTAATCAAAGTCAGCACAATAGCCCACAAGCAGCATCTACTTACATATTAACAACCTCTTTGTAGCAAGCATCCTGGGCAAACTGGGTATTCCAGAAATGCTGTGTACTGAAACCTACATCCATTTTTAATGTTCCTGAGAAGGCATTCAAAAGTAATCTTTCCCCAATGGATAGGGTTGCCACCTCTGGGTTGGGATATACCTGGAGATGTTGTGGGCGGAGCCTGAAGAGGGCGGGGTTTGGAGATGGAAGTGACTTCAATGCCGCAGAGTCCAATTGCCAAAGTGGCCATTTTCTCCAAGGGAACTGATCTCTGTCGTCTGGCGATCAGTTGTAATAGTGGGAGATCTCCAGCCACCACCTGGAGGTTGGCAACCCTACCAGTGGACCCAGGTAGAAGCCACTGTATCAAGGGCTGACCTCCTCAGCCACCCTACCAGGACCTTCTAGGGTTGCCAGCTTCCCAGCGGGGAATAGATAGGGCTGGCGACCTCCAGGTAATAGCTAGAGATCTCCTGCTATTACAACTGATCTCCAGCCAATAGAGATCAGTTCACCTGGAGACAGTGGCTGCTTTGGCAACTGGACTCTATGGTACTGAAGTCCCTCCCCTCCCCACACCCCGCCTTCCTCAGGCTCTGCCCCAAAAACCTCCCAGCGGTAGCGAAGAGGGACCTGGCAGCCCTAGGCCCGGCCACAGGCATACTCAAAATGTCCCCCTGATGTGCATGCCTGCTGCACAGTGCCACCTGCCCTCTCTCACTAGGGGATAAGTGAAGACAGATTGAGACCTCCCCCCCTCCTGGTGCTCCCCCTGCGATCCTGGGGTCTAGGACCAGTGGCAGCCATGGCTTGCTCAACTCCCCCCGTGGGAATTGGATGAGACCTGTCCATGGCCTTTAAAAATGAGTTGAGGTACAGGTAGAAGAGAGGTCACGTGTCTATGGCAGCAGCACATACACAAACGTTATGAAATGCTCAGAATTGTGCAAGGTGGAGAGTCCCTTCAAAAAGCAAATGTGCTGTATAATCCTGGGCCCCGAGGTGCCCAGGAGAAAGGTTGGCAGGTGAATAATCTGATTTTAAAAACTAATCATACACCTCCGACTCTAAACCTCTCTGCACATCAGCATGATTTCCCTGGGGATGCGTCCCGTTTTGTGTCCCCATTCAGCTGATCTGCAACTGCGAGAAGTTCGAACCACCACAGGAGGGAGATAAAGCTACACTAACCTGCTTCCAGAATCAATGGAAACCTAAAATCAAGGAGATACACCAAAGACACAATACCCCCTCTCTTCTTAATCTGCAATACTGATAAGGTGTTTTTTATTTGTTTGTTTGTTTGTTTGTTTTTAGAGGGCTACCAAACCGTTAAGGAGCCCCGTGGCGCAGAGTGGTAAGCTGCAGTACTGCAGTCCAAGCTCTGCTCACAACTTGAGTTCGATCCCGACGGAAGTTGGTTTCAGGTAGGTGGCTCAAGGTTGACTCAGCCTTCCGTCCTTCTGAGGTCGGTCAAATGAGTACCCAGCTTGCTGGGGGTAAAGGGAAGATGACTGGGGAAGGCACTGGCAAACCACCCCATAAACAAAGTCTGCCTAGTAAACGTTGGGATGTGATGTCACCCCATGGGTCAGGAATGACCCGGTGCTTGCACAGGGGACCTTTACCTTTTTACCAAACCATTGCCCTAACATGGTCCTCTCCCTATTTCTGTACCCAAAAAAGGGGAGGGAACCCCTAAAACCCTAAAAAACAAAGTTAAGTACCCAAAAGGTCAAGGAAGAAGAAAGAAACATACAAGGTCAAAAGTTATACAATTAAAAGTTGAACAATTAAAAGGTCATGTCAGTATGGTCTGAATTTGATTATATGATTCTATGTCTGAATGTGTTATACGAGTATATTCCTTTGGGAGGCTTTTGCGGGACAGTATATGAGTTATATGTGTGATTAGATTTTAACCTGTAATAAATTTATATATATACATATTATGCACTGACATAACCTTTTAATTGTATAACTTTTGACCTTGTATGCTTTTTTCTTCTCCCCATTTTGCAAAGGGTCTCTCTTCTATGATCAAGTCATCACATGAACTTATCATCCTGATTTCCCTAACTAGAGTTCTAAAAGTTCCACATATCTTGGAGCCATGGGGGAAAATTTGTCCCCCCGCTTTAAAAAAAACAAAAGGGGGGATTGTAATACATGCAGTACTTATCAAACCTATTTTCCCCTTTAACAACATAAAATGTATGATGGGAGGTGGTAAGCTCTCCTTCCCTGGAGGTTTTTAAGAAGAGGCTAGATGGCCATCTGTCAGAAATGCTGATTCTATAACCTTAGGCAGATGATGAGAGGGAAGGCCTCTTGGCCATCTTCTGGGCATGGAGTAGGGGTCACTGGGGGTGTAGGGGGGGAGGTTGTTGTGAATTTCCTGCATTGTGCAGGGGGTTGGACTAGATGACCCTGGTGGTCCCTTCCAACTGTATGATTCTATGATTTTGATTCTATGAATTGTGTTAATTTACATAGACTTTTTTCCACGCCACAGTAACTTCAAGACTAGACTACTGTAACACGCTGCACATTGGTCTCCCCTCAAAATCAATCCAAAAACTCCAGTTGGTGCAGAATGCCACGGCTCAGCTATTATTGGGAACTAGTAGTCATTGCTTTGGTCTCCTTGATGTTCACCTGTAATCCTGCTTTGGCACGTTCTGCTTTTAACTTTCACCAGTAGTCGTTTCATGTGTTTGCTATTTTCTGCCAGTAAAGTGATATCATTGGCATATCTCGAATTGTTAATGTTCCTCCCCTCAAGTTTCACTCCACCTTCGTCGAAATCTAATCCATAGGGTTGCCAGGTCTGAGTTGGTAAAAACCTGGAGATTTTTGGGGCAGACCTGAGGAGGGGCAGGGTTTGGGGAGGAAAGGGACTTCAATGCCATAAAGTCCAATTGCCAAAGTGGCCATTTTCTCAAGGGGAACTGATTTCTATCAGCTGGAGATCAGTTGTAATAGTGGGAGATCTCCAGCTACTACCTGGTGGTTGGCAGCCCTATCAATCCAGCTTTCCTTATGATATGTTCTGCATATAGATTGAAGAGATAGGGAGATCAAATACATTCTTGTCTAACACCTTTGCCAATTGGAAACCTTACTGTCCTAACAGTAGCCTTGAGTAGTATTGGTATAATGGAGGTAGATATTATCATAGTTTTGCTGTTGCGTTTGCGTAAGGCCATGGTTCTAGGATTTCCTAAAGTGGGACCCCTTTCTAAATTTACATTTGGGAAGGCACCTTGCAAAGTAACTCCAGACTACTTTTTCACCTCCCCAATATATAATGCAGGCATCTTACGCCAGTTAATATTGAGCAAGTTAACATTCAATTTTTCATGTTTACTACCTACAAATATGGGAGGGAACGTGGCATGGTATAGGTCAATCGTGTCAGATCTCGGAAGCTAAGCAGGGTCAGTACTTGGAAGGGGAACCACAAAGGAAGGCTCTGCAGTAGGGTTGCCAACCTCCAGGTGGTACTTCAACAGGTAAGTTTGCAATTAATTCCTTTAATTAGTAAGTATTGCTTCAATACTTACTAATTAAAGGAATTAATTGCGAACTTACCTGTTGAAATATCCTGTAAATAAGAAAAAATACACTTGTTTGTTGGCAATATATAGTGTTGGTGGTTACATTACCACATACTGTAAAGATTTAGCCAGAATATATTTGGCATCATTTATGGCTGGATTCCTGTACTGAATTTCTCATCCTTTGGTAATTGTACAGAGGTGTCTGATTTTTTCCTTCACCTCCAGGTGGTGGCTGGAGGTCTCCTCCTATTACAACTGAGCTCCAGCTGATAGAAGTCAGTTCACCTGGAGAAAATGGCCGCTGTGGCAATTGGATTCTATGGCATTGAAATCCCTCCCCTCTCCAAACCTCACTCTCCTCAGGCTCCGCCCCCAAAATCTCCAGGTATTTCCCAACCCAGAGCTGGCAAACCCTACTCTGTAGAGGAAGGCAATGGCCAACCACCTCTGCTTCTCACTTGCCTTGAAAGCCCCTTGCCGGGGTCGCCATAAGTCGGCTGCGACTTGACGGCACATACATTAAAATATACCTACAAAGATATAGATAGCATTGCTGAGCAACAGAGGTTGTATTGTGCAGTCCTGTCGTCCATCATGCAGAGGCAAACTGAATTTTGCCATCCATCTTCCCAGAGCCTCCTCTCCCTGGTCACCCCTTTCCTCTTCTTCTTCCTTCCTAGACCCATGGTAGGGTTGCCAACCTCCAGGTACTAGCTGGAGATCTGTTAATACAATTGATCTCCAGCTGATAGAAATCAGTTCACCTGGAGAAAATAAACCCTGACCTCCTCAAACTCCACCCCAAAAATCTCCAAGTATTTCCAAACCCGGATCAGGCAGCCCTAATCCATGGGCCACCTGTGAGAGAACTGTGACCAAATTTGGGGCCCGCTGTTTTAATATATCACTTGAAGAGCTCACAGCAGCTACAAATGCAGGGCATAAATACGAGACAAACACAATAGAAGCACCAAATGAAAACTTAAATGGCAGAACTGCCAATACTAATAGGCTAAATCTAATATTAAATCTAAGTCTAATACTTCATACATACCAAGAAACTCCCTGCAAGCGCTGAAGGGGAATAAACGTATCTGATTTCTTTCTATACGCAGCACTGTTTAAAAGAGAGAGAAAAGGTTACTGAGGTGGCATGACTTTGAGTTAGGCTTACCAGGTCGCTCCTCTGCTCCGGTGGGAGGCTATGGGGTTGTGGGTGCGATTGTGTGCATGTGTGCGCATGTGCGCCGGTGTGCACGGGCGGCACTTCCGGTTTAAAACCAGAAGTGCTGCCTCGCAAGGGGCCTTTTCTTCTTAGTTTGAGTGGTAAAGCAGCCCTTTACTACTACTAAGAGGAAAAGGCCCCTCCGAGGTGGCGCGTGCTTGCACGTTTGCCTGCCGACCCTCAGGTGGTCGGCGGGCAGAGGGGTGAATTGCCGGGGGTTTGCCCGCCACCAACGGGCACCTGGCAACCCAACTTTGAGTACAACCACTCTCTGCTTTGCTTTCTAGTCTATGACTAGATATGTCTCAATCAATAATTTATTACGATTAGAGTTGCCAGGTATCCCCTGGCGGCCAGTTTTTGAACAAATGTTCCAAACGGCTCAAACTTCGCGGGACTGCCGAAATTGAGAAAGCCTTGCGAAATAGGACTACCTTTTGGAAACCTATTTTTTGGCATCCGTGGAAGGAATTGCACAACTGGAGAACTTTTTGAGCCAATACAGGCATTGTACAATTTGCACTATTTTGTTGGAAAATGACATTGCTGCTGCTCCTATAAGTTGTATTTGGAAGCTGCATTTGGAAGTATTACAATCAGATGTTACATGGTTGTTACAGTCTAAGAATATATGCTTAAGAAATGAAATGAACTAAAAATTTGACTATGAATCAGTAAATGCCATAAGTGCTGTTTATTTCTATAAGCAGTACCTGTAGATTAGCAACCCTACTTCTGGCATGCACCAGAAGTGACATCATCACACCGCCAGTGCCCTGGGGATGCTCTGGTATTTGGGCACAAACTCTCTGGTAGAAGCTGTTTTTACCACAGAGTTTTGCCCAAATACCAGAGGGTCCATATGGGTGCTGGCAACATGATGACATCCCTTCTGGTGTCACCAGCAACAGAGGCCTGGACCTCAGTTTGCTGCTGGTAAGTCCTTCCACCAGCTGGCTGAACGGCACTGGATGGAGGGGCCCCAAAGTGGGGGATCCCCTGCCAGGTGTCTGAGAACTCTAATTATGGTCATGGACCAGCAGAATCAAGTGTACATTAGCAGTGACTAGATACGGCTGCATGCAACTCCAAGGTTTCATGCTGTGGATGGTAGATCTGGGAACTTAAAGTTAGATCTGGGATCTCTTTGCTCAACTCCTCCCTTTCCCATTCAAGTAATTTTCAGCGTAACAATGAGGAGACTTCTTTCCTTTCTTTCATTGCATCCACGCGGACGTGAGCTCTGACTCACAAAAGCTCATGCTGAAATAAATGCTGTTAGTCCTGAATACAATAGACTCGACATGGTTACCCACCTGAAAAGAATTCCTAAACTTAAAACAAAAGAGGTAGAACGATTTCATTTGGAAAGACTTGCCTCCCAAAATTCACTGGAGGCATAGTTGACCCCATTTTGTGAAAGTCTCTGCTTTGCTCTGGGCACGCATAAGGATGGTCTCCGGGCGTCACCAGTGGAAGGCCGTTTCTGGAGTCAATTTCTGTCACTGTAATCACAAAAGAAGGCACAACCGAATAAGGAATCTGCACCAAGCGCACTGTTGGATACTCCCATATGACTCACGGATCTCATGCACACGTAGACACTCCAAAACTGTAAAATGTTCATTTCAACACATGCACATTCCTACATATTCCTATAAACCTACAAGAGCCAGCGTGGTGTAGTGGTTAAGAGCGGTGGTTTGGAGCAGTGGACTCTGATCTGGAGACCCAGATTTTATTCCCCACTCCTCCACATGAATGGTGGAGGCTAATCAGGTGAAATAAATTTGTTTCCCCACTCCTCCACATGAAGCCGGCTGGGTGACCTTGGACTAGTCACACTCTCTCAGCTCCACCTACCTCACAGGGTGTCTGGTGTGGGGAGGGGAAGGGAAGGTGATTGTAAGCCTGTTTGATTCTTCCTTAAGTGGTAGAGAAAGTCAGCATATAAAAACCAACAATGCCATAGAGTCCAATTGACAAAGCAGCCATTTTCTCCAGGTTAACTGATCTCTATTGGCTGGAGATCAGTTGTAATAGTATGAGATATCCAGCTAGTACCTGGAGGTTATAAACAAGCACAGATTATTTTTGTTTTTTCATTGGTACCTGGAGGTTGGCAACCCTAAGGATCAAAACGTTTGGGGATCCTGGGTTATAGTGTTGGACTAAGATCAGGGAGAGCCAGGTTCGAATCCCCACTGTGCCTTGAAAGCTAGCTGGGTGGCCTTGGGCCAGTCACACACTCTCAGCCTAGGGTTGTGAGGATAAAATGCAGAAGGGCAGAATGTTGTACACCACTTTGGGTCCCTGTTGGGGAGAACAGTGGGGTATATAAGAGAAATAAATAAACTTAGAATCACTGCATTTGGATGGAATTATTATCCCTGTTATTTGCCAGAAAATGTTAATTATTAATTGCTCTACATTTTCAAGAATTAAATGCAAATGACAGAGCTAAATTAAGTTTAATTTTAGATATAATACGCTGTGTTCTTTATGCACGATGAAAGTAGAAATCCATATTGTTAATTGCTCTGCTATGCAAAAAGTAAATCTTAATTGACCGTGTAAAATGACAGTGTACCATATACAGCATTACAGAAAACACAAAGCATCACTAATTCGCAATCTGAATAAAATTAAGCTTTTTACATATGAAAATTGCTGGCCCACTTCCACGGTCTGACGTGATGTCGGGTTTGTCAAAGGTTTATAAAAAGCCTCCTTTTAAAGGGATAGGGTGGGCAAGAACAAAACCATAAAGATCTGGAGGTGTGAAACCTCACAACCCCAGGGTATCACCACCACCAGTCCCCTTAACTACCCTGCCAGCCAGAGACCAAGGGACTATGGTCTTTTATGCATGGGCTCTTTGAGTTGCTTTCTCTGCTGGTCTGACTCAGTTTTTCATTGGGGTTCTGTCCCTTAGAGATGACCTCCCGCCCACCCTGTGCAATGTCCAGGTCTTCACGATCCTGTTGCAAAGTGATCCTTCAATCTCCCCTGAGACCAGCCTGGGTCAAATCGTCCCAATTTCCATGCATAAACCCAAGCGTGGGAGCTGGGGGGTGACGTTTTTTCTTGCAGTAAGCACTACAGCCAATTACAAAGCAGCATTTTCAAGGGGCAGGGACTCAGACGCTTCCGGATTTCTGCTGGTGATTCTGCAGTTCTCTGGAAACCCCAGGGCTTTCTCCAGGGCAAACAACAACATGAATAGCATATTTAGGATTCGGAACCGAAAAGTGTGAGTGAAGAGAGCCTCAAACCCCAGGTGAAGCTCCCATGCATAAAAGACATAAGACTCTAGCCTTCCCAGGTGTAAGATCAAGAAGTCAGCCCTGCAAGGTAGGACACTTGCAAGGGGAGTCCCAAGAATCAGTTATTCTGGGAACTGTAGGCAATATGGAGTAACAGATTCAGACAGAAACCCCAAAACCCAAGAACACCACAAGATATAATTAAAGTGGAATAATAAAGAAAGAAAGTGCAGGAATATACCATATATGAGCATTGAACGGTGAAGAGAAAAGGTAACCAGAAAAAAACGCTCATGAAAAATGGCCACATGAAAATTGCTCACAAAAAAAAACCACGGTCATAAATGTGCACAAGAAAAAAGCCCACATGGAAAAAAGCCCACACGGAAAAAAGCCTACATGGAAGAAAGCCCACACAGAAAAATACTCACATTTGAATACTTAATATTATTTGTTTGTTTTGTTTTTTAAAAATTACAATCATAACATAATTTTTACAACCCATAACATAACTTTTATAACTATTAACATTAACAATTGCTTAATAAAAAAAACTAGATCAGAAAGAACCATATTTTATTATTTCCAAATCATTAAAAACACTATTTGTACTGGTATGATAATACCTGATAATTATTCTTTTTTTTTTATTTTTACATCTCACATTAATTTTATTCACACTTATGTAAAAGTCTCTTATTCATTATTTAACTATATACCTTATTCCTTTACAGTGATTATTTGACATGAAAACAAAGCCATTTCACTGTTTTAATATCTCTGCCAGCTGTTGAAAACAAACATGGAATGAATAGGGACCCCCTAGATTAAATGAGGGACCAACATTAAATAATAAATCGAATATATAATAATTCAGATATAAATCTTTACTGCAAATTAGCCAATCTCCTTAAGTAAGTAAGTTTATCTTCCACCTGCTCATACTGCTGCACAGAAGTGGCAACCATGTCATGTAGTGCCTCGTATCTTCTCTTTTTCACCTCTGGGAGACTTGGCCCATGAACACACCAGCAACTTACCTCGCTATTTATACGTGTCGAGTACAAAAGAATCGAAAACAAAATAAAAATTCTGTTCCCACCGTGCCGCCTTTCCCCGTTTTTTTTGATAAAATTCGCATGATTTCTGTTCCCACTGTGCCGTCTTTCTCGGCTGTACTGCGCTCAAAGGAAGGACAGCAATTGGTCCAGGAATTCGCGGGCCATCCCATAACGGTAGCGGGGAAGGTTGTTTAGAAAATGGCAGCAAAAAAGGAAAAAAATGAGAATAGTACTGCTTGGGGGGAGTTTGAGGGGAAAGCGAAACTTGCCGCCGGGACTTGCCACCATCCCACCCTCTCGCATGATCTAAGCATGCAAATTAAAGGGGGGCTCATTTTGCAAGCCTCGATTCCACCCCCTCTCCCCTCTGCCCTTTCCCCCCCACTCATGCCGCCCCACTCCGGTTGACTTGGGAGTTTGTGCCGGAATCCGGCAGGCGACGCTTGCAACCCCCTCCAATTTCCCCCCCTTTCTCCTTTGCAAAGCTGAAAGGGGGGAACGAGTGTGAGCGGTTAGGAAGGTTGGGGGGCGGGGCGGTGGGCTTTCAGCGGGGTTGCATGTTCCCACTTCATTGCTCCGCGTGAGGAACACGTTTTATTTTTATAATCCGCCGTATAAGCGGATCCCTTTACCGCGGAGAAATTGCGCTCTGGAGACGTCCTCGGAATCCTTCGGGTGAGATGAAGTGGGAACGTGCAAGGAAACCCCGCAGAAATCGGAGCGGCAAACGTGCAGTGCGGACACAACCCTGCTTGTGCATTAGCCAATGTTAATTTGTGGCAAGCCAGGTCCCTCTGCAGTCCATCAAATAGAAGCCACACACTGGGATGACTGCAGTGGAACAGGGAATTAAGAGCGTTGTGAAATCCTTCACAACAGTTAGTAGCTTTTGGTGGCCGTTCAAGGACCGCTCATGATGATTCCATTTTCTTATAGGAAACTGAGGAGCTCTACCTGCTGCACCCTCGATATATGTAGAAAAGAAGTACGTGAGCACCTCATTTTAGCTGTCTTCATCTGGAAATGTGGCGGCAAGCTTTTCAAAAACACTTGTTACAACATCTATTGGGACAAAGGCTAATGCAGCAAGAGACTTCAGTGTAATTGTTATGTTTATATTAGTTTCATATTCAGTCTTCAAGCCAACATTTTTGATTTGCCTAATGAGACTCTGACACAGATGAAAATAACACACTTTGACCTCAGCGTGTGGAAAGGCAATCTTCACTGCATTCATACAAGCCTTTTCAAAATCAACGAAAACATTTTGAGGTGCCAGATTTGCAATCAATAGCGTCATTATTTGAAACATTCAATTATAGGTGTCTGTGTTCTTTTTTTGGAGTAAAATGTAAATACATGGCGGATATGAATTACCCACCTTGCCATGCCACGTGTACAGTTGGTAAAACCTATTTGGCACTTTATCAAATGTTCCATCTCCATAGATGGTATCTTTGTTCAATTCGAGCATAAGATCTCTATCACCTAAAACCAGAATTCTGTCTGGATTCTCCACACCTGAATCGTGAAGTATGAGTTGACTATGAAGGTACTCATCATTTTAAACAAATAAGATGTTTGCTTCCAAACATATTGTGAATACGGAAATTTTTCCACTTTGAGTATTTTTCCGTGTGGGCTTCTTTCTATGTGGCCTTTTTTCCGTGTGGGCTTTCTTCCATGTGGGCTTTTTTCCGTGTGGGCTTTTTTCCATGTGGGCTTTCTTCTTTGTGGGCTTTCTTCTGTGTGGGCTTTTTTCCATGTGGGCTTTTTTCTTGTGTGCATTTATGACTGTGTTTTTTTCTGTGGGCAATTTTCTTGTGGGCTTTTTCTTGTGCGTTTTTTTCACAGAACCAAGATAAAACAATAAAGCTAAATATCTTGAAGGGCTGTCGTGTAGAGGACGGTGCCGAGTTGTTTTCTGTTGCCCCAGAAGGTTGGACCAGAACCAACGGGTTGAAATTAAATCAAAAGAGTTTCCATCTAGATGTTAGGAAGAATTTTCTAACAGTTAGAGCAGTTCCTCTGTGCAACAGGCTTCCTCAGGAGGTGGTTGGCTCTCCTTCCCTGGAGGTTTTTAAGTAGAGACTAGATGGCCATCTGTCAGCAATGCTGATTCTATTACCTTAAGCAGTTCATGAGAGGCAGTTGATGAGAGGGAGGGCATCTTGGCCATCTTCTGGGCATGGAGTACGGGTCACTGGGGGTGTACGGGGGGAGGTAGTTGTGAAATTCCTGCATTGTGCAGGGGGTTGGACTAGATGACCCTGGTGGTCCCTTCCAACTCTATGATTCTATGATTCTAACCTAAGCACATTTACAAACCTTGGTTCTAAATCCAGATGGTACCTGGCAAGACTGAGTCCAACAGAGTTTCAAAGTCCAAAACAGGTGCTCCAGCCAGCATGGCCCCACCCAGAATCAAGAGGTATCCCCAAGTTAGATGTAACTCAAAGGACAAAACCCGAAGGTAAGATTGTTCCTGTACACCCAACAACCTGCATTGGCATGATTGTAGTTGGCCAATCAAATGTATACCAAATGATGTAACTCAACCAATCAAATAGGTTGCTAACTGGGTGACCTAACCAATCAGGTGAGTTGCCTTAAGGAGACCATATACTCTGCAGCTGTAAAGGGCCCAGCCAAGCACCTTCTCCTACCCTTGGGCCCTTGCACTAACGAGAGGGAAAGTGTATGCCAAACTTCCTCCTGGATTTTTTGGCCTTGAAACCGCTAGGCCTAATGGTCTGCCTGGCACCCGTGTCAGCCTCCCATCCTGCTCCCCTTCTCTGACTCTACAGTCAGCTTAGGGTTGCCATCCTCTAGGTAGTAGCTGGAGTTCTCCTGCTAGTGCAACTGATCTCCAGCCAATAGAGATCAGTCACCTGGAGAAAATGGCCGCTTTGGCAATTGGACTCGATGGCATTGAAGTCCCTCCCCTCCCCAAACCCTGCCCCATCAGGCTCCGCCCCAAAAACCTCCCGCCGGTGGCGAAGAGGGACGTGGCAACCCTAAGTCAGCTTGACCGTGGGTTCTCAGAGAGAGAAAATGCCATGATTTTTGCTAGGCCTCAGCCTAGGGTTGCCAGCTCTGGGTTGGGAAATTCCTGGAGTTTTTGGGGTGGAGCCTGAGGAGGGTGGGGTTTGGAGAAGGGAGGGACTTCAATGCCATAGAGTCAAATTGCCAAAGTGGCCATTTTCTCCAGGGGAACCAGTCTCTATTGGCTGGAGATCAGCTGTAATAGAAGGGAGATCTCCAGCCACCACCTGGATTTGGGGGTGGAGCTTGGGGAAGGCAAGGTTTGGGAAGGGGAGGGACCTTAATGATGTATAATGCCATAGAGTCCACCTTCCAAAGCAGCCATTTTCTCCAGGGGAACCTGGACATTGGCAACCCTACCAGAGTTCCGGCATTTTTTTCAGTAAAGAAATCAAGGAATAGTCGGGGACCAATCCCCTCTACTTCTTTTGTCTTCCTCTCTGTCAGATATGGGTTTTCCCCCAAAATGTTAAAATAACCCAAATGTTAATGAGTATTAAACTTTTTGTCCCAGATTACTGAAGCAAAAAAGGATCTGCTTGTATTTATCCCATATTTTCATGGCTGATTCTAGAACATGAAAGCTGATTTTCTGAGCAAAAACAATGGCTCTGAAGCCATGAGCAAATAACTGGGTCAAAAACCAATAATGAGCCAGCATGAATGACCTAATATTTTGGGAAAAGTTAGAGTCCCACTGTAAGGGCCTTTTTCTTGCCAAGAAAAATTTGTCCCTGAACATTCTGCATAGCCCTCCTAATTTCAGAGTCTTTGGAGCAGTAAAGAGAATGCTTCCAGATACCGAGCTGGATCCAGATGGACCCTTCCTTACCATATTTTTTCTTTCCAATACGCGTTTCCAGTGTTCTTTCAGATGTGCAGGTTTTGTTTCGGAGGTAGATACCATCAAAGATGCACTTCTTTCCATTATGGTAAGTGTGATTGGCATAACTTGGGTAAAATGTCCATTCTTTGTCTCGATGACTTCTTCTTCCTAAAAGCAATCAGTGAAATTGTGAAGCGGCTGAGTTTACAAAGTCTTGTGTGTGTCAAGTGTCATCATGTCGTAGCCGACTTATGGCAACCCCAGCAAGGAGTTTTCAAGGCAAGTGATTAAGCAGAGGTGGCTTGCCATTGCCTTCCTCTGCAGAGTCTTCCTTGGAGGTTTCCCTTCCAAGTACTGACCCGGCTTAGCTTCCAACATCTGACGAGATATACCATTCCACATCCCAATACAAAGTCTTACCCAGACCTTAGTTTCAGAAGGTAGCACTACTGGTTTGCTGTAGAAGAGCTGGATTAGACTCCAGTACCACAAGTAGCACCAACAAGATTTTCAGGGCCTGAGCTTTCGAGAGTCAAAGGTCCCAGTGTAGTGAAGTGGTTAAGTGGTAGAGAGCGTGGTGTAGTGGTTAAGAGCGGTAGTTTGGAGCAGTGGACTCTGATCTGGAGAATTGGATTTGATTCCCCACTCCTCCACATGAGCAAGCTCAAAGAGTGTGGCAGCATGCTTCTTTCATCCAGGCTTCCTTTCTGCTGCCACACTCTTTGAGCTTCCCTGGGCCAGACTGCAAAGACTGCCCTTGATCTCAACCTGCTCCATCCAAGTGAAGTACGGCTGATGAAGCCAAAAAATCTTTGGTGAAAACGCCATAAAACAGAAGGCGTTTCCGTGCCTTATCTGCGCCTCTGGCTTCCCGCACCCTGCACTTTGTTGCGCCTTGGGCCTCCCGTGCTTTGCGCATTGTCATTGTCTTGTTAACCAACAAGTTTCATCTTCCCTATAGCACCTTTGTGCTCAACGTCAGCCTGGTTCAGACAACGGGCTATTATGCCCTGATGGTGGTTTATCATAAGATATTCTGTATAAGAGGCTTCCTTTGTTTTTGGATACATTGTATATATTGTATATATTATTTATGTAACTAATTGATTGTATAACACACTATTTTGTAAACTGACTTTTTAGTTTTATGTTTGGTTTCACATCACTTAGCATTGTAATAATATCTATGAAAGAACACATACAATAGAAACTTTTTGCATTTGAGCGCCGTGTACCTGGTTTTTGTATAACTAACTGATTAGTACAAGTGATATATTTCTTTGCCAGTACCTGGAGGTGGAAGAGATCCAAACAGCACTACAAGGTAATGTTAACAAAAGATAAATTTATAAGAGTGCAGGTAAGTGCAAGAAGTGAACATATATACAAGAATTAAAGGGAAACACAATCAAAGTTTTTCTATACAATTAGCATAAATAGTCCAGCAAGATATGCAATATAACAAAGGAAATTGTCCATTGGATCACATAAAAACAATATAACTGTCCATAATAGACTTTCCTGTGCTTCTCAGTAGCTGGACACAAGATGTCAAAAAAAAGGACCACAGCGAGGAGGTGCCAGAAGAGGTGCCCGGACAATTTCCTTTGTTATATTGCATATCTTGCTGGACTATTTATGCTAATTGTATAGAAAAACTTTGATTGTGTTTCCCTTTAATTCTTGTATATATGTTCACTTCTTGCACTTACCTGCACTCTTATAAATTTATCTTTTGGTAACATTACCTTGCAGTGCTGTTTGGATCTCTTCCATTATCTATACAGCACTGAGCCTTCATTCTCTCTAGTACCTGGAGGTGGGCAACCCTACCTATAAGCCCTACCATCTTCGTCCCCAGGGGCATAATCAAACATTTTCCCCCTGGACCTCGCCTCCGGAGACCCCAGCGGAAGAAACGCTAGTAGTTAATATTTTTTCCAAGGAGCTTTCTTCCAAGGAAACGAGGTTGCTTAATAATACAACTAGTTAAGTTCAAATGTTAGTGCTGGTTTATTCTTGTTGCTTAGTCTCAGGTGAAATTTTTTATGAAGAGTACCTGGAGGTTGGCAGCCCTACTGCTTTGGAGGGCAGAGTCTACGGCAGGCTCCCCAGGCTCCACCCCCAAATCTCCAGAAATTTCCCATATGGGACTCGGCAACCGTATCAGGCACCATTTCACGTGTCTGCAACAGCCAAAGTCTTTATAATGATTTCATTTTTTAACTGTTTGTTTTTCTGCAAAACATTTGCAGAAACGAACACCCAAGGCCCATTTGGCTTTTTTGATCAGCACAGTAGGAAACGGGCACCCATGGCTATGATTGAAGGAACACCGAACTCAAGAGACGTGTGTTATAAAGCAACGTCCATACTGCAGAGAACTTGCCCGTATTTCCTTTCAGGTATTTGTGCCACTTCACTCACGTTGGGAGGGCTCCTGCTGTATAACCGCTGTTACTCGGCCGGCGTCTTCTTCCAATTTTGTTTCGAGAGGAGCGTTCGAATGACAAGGAGAAGATGACGTGGAATTGGGTTCTGAGGGAGGGTTGGGACTGACAAAAACAAAATGGACAAGCAAGAGTCATCGGCTTATGAATCCCCACAACGCTGACTCAATGGTTCTGGATCTGGCACTTACTCAGAATGACGGCACGCTTTGGAAGGCGCCTTAGATGTTCCCAGAATTTTGTCGCTGGCGTTATGCTGAAGGGCTGCCAATGAAGAGTCTTTTTCGTGATTGGATTCTGCGGCGTTGTGGCTGAGTACTGGAAAGGAAGCAGGCTCCTTGGTCTGAGACCCTGTAATATACAACAGATAACCATTTTTCTATGAAGGCAGCCGGAGGTGCCTCCAGACAGGGTAGGGTTGCCAACCTCCAGGTGGTGGCTGGAGATCTCCCATTGTTACAACTGATCTCCAGCCCTAAATTCTGGGAATCTGTTAGCAAGCAAAAGACCGGAGCCAAGACACAGGCCTACCAAAACAAGGTTGCCAAAAGCCCAAGTCAGGTTGGTGACAATTTCTCAAGGCTTCAGATAGGCTTGGTTTATGCATTCAAAATCTCTAGGGTTGCCAGCTCCGGGTTGGGAAATACCTGGAGATTTTGGAGGCGGATCCTGAGGAGGGCAGGGTTTGGGGAGGGGAGAGACTTCAATGCCATAGAGTCCAATTGCCAAAGCGGCCATTTTCTCCAGGTAAACTGATCTTTATCGGCTGGAGATCAGTTGTAATACCAGGAGATCTCCAGTCACCATCTGGAGGTTGGCAACCTTAAAAATCTCGCTCGTGTAGCGCAACCTTGATGTCCAGGAGGACAGTTATCACGTAGAGCCAGCAATGATTACAAGAATCACGCCAGATGAAAAATGTCTTTCAGAATAATTTAAGCACAGAGAAATGTAGTGGGTAGCATCAAATCCAGGAGTGTGCCACGTGTAAGTGGTTTCTATAATGTCAGCCTCCACAGTTGAGTTGAGAAGGTGGCCCGCCCTGCTTTGGGTTTTAGTAACCCCAAACAGCCCATAGAAGTTAAAATGTTCAGACTTGCTGGTGCCTCATCATAGTGATAGTGTTGCCAACCTGCAGGTGGTGGCTGGAGATATCCCACTATTACAGGTAGGGTTGCCAGGTCTGGGTTGAGAAATACCTGGTGATTTTGAGGGCAGAGATTAAGGAGGATGGAGTTTGGGGAGGGAAGGGAAGGGAAGGGAGTGTTTACGGGGTGGTTTGCCAGTGCCTTCCCCAGTCATCTTCCCTTTACCCCCAGCAAGCTGGGTACTCATTTGACCGACCTCGGAAGGATGGAAGGCTGAGTCAACCTTGAGCCGGCTACCTGAAACCAACTTCTGTCGGGGTCGAACTCAGGTTGTGAGCAGAGCTTGGACTGCAGTACTGCAGCTTACCACTCTGCGCCACGGGGCTCCCTTTAACTTGTCATAGGCAGCCTTTAAAAAGCAACCAACCAATGGCCCCAAAAGAAAAACACCAAGGCTTACTACTTTGTGATTTGATTCCCCCCCTTTTTTTTTGTCCTACGGGAATGCCATGAATTTGTAGTCCTTTGAGATTGCTAACCTAAATAGGGTTGCCAACCTCGAGGTGGTACACAAAAAATCACAGCAACTATGGCCAAAAGTAATAAGGAATAATACTCATATGCACTATGAGGGGCTGTGGATCAGTGGCAGAGCATTTGCTTGGCATGCAGAAGGTCCCAGGTTCAATCCCCAGCATCTCCCGTTAAACAGACTAGGCAAGTAGGTGATATGAAAGACCTCTGCCTGAGACCCTAGAGAGCCGCTGCCGGTCTGACTTTGACGGACCAAGGGTCTGATTCAGTAGAAGGCAGCTTCATAAGTTCATATGTTCACTATAAGTGTGTATCTATTAAACTGGAAAATAAGAAAATCACCTGGTATAGCATCAGCACATAAGCAGAAATGTCTTCAAATACAATATAATAATCTGAAGGCTGATTTGGCAATGGGACTCTATGGCATTGAAGCCCCTCCCCAAACCCCTCCCTCCTCAGGCTCCGCCCCCAAAGCCTCCTGCCGGTGGCGAAGAGGGACCTGACGACCCTATCGCCAAACCCCCTTACCGTTTGCACTGTCCCCAGAAGATGCGAAGTTTCCTTCTCCTTTCATTCTGCTGGCCTCTTGGCTAGCATTCAAAAATTCAACGTGAACCCCGAGGGTGCTGTGTTTAGCACTGCCACCTCCCTTGTGGTATGCACATTTCACCCAGAGCTGCAGGGGAGAGTGAACTTGGCAAGGTGGTACTTTTGAGCACTAAGTCTGCCCTTCTGGACCAGCTGTTCTGTTTCCCTCGGGTACCAAGGAAACAGGCGATAGCAAACAAAGAGAGGGGGGAATTCTCAGGAGCCAGCTTGGCCTCTGTGTAGGTTCTGCTCCTGTAAAGGACAGACAGCATTTTCCAGTAACTGTATGGCCATTTTCCATGCCAGTGGGGAACGTGGGAAAGTTGCCAACTTCCAGGTACTAGTGGGAGATAGCCTGCCATCACAACTGATCTCCAGCCGATAGAGATCAGTTCACCTGGAGAAAATGGCCATTGGCCGTTGGACTCTATGGCATTTAGGGTTGCCAACTCCGGGGTGGAGCCTGAGGAGGGCGGGGTTTGGGGAGGGACTTCAATGCCACAGAGTCCAATTGCCCAAGCAGCCATTTTCTCCAGGTGAACGGATCTCTATCGGCTGGAGATCAGTTGTCATAGAGGGAGATCTCCAGCTAGTACCTGGAGGTTGGCAACCCTAACTCTATGGAATTACACCCCCACTTAGTTCTCTCCCCAAACCCTGCCCTCCCCAGGCTCCTCCCTCAAAATCTCCAGGTATTTCAAAACCTGGAGTTGGCAGCCCAAATCCCTGATCACAGATCTATAGTCTGAAGCAACCAGTCAGCTAAATATTTCTGACGGGTGTATAGTTTGGTGCGTGTGTTTGCAAATTCCACGTTTATAGGCCTAAAAACAAAAACATGCTGTGAGTCTAAACAAGCAACGGGGGGACCAGAGAGCAGAGAGAGAAAACCCTCTGCTACCTTAGTAGTTCCACCATCCCCTCAAGAGGGGCTTGGTCACCAGGTAAAACCCTTACAACCCCTTCCTATCAACTTCTTTCACAGCCTTTTTAAAAAGCAAACTCAGTTCCCTACCAAATTGTCCCCACTTCTTTCTTAGCTAGGGTTGCCATCCCTGGGTTGGGAAATTCCTGGAGATTTGGAGCATGGGAAGATCAGGGTTTGGGGGAAGGACAGACTTTGACCAGATGTAATGCCATAGAGTCCTCCTTCCAAAGCATCCGTTTACTCCAGGGGAACTGATCTCTGTAGTCTGGAGATCAGTTGTAATTCTGGGAGACCACCACCACCACCACCACCCGGATGTTGGCAACCCAAACTCATACCCAAGTAAAAGCATTCCTGACATCCAAATATAGCTGCCAACTGACCAGGAAGATAACAACCTAGGGTGACCCTGTACCTTTCATTTCAAAAATCTGCAAGTTTCATAACATAGAAGGAAGCATTATCACCTGTTTTCTGTACACCTGGCTATTGTCAAAGGAATAGGAGCCAGTAAAAATATTGAGATCTCAACCCCTCTTTCCTGGTAGCCTCCTCTCTTCAGGCCCGTTCCAACCAGAATGCAGCAATCAGGAGAACAATGATTATATTACTGATTCTTGAAACCTGGTGAAGCCTGCAATACAATCATTTAGTGAAGAAGTATACGCCAGAAAGCGTCCAAGCATAGGATACAGTTAATAACTAGGAAGTCCAAAGGACTCACGGGATCCCTTTTAATTACAATGAGGTCTTCATTATGATATCACTATATTTCTGTAGAGCACTTGAACAATAAGGCAAGGCACACACCACTCATTCCCAAATGGATTCCAAGTTCAGAAAGGCAGGAAATAGGAGACGGCTCAGTTATGCTGAAGCACTCGGATTTAAGTGTTTTTAATCCCGTTGAACTCAAGAGATTTAATCAGTTTAAATCCTAGTTCTATTTGAACAGCAACTAGAAGATAGATAGGGTTGCCAACCTCCAGGTTCTAACTGGAGATCTCCTGCTTTTACAACTGATCTCCAGCCAATGGAGATTGGTTCACCTGGAGAAAAACGGCGGCTTTGGCAATTGAACTCTATGGCATTGAAGTCCCTCCCCTCCCCAAACCCTGCCCTCCTCAGGCTCTGCCCCCAAAACCTCCCGCCGGTGGCAAAGAGGGACCTGGCAACCCTAGCGATGGAGGATAGGAAGCATTTCCAAAGAAGAAAGAGTATGTGGAGAAGAAAACCTGGACTCCGGGGCATGATCTACTGAGAAGATCTCCTGCAACAACCCCTTTGAAATGAGCGGGAAGTACTTCATAGTGCTGTGGTCTGTCAGAAAAACTGCCTAGCTGAGAAATCTACCAAATGAGATTTTCTAAATTTCTCCCTATCTCTCTGACTGCTGAAACAAGGGATTCTGGATTTGGACAGTCTGCCGGCAGGCCATCCGTCCGCAGTGCTTCTGATGGCCTCCTGGTGGCAGCAGCGAGTAAATCCTATTTGTGAATGGGAAAGAGGGGGATGAAGTGGGAAAGGTAAACTCTTTGTTGTGGTCCGACAGCTTGAGCTCTCAGCCAGCTGAATAATATGAACAGGAACGAACAGGAATGGTCATTCCGCATGAGGCAGTTTCCTCAATGGAATGGACAATGGAATGGACAAGGAGGATGCATCCAAAACCAGAAGCAAATAACAGCACATCACCCACAGCGTTCTTCCAACCCATTCATTGAATAGGTCTGCAGAAGAGAACTTTTGGATTGGTTCTTCCCTTCGTTTTCTGCTATCAGGGGCAGTTAACAGGTGTTTTGCTCAGTTCAGGATGGTTGGGTTTCTCAAATCAAACTGGGAACCATGGGACGCATGTCATTCTAGTATTCCTCTCTCTGATCTTCACACACTCTGCTTCCAACCCCCCACTCTGAATCTCAAAAGCCTTGCTCATATGTTACAGCGAACACACCTATATTCTTGATGTACATGCATACATCTGTTTGTAAGAAACAGCCAGCTTTGTAATTAGAAGAGGAAGAAGCGTTGGTTTTCATGTGCCGACTTTCTCTACCTTTTGAAGGAGAATCAAACCGACTTACAATCTCCTTCCCTTCCTCTCCCCAAAACAGACACCCTGTGAGGTAGGTGAGGCTGAAAGAGTCCAGAGGGAACTGTGACTAGCCCAAGCTCACCCAGCAGGCTTCATCTGTAGAAGTGGGGAAACAAACCCGGTTCTCCAGATGGGAGTCCGCCGTTCATGTGGAGGAGTGGGGAATCAAACCTGGCTCTCCAGATTAAAGTCTGCTGCTCTTAACCACTACACATAGCATGTGTTAATCACGTGTGAAAAAGCAGCCCTTTGAGGAAGCTGCAGTACCCCTCTTTCTCACACAGATGGCGTTCTGGTTGTTGACAAAGAGCTGCAGAAGTCAAGGATATGATGTTCTTCCTCAGGCATAGATCAGCCCCTTCATGGTACTTATTAGATTATATCTTGTTCTTTTTAACAACAGAGGTATATCCCTATAAAATGAGCAGAAACGAGGATCTTAAGAGAAGGAAACACATTAATATGGGTTCATGTTTCAGGATCACCACAAATGAAGAGGTTTAAAAAAAAAAAAAAAAAACCTGCCATCCATCCCAGATAACGATATTGATTAAAATATGAAAATGTTTTATGGGATGTAGGAAGATGGAGAATATCTGTGATTGTGGAGCCTACAGCAAAGTTTGATAGAGTCCCAACTTTCACTCTGTTACCAAGCAAAGTAGAAATGTAATTTTTGAAACAGCCTCTTTCAAACATCCTGATTTGTAATGTCCTGGTGAAATTCCAACCATCCTGATTTTAAAATAGCAACTTTTTAGCTTTGTACTAGACCTGGCTGTATTACTAAGGAGACATCACAGAGGCATCTGCCAAATATGTACATGAATCTCTGCACTTTATATATTTTTCACCTATTTCTTTGTTTTTTCACATATTTGTTTTCACCTATTTGATTGATTGATTTTTGTCCTGACAGTGTGGTGTAGTGATCATGTGATATAAATCCCACATTTATCCAGGTACTGCTCCCCACTGTAGTATAGTGGTTAGGAGTGGTGGACTCTAATCTGGAGAAGTGGGTTTGAATCCCTACTCTTCCACATGTGCAGTGGACTCTAATCTGGTGAACCGGGTTGGTTTCCCCACTCCTACACATGAAGCCACTGGGTGACCTTGGGCCAGTCACAGTTCTCTCCAAACTCTCTTAGTCCCACCTACTTCACAAGGTGTCTGTTGTGGGGAGGGGAAGGAGATTGTAAATCAGTTTAATTCTCTTTAAAAGGTAGAGAAAGTTGACATATTGAACCCAGCTCTACTTCTTTCCTGACTGAAGTCTGGCTCAGGATGACTAACAACCTTTAAAATATACAGTTAAAATGAATACCCTTTACAGTGCATAGGCTAACATTAAAATCCTGACCAAATATAAAATACAAGACAGCATTCCCATAAAACTAATACCATTAATGACAAAAGCGAAAACTGTTGCACATGGGTTCAGTTCAGACATTTCAGGAAAACACAGTTATTCTCACTATGATTAGAAAGAGTGTCTGAATGCAGCCATTCTACTATGTGTCTATCAAACCAGAATCTGAGGATAGTTTCCTAACCACAGTTAAGCTCTCATTGCATGAGGCACCTGACATGAGTTGGATTGGGGTTCCCCCGACCAAACTCACGGTCAGACATTCAACAGGGGACTTAACAGTGACTGGGAGGCTCAGAGCAGTGCAAGAAAAGTCACAGGAGGGCCTGTTTTCCCCACTGCCATGGACCCTGGGTCCTCAATCACACGTGGTTGCAGCGGTGGGATAAACAGGACCTCCCCATGGCCCCTTTTGCTGTTGATAGTGGGGAAGGAAAGAAGGTTGAAGCCCCTTCCATGCCTGCCTCTCTAAGCAAAAGCACTCCCCTAACAGCTTTTAAGGTGAGTCCCCTGCTGAAGATCTGACTGAGTTGAGTCACGAGGAACCCTGACCTGACTCTTGAGTCTTAACTATGGTTTTCATAATGCACAAATGGAAGGAGGAGGAGGAGTTGGAGTTGGTTTTTATATGCCAATTTTCTCTACCTTTTAAGGAGAATACAACCGGCTTACAATCTCCTTCCCTTCCTCTCCCCACAACAGACACCTTGTAAGATAGATGAGGCTGAGAGAGTTCTGAGAGAACTGTGACTAGCCCAATGTCACCCAGTAGGCTTCATGTGGAGGAGTGGGGAATCAAACCCGGTTCTCCAGAATAAAGTCTTCTGCTCTTAACCATTACACCACGCTGGCTCTCCAAACAAAAAAACAATGACATCTTTAGCGGAGCTACCCCAGTTCATCTCCAGAGTACAGTTCATCTCCAGACTACAGCTCATCTCCAGACTACAGAGATCACTTCCCCTGGAAAAAATGGATGCTTTGAGGGGTGGACTGTATGGCATTGTACCCCACTGAGGTCCCTGTCCTCCCCAGGCTCCCTCCCCAAATCTCCAGAAGTTTCCCAAGCTGGATCTGACAATCCTACCTTCCCATCCCCCGCTGGTGGCCAGGAGGGACCTGGCAACCCTAACTGGTGGGGTGCATGAATGTTTCCCCAACTGGGCCAAGGGCAGTTCCCTGGGGCTCTTACAGGTTGGGACAGAGAAGTTTTAAACCCACTCTCATCACATGCTGTGGCTAGGGTTGCCATCCTCCAGGTGGTGGCTGGTGATCTCCCACTATTACAACTGATCTCTAGACAATAGAGATCAGTTCACCTGGAGGAAATGACCACTTTGGAAGGTGGACTCTGACATTATACCCCATTGAAGTCCCTCCCCTCAACAAACCACGCCCTTCTCAGGCTCCACCCCCAAGATCTCCAGGTATTTCCCAACCAGGAGCTGGCAACCAGTTGTGGCCCCGCCCTAGCATTTCCGAAGAAAACTCCCATGACTCTCAGTCCTGTGTGGAATCGCTTCCCCACTCACTTCTATTGTTTTGCTGGGGAACGTTTCTTTCAAGAGAGCCCATATCACCGTGGAGAGGAAAGGCATTTGAAATTGGACCCCGTTGCAGCAGAAGAAATCAGGTTCAAAGGCAGGCAGATCCCTCCAGAGGATAAAGCTATGTCAGAGCTTGCTGAATGGATGACTCTGTACCTGTTTTGAAGACCGATGCATCACAAAGAGCTTTATTTTTTTTTCTTCCTGCCTCTAGGTAGCAATTTGCCGAAGCGAAAAAAAGAGACATATTTGAAAATGATGTAATGAAAGGAAAAGTTTCAGCCCATTTTTTAAAAGTCAGTCTCTAGAAAGAGACACATTGTCAGCAGACGGGCTATTCTTAATGGGCCAGATTTAAGTGACAAATTTGACTGCTTTTCCTTATCCAGCGTGGTGTAGTGGTTAAGAGCAGTGGACTCTAATGTGGAGAACCTGGTTTGATTTCCCCCTCCTCCACATGAGGTGGGACTGGGAGAGTTCTGAGAGAACTGTTACTGGCCCAAGATCACCCAGCAGGCTTCATGTGGAAGGGTGGGGAATCAAACACAGTTGTCTAGGTTACAGTCCGCTCCTCTTAACCACTACACCATGCTGGCTCTCAGCAGCAGCAGCAGCAGCAGCAGCAGCAGCAGCAGCAGCAGAAGAAGAAGAAGAAGAAGAAGAAGAAGAGTTGGTTTTCATACCCCAATTTTGTCTACCTTTTAGAAGTCTCAAGCGGACTTACAATCACCTTCCTTTCCCCTCCCCACAACAGACACCCTGTGAGGTAGGTGGGGCTGAGAGAGTTCAGAGAGAACTGTGACTAGTCCAAGCTCACCCAGCAGGCTTCATGTGGAGGAGTGGGGAAACCAACCCGGTTCACCAGATTAGATTCCGCCGCTCATGTGGAGAAGTGGGGAATCAAACCCAGTTCTCCAGATTAGAGTCCACAACTCTTAACCACTACACCACACTGGCTACTGGATTCCGGTCTGGATCATCAAATAACTGACAATGGATATATCGCTTGCTTTCTGCACCTGGGCAATCAGCAGCATCTATTTGTGAAGTTGGCTGAAACATCTAGGGCAGTGGTGGCAAACCTAGGGCACGCCTGCCAGAGGGGACACTCAGAGCCCTCTCTGTGGGCACGCACCGTCACCCCAGCACAGAAAAGCAGCCCCAGCAGCAGCAGGAGAGGCATCGGGAGGGAACCCCCGAGCCACCTCATGGTGGCGACCCCTGCCCACAGCCCCGGCTCTTGCACTGGGCAGCCTCTCTCCTCTCCTTCTTTTGACAGCCACGAGGGGAGGGGTGGGGGGAGAACCTTGAGCTCCCCGGGTCCTCTCATTGTTGCCGGGGTGCCTGCGAGCTTCCCTCTCTCTCCCCCTCAGCGGTGCAGGGCGACCTTGCTGCGGCTGCCTATCTGGTGCCGGGACCAGCAGGCATGGCTGCCGGCGTGTTCGGGCTCTCCTTGAGCGGGAGCCGCCGCGTCACTCCTGCTTTGTGCCGCCAGCGTCTGTCCCACACGGCGCGAGCGGCAGCGAGACTGGAGCTGGCTCCGGCTGCCTGAGCTGCCCCCGGCCCTGCTCTCGGAGGAGGAGTCCCGCCGGGGCAACCTCCGCCCTCGCTTCTCACCCAGAACCGCTGCTGCTTGCGCGGCTTGGCCAACTTCCCCGAGACTGCAGTAAGTGGGCGATCCTAAGGTAACACAGCGACGTCACCTTGCTTTCCCGCCGTCGCAGGGATTCCTCCCCTGGTACGATTGCAAAGATAGGACTCTTTGGAGGACTTTGATTCATAGGCACTTAACATACACACACACACACTCACACACGATTGCCAACCTCCAATTGGGGCCTGGGAATCTCCCGGGGTTACAACCGACCGCTGCTCTACACAGATCAGTTCCCTCCCCAAACTCCGCTGTCCCCCAGATCTCCAGGAATTTCCCGGCCTGGAGTTAGCAACCGTATTCAGGTTAAATTGCTGTGTTGGCACTTTGCGATAAATAAGTGGGTTTGGGGTTGCAGTTTGGGCACTCGGTCTCTAAAAGGTTCGCCATCACTGATCTAGGGGATATAGATCTCTCTCTTTCTCTCTCTCTCTGAAGGTCTGGTGTAAGTTGGTCAGTCTACTGCACTGGAGGAGTGCTTGTGTTCCTCCACTTGTACTCTACTTGTATGCTTGTAAATAAAGAAATCCTCTAAAATCACCATAAGCCTCCCATGCTCTCTCCTCCAAAGGGAACCAGCCGCAGGTATGTGCAACCCCTGGATCCTTTCACTACTTGCAGAAGCTAGCAATAGAAAGCAGAATCATTGTTATCTCCTTCCAACGTTTGAACACTATACGCTGTTATACACTCTCCGCCTCACTTCTGGTCATTTTAACTTCAATCCAATATTCGTATATTGTATTATTTTTAGTCCGATTATCCGATTGGGATGTGCCCCCCACACCAGCTAGCTGGACAAATCGAAAAAGCACTGCAGTTATCATTTATAAATGGAAACCCTAACTCCTTGGAAGCATACAGCCGTGCTCAGAACAGATGAGGCGGTTCTATTTATGACCAACCGTTCGGTTCCAACGACACATCTTCTGCTAAATGGATTACACATCTGGAGGCCACAATAGCAGAGGAAAGCTGCACCATTGCTTTGCTTTCCAAAACGTCCACACAGAATTAAGAGCAATGGCCTGGATTTGAGGGCAGGTCCCCCCCACCACCACCACCCATGAAAGCTCTTATTCTGACAGGATCCCAAGAGAGAAAAGGCGCAGGATTATCAAGTCATTGAGTACACCTGCCCTGCTGGCTAAAGCTGAACTGTTAGAATATTACTCTTGGAACTGAACTCAGTGTGGGGCTGTTCATACCATTTTTCATCTGACTCATTTTTAGGGTTGCCAACCTCCATGTACTAGCTGGAGATCTCCCACTGTTACAACTGATCTCCAGCTCAGATCACCTGAAGAAAATGGCCACTTTGACAATTGGACTCTATGGCATTGAAGTCCCTCCCCTCCCCAAACCCCACTTTCTTCAGGCTCCACCCCAAAACTCTCCAGGTATTTCCCAAACCCGAGCTGGTGATTGTAAGCTGGTGTGATTCTTTCTTAAGTGGTAGAAAAAGTCGCACTATAAAAACCAACTCCTTTTCCTCCTCCTCCTCCTCTTCTTTTTCTTCTTCTAAGAAAACCAAGAAAGCTCATAAAGAGAACAAAGGGAGAAATTTGGAAGAGTGATTTGCCCTCATGACAGGCAGGTCTAAATACAATTCCATGTTATTAAGCCCCTTAAGTCCCAGGACCAGATGGAAAATGGTAAATTACTGTTTTATTGGGATCCCCCTCCCAGTCTATGCTGCAAAATCCCTATAAACGGCATATGTATTTGCTTATGGCACATGCTTCCCCACGGCTTGCCCTACTGTAAATAACCCCACATGCCTTTGATTTGCGGAAATTCCATTTCTGGATTCCATTATGTCACTCATTAAATCAGCCTCGGGGCTTGTGTAGCCTATATATATATACATACACACACACGGAGTGACACTTCCATTTTCTGTATTTGAGGGGGGTTGGCGGGAAGAGAGCACATATGTTTGGAATTACACACCTCAGCTTGCTGTACCATGTCCGGCCAAGACCACAAGTAGAGCCTAATTTAATCCTGAAGTTACTCAGCCAGCCTCAGAGCTCACATTCCCTCACCTTCCATGAGAGGGGAAAAACCCCACCACATGGCAGGTCACAGAGAGAGCTACTGCCTTCCACTGAGCACCCCTGAAGGGAGAACGCGACATAGTGCCCTTGCCAGAGGACATCAGGAGGTGGTGAAGGTAGGGTTGCCAACCTCCAGGTAACAGCTGGAGATCTCCCCCTGTTACAACTGATCTCCAGCCGATAGAGATCAGATCACCTGGAGAAAATGTCCGTTTGGCAATTGGACTCTATGGCATTGAAGAAGAAGAAGAGTTGGTTTTTATATGCCGAAATTTCTCTACCAGTTAAGGGAGACTCAAATCAGCTTACAATGACCTTCCCTTCCCCTCCCCACAACAGACACCCTGTGAGGTTGGGGGGCTGAGAAAGCTCTAAGAGAGCTGTAACTTGCCCAAGGTCACCCAGCTGGCTTCGTGTGGAGGAGTGGGGAAACCAACCCAGTTCACCAGATCAGTCTCCGCCACTCATGTGGAGGAGTAGGGAATCAAACCCTGTTCTCCAGATCAGACTCCACCGCTCCAAACCACCACTCCTAACCACTACACCGTGCTGGCTCTCATACCATGCTGGCTCTCTGAAGTCCCTCCCCTCCCCAAACCACGCCCTCCTCAGGCTCCACCCCAAAAACCTCCCGCCAGTGACAGAGAGGGACTAGGCAACCTTAGGTGAAGGACAACCCTCCCACCAGGAAGTACACCTAGGGTTGCCAACTCCAGGTGGGAAAATGCCTGGGGCAGAGTCTGGGGAGGGAGGAGTTCTGGGAAGGGAGAGAGCTCAGCATGGATGTGATGCCATGGAGTCCAGCCTCTGAAGCTGCCATTTCCTCCAGGGGAACTGATCTCTGCTGCCTGGACATCAGTTGTGAATCCAGGACAACTCTAGGCCCCACCTGGAGGTTGGCAGCCCTAAATGACCACATCCCCATATCTCTCCCACACAGAGAGACACACTCACACAGCCCTGATCCAAACTGGGGTGGCAAGCAGAATTTGCCTTTTACAAGTGGATCGAGATCAGAGATCTTCATCACATCAGCTTGTGTCCTAAAAGGTTGCCTAGGGTTGCCTCTTCACCACCGGTCGGAGGTTTTGGGGGTGGAGCCTGAGGAGGGTGGGTTCGGGGAGGGATTTCAATGCCATAGAGTCCAATTGCCAAAGCGGCCATTTTCTCCAGGTGAACTGATCTCTATCGGCTGGAGATCAGTTGTAATAGCGGGAGATCTCCAGCTAGTACCTGGAGGTTGGTAACCCTAGCATTGCCCCTTCACAATGAAATCTATTTATCCAGCACTTCTTAATCCCAACCTTCCTCCAGGGAACTCAGGGCAGTGTACGTGGCTTTCCACTGTATCCTCACAGCAACTAGGGATGTCAACCTCCACACGGTGGCTGGAGATCTCCCACTATTACAACTGATCTCCAGGCAACAGAGATCCGTTCATCTGGAGACAATGGCCGCTTTGGAAGGTGGACTCTCGGCCATTATACCTAGGGTTGCCAGGTCCCTCCTCAAGTCCCAGGGGTCAGAGATGCAACACCCCCCAAAAAACGGCCAAAGTTCAGGTCATTTCATCAACCCAAACACTATATTTGGATTTCAGGACCTTCCAAACTTCTGGTCTTGACTAAGCAAAATGCTCTGTGAGTTAGAAATACAGCCTGGAAAGGAAATTGGCCTCCCACACTCAGGTCGATTGGGAAGTTAAGTTTCCGGTTCCACCGCAATCTCAGCACCTCAGGACACTTTCTCTGCAAAGCCAAGTTCCTGCTAGTATTTAGTCAAGCTTCAAAGCTCAGCAGCCCTATCGTAAAACTGCCTGATAGCACTGGAGATCTCCTGCTATTACAACTGATCTCCAGCCGATAGAGATCAGTTCCCCTGGAGAAAATGGCCGCTTTGGCAATTGGACTCTATGGCATTGAAATCCCGCCCCTCCCCAACCCCCGCCCTCCTCAGACTCCACCCCAAAAACCTCCCGCTGGTGGCGAAGAGGGACCTGGAAACCCTAGTTGAGTACCATCAAGTCCCGACTCATGGCAACCCTGTGAATCAATGTCCTCCAAAACATCCTATCCTTAACAGCCTTGCTAAGGTCTTGAAAACTGAGGGCTGTGGCTTCCTTTATAGAGTCAATCCATCTCTTGTTGGGTCTTTCTCTTTTCCTGCTGCCCTCAACTTTTCCTAGCATGACTGTCTTTTCCAGTGACTCTTGTCTTCTCATAATGTGACCAAAGTACGATAGCCTCACTTTAGCTTCTAGGAGGAGTTCAGGCTTGATATGATCCAGAATCCTGCAAATCCAGCCTTGTATCATGCAAAAATAACTCTGCCACATTTTGCTGAGGATTTCCACTTGGAAAAGGGGGGAAAAGTGGACCCTCACTTCATTATCCTGACCTTGTGAAACATATCACATATGGCATAGCTGAACACTTGAAGCTGCCTTATACTGAATCAGACCCTTTGTCCATCATTGGTATTGTCTACTCAGACTGGCAGCAACTCTCTAGGATCTCAGGCAGAGGTCTTTCACATCACCCTCATACTTGATCCTTTTAACTGGAATTGCTAGGGATTGAACCTGGGAGCTTCTGCATGTCTACCACTGAGCCATGGTCCCTCAGTTCAGCAGAAACATTTTACCTGGATCAGAAGGAAGCCACCTAAGGAGGGGCAGTGTGGTGCAGTGGTTAAGAGCAGTGGACTCTAATCTGCAGAACCGGGTTTGTTTCCACTCTCCTCCGCATGAGCGGAGGACTCCAATCTGGTGAACTGGGTTCGATTCCCCACTCCTCCACATGAAGCCTGCTGGGTGACCTTGGGCCAGTCACAATTCTCTCAGAACTTTCTTATCCTCACCTATCTCACAAGATGTCTATTGTGGGGAGAGAAAGGGAAGGTGCTTTGGGGAGAGAAAAGGAAGAGAAAGGGAAGCTGTTTGAGACTCCTTAAAAAGTTAAAGAAAATCGGGGTATAAAAACCAACTCTTCTTCTTCTTTTTAAGATTAACAGTATTAACAGTATGTAGCATGAGCTTTTGTGAGTCAGAGCTCACTTCTTCAGATGGTATGAAGAGGAAGTCATTATGGCACAGGGACTCATTTGGGAATATTTTATAGGGACAATTACAGAAGGAGTGGGAAAGAGAGGCGCAGAGACACAGAAATGCTTGGTGTGAATCCTACCGTAAATCTTTCATTGCGGGTAAAGGAGTGGAACAAACTTGGATGGAATCCATAATTGACGATGAGAGAGGACAGAGGTTCCAGCCTCTCTTGAGATACAAATAAACAAAATAGGGTGTGTGCAGAGAAATATCCATTACAGTTTTGGATCCGAGATTTGGAGGGGAGGAATTTACCATGACAGCTTCATTTCAGGTAAGACGTTACCTGTTCGTGTTAGACATCTGTGCCATGTTTTTGGGTTCCAGATGATCAGGGCCACTCTTTTCAATGGACAGCCAATTTGAGGGTCTGGAGCAGCAGTCCCTGAAGTTAATTTAGGGTTGCCAGCCTCTAGGTACTAGCTGGAGATCTCCTGCTATTAAAACCAATCTCCAGCCGATAGAGATTAGTTCACCTGGAGAAAATGGCTGATTTGGAAATTGGACTCTAAGGCATGGAAGTCCCTCCCCTCCCCAAACCTCACACTCCTCAGGCTCCACCCCAAAAGCCTCCCACCGGTGGCGAAGAGGGACCTGGCAACCATAACTTAATGCCATCACATTTGAGGAAAGGTTGAAAGAGTATGTTTAGCCTGAAGAGGAGAAGACTGAGAGGGGATATGATAACCATCTTCAAGTACTTGAAGGGCTGTCATATAGAGGAAGGTGCCGAGTTGTTTTCTGTTGCCCCAGAAGGTCAGACCAGAACCAACATGTTGAAATTAAATCAAAAGAGTTTCCGTCTAGACATAGGAAGAATTTTCTAACCGTTAGAGTGGTTCCTCAGTGGAACAGGTTTCCTCGAGAGGTGGTGGGCTCTCCTTCCCTGGAGGTTTTTAAGAGGAGGTTAGATGGGCATCTGTCAGCAATGCTGATTCTGTGACCTTAGGCAGATGATGAGAGGGAGGGCATCTTGGCCATCTTCTGGCCACTGGGTGTGTGTGTGTGGGGGGAGGTAGTTGTGAATTTCTTGCATTGTGCAGGGGGTTGGACTAGATGATCCTGGTGGTCCTTTCCAACTCTATGATTCTATGCTCTAAACGCAGTCCTCTTTCTTCTCTAAAGACACCCTGCCCCGAATTTCAACCGCAGGGCTCTGTTTTACTGGACCCTGAAGTAGGCAAATTTCCGTGCACACACACTGCAGACACCAATCTTTTCAATGGCCAGGCAATTCCAGGATCTGGGCAACAAACCTTGACAATAATGCAAAAGGTGATTGGCTGGAACAGCTCTGCGCTCCTCCCCTTGCAAAGCTCTGATTGATTGGAAGGATGCCATTTCCCATACTGCTTCTAGCTTGGCAAGCACACGAACTTGAAACATGAATTTTTCGGGGGATGTCTGTTTTCAATTACTAAGAATCATGGATTACTAATACCATTCCGGGAAACAAACGTAACAACCCAAAACAGTGATTTATGTGTATATTTTCAGCTCGGGAATTCCATTATGCACACACCTGAAACCAAGTAATAAATACAACTAACCAGGAAGAAGCAGTCTGAAGATGAAGGAAATTCACTGGATCGATAAAGGGTTATCGTATGATACAACATGTTAAGAAGAGGCAATTAATGTTTCTAAAAAAGTGGGGGCTGTTGAGCTGTAAGAAATTGTAATGAGTAAGAAAATCCAAGTCCCTGATTAAGCCAGGATGAGAATATAGTTTAATAAATCAGTACTTTCACATTTGAAGTTGTTGTTGTTTTTGAGTTTGGTTTGGTTTTTTTGCTGTTGTTGTTGGTAGATCAGTAACCTTTAGGTCTGTAATTATATTTCCAGGGAGACTGAAATGCTCCCGCACGGGCACCACTGAGCTTCTGCTGTATGTTGCTATGAGAAACTAACATGGCTACCCCTCTGCAGGTGTCAGAGTATGGCCTGATAAGAAGGAGTGCACAGACCTTAGGAAAGAGCTTTTAAGAGATAATCCCTATCATTTATTGTTGTTTTGTGTGACCTGACAAGTAGGTAATAAGGAACAAGTAATGGACGGGTGAGGCAGAACAGATTTCCAGCACACACACACACACTAGGGTTGCCAACCTCCAGGTAGTAGCTGGAGATCTCCTTCTATTACAACTGATCTCCAGCCGATAGAGATCACCTGGAGAAAAATAGCCACTTTGACAATTGGACTCTATGGTATTGAAGTTTCTCCCCAAACCCTGCCCTCCTCAGGCTCCACCCCAAAAACCTCTCTCCAGTGGTAAAGAGGGACCTGGCAACCCTACAAGTCAACGCCCATTGTCAACCTTTCCAAATCATGACAGAATTTGCTTTCAGCGATGGACTATGTCACATACAGACTAGTTGGCTGGGCCTTTTCCCCTCTGACCTTTTATGCACCATTCATTGAACTAGGGTTGCCAACTCAGGGAAATCGATCTCTGTTGTCTAGAGATAGGGTTGCCAGCTCTGGGTTGGAAAGTTCCTGGAGATTTCAGGGGCAGAGTCTGGGAAAGTAGGGTTTGGGGAGAAGGGAGCTCAGGAGGGCTGCTTTGGAGTCTGCCCTCCAAAGCAGCCATTTTCTCCAGGGGAACTGAGCCTGGAGATCAGTTGTAATTCTAGGAGATCTCCAGGCCCCATCTGGAGATTGGCAACCCTAATTCATTCTATTTGTTTTTGGGGGGGGGGCTGCCATGGCTACTGTTGTTTCCGTTTCAATACTGTCCAGTTTGTAGGGTTGCCAGGTCCCTCTTCGCAACCGGTGGGAGATTTTGAGGGCAGAGCCTGAAGAGGGCGGGATTTGGGGAGGGATTTGGGGAGGGGAGGGACTTCAATGCCATAGAGTCCAATTGCTTGGCTGGAGATCAGTTGAATTAGCAGGAGATCTCCTGCTACTACCTGGCAGTTGGCATCCCTACCAGTTTGGCTAAGGGACAGGAGAAAAAGTTTTGAATTAAGCAAAACAGAAGTTTGAAATAAATTTACCTGCCCCTCCCTCTATTCCTACAAGCCTGCAATGATTATACAGTCACTGCCTGGAGGAGTGTTTGAAAAAAATCTGTGAAGGGTTAGGGTAAGATCCGTCTCAGAGAAAAAGGCACAATCCAGCTGTAGTTAAGCACTTTGGACGGCAATCCTAACCGCATTTCCTTGGAAGTGAGAAGATCATTCGGATTTATTTCTGGGTAAGCATGTTTGGGATCATGGTGCTTTATTGCTTTCCGTGGAAGGCTGCAAAGCAGCCCCTTAATTGGTCTCTTAAAATGGATGCTATTTATCCTACTGAAAATAACTAGGCCCCAAAAGCAGAGCTGAGTAAAACAGGCGTTTGAGTTTTGCTTTCCTTTCATCATGTCAAAAAGCCCCTCACAAGCTGGTTTGCAGCGTTGTCTGTTTTTCATCCAAGGCCTGGATCATAGCAGGAAGTTTGCCGCCCCGCTAGGGTTGCCAACTTCCAGGTACTATTCAATATAGTAAACTCAACTGTAATTATGAGTAGTAGTCAAAGAACACCGTTGTAGGCCAATATTAACACAGTCAATCTTTGTATTATAACATCAGTTAGTATTTGTATTATAACATACTATATATAGTAACCCAATTATTATACACTGTTATGTTACACTATTTATATCATAATGCAGCAGGGCACAAGTGTATTATAGGTCAGTGAATATGTCCAAATAAAGTCCATGAAAATAAAGTCAACAGAAAAATCTTTGTTTCCTTGTTCCTTGTTTACAAGATTTCCTTCATAAAATGATTGGTTATGTCCTTGTAATTTGTAGGAGTCCTGGGAAGAAGGGGGATGGGTTGACAAGCCCCTCTGCTCTGCCTGCGCAGGCAGAGCAGAGGGGTTTAAAGACCCCCGCCCCCCTTCCCGGGACTCCCGGGAAGGGGGGCGGGGGTTGTCAAGCCCCTCTGCGCTCTCTGCGTGGGGGGCCCTTTAAACAGATCTGCGCCTCCCAGCTGGGAGGCGCAGATCTGTTTAAAGGGGGTGTGTGGAACACATTTGTGCCTCCCCGCCGGGAGGCGCAGACCTGTTTAAAGCCCTCCCCCACACACCTTCATGGAAGCCCCGTGAAGGCGCAGGGGGCAGCCGAATCTGCTGAATTTATTTGCCGAACCCCCGAAGTCAGCGAATTCGGCTCCCCCGTTTCCCACCTTTTTTGAGTTCGGTTCGTCCTGAACCGAAAAACAGCCGAATTGGGGGAAATTCGGCTGTTTTTCGGTTTTGGACGAACCGAATCAACAGCCCTACTTCCAATACAGCGGCACAGTTATTGGCACAATTGCCATAATAAAAATGTTTCCATTCTTTAAAAAAAATATTAACTGTCCCGCATACCTCTGGATTAGTCTAGTTGTAGCCTATAAATTAAAAAAAAAATGAAAGGAAGAGGGAAGAGACAGAAATTCTGTGCTAATTTTAACACCGGCAGCAGGAGAGAATTCCCCGGCCTTGTCAGACTTAAATGAACAGAACTAAATCTGTTGATAAATTCAAGTTCAGTGATTTCCTCCTGGAATCTTCCTTTGAAGATTTCCTGTTTAATAATGGGGGCTTTCATGCCAGCAGCAGAGAATACTGGGAGAAGGAAATGTTCTGGTTTGGGAATGCTGCCATTTTTTTAAATCCAATTTGTATCCATTTATTCTCATAGAAACCAAACGGTTTGTCGGGTGAAGACTGCAAAACAGCATTGTTGACAGACACACATCACAGCTACTTCTGTAGTTAAAAGGATGGGTGTCTATCTGTATGTAGGAGCATGAGCCAGCGTAGTGTCGTGGTTAGAGTGTCAGGCTAGGATCCGGGAGACTCAAATTTGTATCCCCACCCTGCCATGGAAGCTTGCTAGGTGACCTTGGGCCAGACACACATCCTCTGCCTGTGAGGTAGGCCTCACAGGTCTCCATTGGGGAGAAAGGTAGGATAGAAATAAAGTAAAAGAGAAAAAGAAAAAGAAAGAAAAATAAATTCCTACAGATCTTCCCTTGATCCGTTTTCATATTCAGATGACAGAGAAGAGAAGGAATAACCTCAACTTTCTCAATCCATTCCCTTGCGTATCCTTCAGTCTGGATATCTAAAGAGTTTCAAAAGGGAGGATCTCTTTTGCAGATAGAATGGTGAACCTAAGGTATGAGTAGCAGTCTGAGTAATCTGAATAAGGATAGATTCAAGAAACTGGTTTGAGTTAATCGTGTCAGCTCTTTGATGAAATGAATCGGAATCTCTAAACAAGCAACTCATGTGTGAGTAAATAATTTAAATACTTCAGGGCTAAACAGACTCCCTAAAGCCTTGGTTATTTGATGTGTGCACTTCAAAAGAAGCTAATTGCCAATTTGCATCTTATGAAGGATGCCTGCAAGATCAGACCTTACAATCATGGCCTGAGAAATCTGCCTTCTACCCTTCTATCTTTAAACAAAAATTGTAACATCCAGCCTGATGCAGAGTTCTGGCGGGCTCGAAAGCTCCCACAAGGTTTTGTGTCCATTTGGTTGGTCCTAATAAAAGGTACTACACAGGAATTCGGTTCTTGTTCTTACATTACACAACTAACTGTTCTTTGCAGACATTGATGCTTATGAGGACATCTGGTTGTACTATTTCCCCATTGTGCTCCTCAGACTTAATGGCGGCCTTCGTCTATTGCTTACTTGAATCGAAGGGTCGAATTAAAATGGGCAGAACTCGCAGCCTCCCTCCCCAAGCTGAACACAGACCACGAACTACAGACGGCAGCCCACAGCAACCCTCAATAAAACTTATGCTGCCTCCTCCTCCTCCTCTCTGCAAACACCTGGTGGGGGGGTTGTCAAGTATCTGGCCCAAATCCATGGCTGGCTTGATGTTTCCTGAGTTGAAACAGGTGCAAATAGGAGTCAAATGGTGTCTGCTTGGAGCCAGCATGGTAGTGGTTAGGAGCCAGCGTGGTGTAGTGGTTAAGAGCAGCGGACTCTAATCTGGAGAACTGGGTTTGATTCCCCACTCCTACACACGAAGCCAGCTTGATGAACTTGGGCTAGTCACAGTTCTCTCTGGACTTTCTCAGCCCCACCTACCTCACAAGTTGTCTGTTGTGGGGAGAGGAAGGGAAGAAGATTGTAAGCTGATTTGATTCTCCTTAAAAGGTAGAGAAAGTTGGCATATAAAAACCAACTCTTCTTCTTTCTCCCCCTCCTCCTTATGGCAAAAGGATCCCTGCTACAACCGAAAAGGGATGTTCCACCAGGACAAGGGTTGCCATTTGCCCACCCATGACAGGCAACCCTTCCTGACTTCAGTCCCTATCTCCCACCTTCAAGAAATTGAGGAGCAGTAGGGGGGGGAATGGATGAAAAATGGCCTCCATAGAGGTGTTCTGGGGATTTCCCCATGCCTCTATGGTCTTTTCAATAGAGATGAGGGGAGTCTCCTAGAGTGTCATCCAGAACTGACATCATACCCTCTGCAAACTCCACTTGCTTCAAGTTCCACCCTCAAAATCTCCCAGCATTTACCAATGCAGTTCTGGCAGTGGCAACCCAAACAAGGCTGTTTGCAGTATAGGAATGCTCTGCACCTAACAGATTCATAGGATCTCAGTGATGGTGTTTTCTATCTCAGTTCTCTTTATATTATTATAAAGGGCTGTCTGGATTTCCTGGTGTGGGAAGTACAGGTCATACAGACTGAGACACGTCTGCGCTTATCTGCAAATTATTATTTTTAAAAAACTATCTGGAGTACTCCTTTTAGGAATTTATTTTATGGGGGGAAAAGATTAAATAAAGACTGCATAATGTTCCTCTGGATATGATTACAGGGCAGTTTCCCCCATCCCAGTGCTACTTTAGCCAAACCTGGGACGTATTCAAAGTCCCTTTTTTTGTTAATTTGTCAGGGTGGATTAGTTTTTCCGCAGCCCATTAGCTGAATGCTGCCTCCCTTCAGCCTCTCTTGAGAGAAGCCAGCTGGCCATTCAGAGCTGACAGCAGCCAGGGGCAAGAGACACACTACAGATGTTAGGGAGCTGCCCCCGTCTTGTGCTGACAGCTAGAGATCTCCTTGCTGTAAAACTGCACAGCTGGGCAGATGTGTATTGGCGTTTCTTCTTCATCCAGGGATAATACATTTGGTTGCCGTTTCTTCCGCGAATCAGTTCCTGCAGGCTTTCACAAGTTGGTCTGGGGAAACAGGACACGTGAACACATGAAGCTGATTTATACTAAATCAAACCCTTGGTCCATCGAAGTCAGTAATGTCTACTTAGACTGGTAGTGGTAGAAATTCCTCTTGTAAGAGAGTGCCACAGGGAAGGGGGGATGGTCTCTTACCTGTAGTTCACTCTTCTCTGCTTAAGAATATATGGACTCCCATTCTAGCTGTATCTGAAGAAGTGAGCTGTGAGTCACAAAAGCTCATACTCTACCAGAAATGTTTTTAGTCTCTAAGGTGCTAGAGGACTCTTGCTCTTTTCTACGGCTACAGACAGAATAACTCGGCTACGAATCATGATCTACATCTCCAGTGTTAGGAAGATGGCATGTAGAGCTAGAATTGTGTGACAAATATTGTCCCATGCAGAATCCCTGCCTACCATGTCCAGAATGTCTCCAGGCTAGGGTTACCAGGTCCCTCTTTGCCACTGGTGGGAGGTTTTTGGGGCAAAGCTTGACTTAGCCGATATAGTGCTAGAAAACAATATCTTTAGATACGGCCCTGAGTTCTTTATTCAAACTAAAGGAGTTGCAATGGGCGCCTCTTGTGCGCCCGCGATTGCGAATTTATATATGGTGGATTTTGAGAGTAAATTAATTTTGAATAATAACCCTTTCAAGGACAATCTCTTGCTTTACCATAGGTTCGTGGATGATCTTTTATTTTTATTTACTTCTGCCAGATTATTTCAAGAATTTTCAAAATGGATTAATGAGCAAGATGTACATTTAAAATTTACAAGTACTTGCAATCTGGAAACAGTTCAATTTTTGGATCTTGAGCTATATATTAAGCCTTTAGATCCTTTACAAAATCCATGGCTAGAAACTCGGGACTTGACTATAATTCTTACCACCCCTTTCAGTTAAAAAATACTCTTCCATTTAGTCAATTCATCCGGTTAAAACGTAATTCAACCCAAACCAAAGATTTTGAAATTTCCGCACGGAAACTCAGAGAGGATCTAACAGAGAGAGGTTATCCTCAGAATATCATAAATAATGCGAAACTTAAAGCGGACAGAGACCACAGTTCCATGTTAATAAGCAATAATAAGATCAAGTCAGATAGAATTTTTTGTTCTCTTACCCATAGTCGTCATGCGGGCTCAATTAAAAAAAATATAAAAAAAACATTGGCACGTAGTTTCTAGCATCCCTGGTTGCTCAGTTCCGCCCATTTTTGGCCTTAGAAGGAATATCTCTTTAAGAGACACCTTAATCCATACCGACAGTTTTGCAAAACGCTCTCCTCCCACAGTTCTAGGGCATTTCCCATGCGGTTCCTGTAGTGTTTGTCCTTTACGTTTACCGGTCAAGGAGTTCCGTTCGATTCATACTGATTTTAAGTTCAAGATTAATCATTTTTCAAATTGTTGCACAAGCAAAGTGGTTTATTGTATCACGTGCAAATGTGGGAAACTCTACGTTGGGAGTATGGTTCGATCCATCAAGTTGCGCATAGGCAAACACAAGTCAAGAATACGGGCGCAACTGTTAGACGCCCCTTTAACTGCACATTTTCTGGAAAATAAACATTCTGAAAATGATATTAGGTTTTTTTGTGATTTGGATATACAAGGGGAACTCATTCAATATTGACAACGTCCAAAAAATACTCCTGAGACAAGAAATGAAATTTATTTATCTTTTCAAATCATATTTTCCATTCGGTCTGAACAATGAACTAGATCTGTCCTGTTTTTTTTATGAGATCCATAGCGGGTATTTGATAAGTTTTCTTTAGAAAAATAGCTTTCTGCATTTTTAACAATCACAGCTGTTGCAGGCTTTCCCAATCAGTCAAGGAACTAGAATAAATTACACTCACCTGTGCCTTGAGAACACAAGCAGCTCTATTCAAGCAGCCAACCGGGTGCATAGAAGCAAAAGACGTGCAGTTAAGAGAGGCTTCCAGCTCCGACGTGCTCCAGCTTGGTCTATGCTTCATCTATTCATCTCTGTAAAAGACATACATGAAAAGTCATTGTACTTACCTTTGAGAGTCAATCCTTGTTTGAAACTGACCATCTCTATTGGTAACTTGTTAGCTACAATCTATCCTTGTATATATTATTGTATGTATTTGCATTATTGTTGGTTTCTTGCACTTGTATTTAATATATTACACCTTTGCATAATATTCAGAGAGCCTAGTACTATAATTTCATACAGTACCTGGAGGTTGGCAACCCTAGCTGGCAACCTTATGCAGAACGATTAGCAGAGATCTTCCAAAAATCTACTCTGCTGGGGATGCTGCGTGCCTATGCATATGCTTCCTATCAATACTGCTCATTCATTCCTGAACTGAAAATCCAAATTCCTTTCACACGCAAACCTGCAACCTTCAAAGGAGCTCTAGAGGAAACTAAAGCTGTACTTCTGCTGTGGGTGAATATTAGTAAAGAAATGGAACCAAACTCCAATAATCGAGCATGAGGCCATTTATTGTAGGATACTGTTGGGATGGTTCCCAGGCGGGCAAAGATCAGTCGCCAAAGCTGCACCGCAGAAGGGATCTCGGAGCTCTGCAAAGTTCTAGGCCTGCCTGGGTGGTCTGACGGTGTCTGAGAAAGCCGGAGCCAAAAGAGGTGGGGAGAGGGAGAGGCCCGGGTCGTGTTCCTCGTAAAATGTTGCTTTACGTTAGGCTTGATTACATGGGAAGAATATTAGGATCCACCTCACTCAACATACTTTTTAAGGACTGTTCCTGAAAAACAAAAAACATACCAGTCTCTCATATCTCCTGAGGCCCAGGGACTGCTTTGTGCTCAGCTTCCACCGTTGAAAAGGCATGCCCAGAAAGAAAGGTGAAGTAGGACAAGAAAGGAGGAAGCAGCACATGAACACATGAAGTTGCCTTATACTGAATCAGACTCTTGGTCCATCAAAGTCAGTACTGTCTACTCAGACCAGCAGCGGCTCTCCAGGGTCTCAGGCAGAGGTCTTGCACATCACCTACTTGCCTAGACCCTTTAACTAAAGATGCCGGGGATTGAACCTGGGACCTTCTGCATGCTCTACCACTGATGCTCTACCACTGAGCCACACCAGCTTCAAAACAACACAGAGGGAAGCAAGAGGGCTTTTCCTTTGACAAGTACTGGGGAAAGAAAAAGAATCCGCATAGTTGGTTTTCTGTCATTGGTTGTCTATGCATGGGAGTTTTACCTGAGGTTCGTTGCTGGCTGGATCCACACTTTCCTGTTGGGAATCTCTGCACCAGCAGTCTCCAAGCTGAAGTCAAGTCCCGTCCCTTTAAATGCTGCTTTGTAATTGGCTTACTTTGTAGAGCTTGCTGTGAGAGAAAACACACACCCCAAACCCAATTGCTGCTTTAAAAAGCCTTTTAAGAACAAAAAACAAAAAAAGGAACAATCTGAAAGGGGGGGGGGGAGAGAAATCCAAGCCTCAGTTTTAAAAAGCCTTTTTTCGGCTCAGAGCCAAGACTCATTGGCCCTGCCTATCACATTCCAAAACAGGATCTAAGCAAACAAAAACTATGTTTGGGTAGATTCTGATCAAAAGGCACAAGGAGCACAACTTAGACTTCCAAATGTTTCACTGAGAGAGAAACGTTCGGCACCCCGGTCAGCAAATGAGGACAACCAAATGACATAAATAGTTCACTTACGCTTTAGGAATGGCTCTGCATCTGTCTGACTGATTGACTGAGGAGAGAAATCCCAGCCCTATAATGTATCCTTTTTCACACAGTACCAATGACCTTGGCTTATTTGTACAGCCCCTGGGGCACTTGGAGTCAGGGCAGTCTAAGGGTTAAGTAGCTGAGCTACCGTTTCAGGAAGGCAAAAGCCATGCCTCATTAAGCCATTGGAATCTCGGCCAGGATATGAATGCCTGAGGTGGACAGGAGAAAAGCAATAACCATCCTATCACCTTGAGACGTTGGGGGGCACCGAAGAGAGTTTCACACACATGTCTCTGATGCGGAACTGACCAATCGCTTCCAGCAGGAAGCAGCCTGGCTCAACTGAAAATGCAAAGTGTGTGTTTAACTTTGAAAGATGGGGCCTGGCTCAAGTCCATTGCAACTAAGGGCCAGTCCTTCTTAGAAGCAACAACACGGGCTTACCATGTGCAGGGAAGAAGAAGAAGAAGAAGAAGAAGAAGAAGAAGAAGAAGAAGAAGAAGAAGAAGAAGAAGAAGAAGAAGAAGAAGAAGAAGAAGAAGAAGAAGAAGAAGAAGAAGAAGAAGCTGGTTTTTATATGCCAACTTTCTCTACCACTTAAGGGAGAATCAAACTGGCTTACAATCACCTTCCCTTCCCCTCCCCACAACAGACACCTTGTGAGGCAGGTGGGGCCGAGAGAGCTCTAAGAGCTGTGACTAGTCCAAGGTCACCCAGCTGGCTTCATGGGTAGGAGTGGGGAAATAAATCCAGTTCACCAGATTAGCCTCCGCTGCTCATGTGGAGGAGTGGGGAATCAAACCCAGTTCTCCAGATCAGAGTCCACTGCTCCAAACCACTGCTCTTAACCACTACACCACGCTGGCTCTCCTGTTTACACAGACTGAACTCCTGTTTACACAGATGGGGAAACTAGTGGAATCTGCAGAAAGACCCATTTGTGGGAACCATCCATCCCAAACTGAAAATTCAAAATCACAGAAGTACAAAGAGAGCAGAATTTATTCAGCATTAATTATTGGGTTTTTTACCCCTCTCGTTCCCATTTTTATTCCTGTAACATAAATACAAACATTTTTTCTATTTATATTTTATTTGGAATAAAATATATAAAAACAACGTGCATCGCTGCCTGTAAGAAAACTGGTTGTTGTTTTTTAACATCAGTCATCAATAAGGCACATCGCTGTGCAGCCTTTTCAAATATATATATCTATATTTTGTCTTTAAGCAAACAAACAAACAAAATCTTTCAACCTCTTGGAGGTTGTTAACAGTTTTACCCATCACTGGAACAGCTCCTGTAACACCATGTAGTCCCTGTCGGAAGAAGAACGCACAGAAAAAAAGGACAGGAGGGGGCATCGATTCACTTGGGTGGGGAAGGATTTTATCCCTGAGTTGTCACTTTTAAAAAATGCTGCCACTGAAAAAGAAAGGTTTAAAAAACACAGTCTTAAATAACAAGACATAAAGTACTGAACGTCCAAGCACCGAGATGATTTCATAGTATGGAAATACCCAGTTCTGAAGTCGCCTTCTTCCTCCTCTCGTTGTCTTTTGTAATTAGGGTAATTCCATGACTATCTGACGTTACAGGACAATTGCTCCCCGTGCCTTTCAGCTGCCTTTCGTCACCAACATGGGGTTGGATCTAAGGAGCATATAAGTGGACTTCTACACATGGGAACAGAGCAATCCTGCCTTCTCCTTCCCACCGCATACCCACTGTGGTGCCTCCCCCCAAAGCCTCTCCTGGATGTCTGGGGGGCCTGTTAGGGTTGCCAATCTCCAGGTGGTAGCTGAAGATCTCTCGCTATCATAACTGATCTCCAGGCAACAGGGATCCGTTTAGCTGGAGAAAATGGCCGCTTTGGAAGGTAGACTGGCATATCCCATTGAAGTCCCTCGCCTCCCCAAATCCCACCCTCCTCAGGCTCCACCCCCAAAACCTCCAGGTATTTCCCAACCCGGAGCTGGAAACCCTTGTTTCAAACAGTGGCCAACCATTACAAATATGGGTGGGGGTGCAATAGGGGGCCATGAACCTACAGAAACTGGAGACACACCCCCGTACAGACAAAAGTGCTCTCTGCTTGCATAAGAAGTTCTCTGGATCCAACCGATTGGTCTCGTAATATTTGTTACTAAGCTCCTCATTACAACACTTCGGAAAGCAAAAACAAACCAGCCCGGGAAAAAAAGAATCTGTGCCATAATTTCCAAGTCTTGCAAAATATCAAGTGATAATCTCAGGTGTCCTGTTGTACTCCAGGGTAACACCAACTGGCCTTCCTTTCTCCTGTAACAAGAGAGATTTGTGTGTGTGTGTGTGTGTGTTAAGAAAATACTGGTTGGTGATTAACCTGGCTTGGGTAGCCGTTGCAAGGCTTAAAGGGAATGATGGGAAGTGTTATTGCTTGTGGTTGACAATCCTTCCATAAGCTCTTTGGAAAGGAAAGGAAGACATTATAGAGTGAGGCTCTTCTCTGCCTTCTTCCATCCTCGTAGGCTGAGAAGGCGTCATCTACGTAGTACCGAATAGTCAACGGGGTCAGCCGTTAATAGTAGCGATTCAGGCTTCTGGTCCCCGGAATGTCTGGTTGCCCGTTCATCCATATCTCCCGGATGATGCGCTCCCTTTCTTCCAGCCGCTGGGCCCTCTCCAGCTCCTCAGCGGAGGTGAACACGTTCATGTTCAAAGTCCTTTCGAACCGGCGGTGCCGCCGGGCCGACAGGTCTGACGTGGTGTCCGAGTCATCGTCGCTGTCGCTGCTGTCGCTGTCGCTTTCCCGCGGTGGCTTCTTGCGTCGCGAACGCTTGCAGTCGGTCTGACAGGAAATGCGGAGCACCAAGGCCAGCAGGGTCAGGAGAAGCCCGAGACACACGCCTGAGACAAAATACAGAGCTGCACGCTCCGGGTTTTCTGTAAGGCGAAAGAGACAAACAACACGTCTGATTATTGATTAAAACACTTTTTAACCCGCCTTTCTCACCATAAATGATGGGAAGAACGGCCAGCCATATCTACTTTCTGGTGTATCACAGTAGTCATCGAGCACCTCTGGAGGTGAACTCTTGAAGGTGCTTTCTACCGAATGAGATCCTTGGACAATTAAGGTCAGCATCGTCTGCTCTGACTGGCAGCGGCTCTCAGATTTACACGTCACCTATTACAGGGGTCGACAACATGGTGCCTGTGGCCAGCATGCCACCTGCCACCACTTTTCCTGGTGACCACCAAGTGGTCTTCCAAAGTGGGTGAGGTCAGGGGGTCTTTTGCTCAGCGAGGCTTCTGACTGACCACTGGAGATCCAATTGGCTGTGCAGATTAAAATAGCATTGCTTCAGTGACAGCTGCCACTGCAGCGTTGGTTTTACTCTCTAACTCAGGGGTGGGGAACCTTTTTTCACCAAGGGCCATTTGGATATTTATAACATCATTCGCGGGCCATACAAAATTATCAACTTAAAAATTAGCTGACCAAGCTCCAAGCAGGCAACTGCCCCAGATGACCCCCTCCCACGTGGGCAAGCAGGCAGGCATCCAACCGGTGGAGCACTCGCCCATCTGGTGGCACAGGATGGTCTGTTGAACCAGCCGGGCGTAGCCGTCCAGCCACACACCGGTGTTGCTCCTGCTCCGCATGGTCGGGGCCGGATTCTACAGCCGGCTCCTGCTACCTCCGCCTGCAGGGATGAAATGAGGACACACTGGCTAAGAACTCCCCCCCCCCCATGCATTCCGGCCCTGCCACATTTTGGTACTAAGAATTCAGAAGAAGGTCTTTGGGAGTTACTGTCATAGACTGAGGAGTACAAACATGTCATTTCCTAACTGAGATGATTTGGCACAATTCTGAAGCAGTCCGCTGTGGAAAAAAATACCCCATCAGAAAAGCCCTGTGCTACTAATCGATAACAAATTGTGAAAGAGATAACAGTCTTTTTGTTGTGTTGTTAATTGAACTGAGACATAGAAGTAGGGTTCCCAACTCCAGGTTGGGAAATTCCTGGGGATTTGGGGTGGAGCCTCAGGGGGTGGGGCTTGGGAAGAAGAGAGACCTCAGCACGGAAGAAGAAGAAGAAGAGTTGGTTTTTATATGCTGACTTTCTCTACCACTTAAGGGAGAATCAAACCATCTTCCAATCACGTGTAGGAGTGGGGAAACCAACCCGGTTCTCCAGATTAGAATCTGCTGCTCATGTGGAGGAGTGGGGAGTTGAACCCGGTTCTCCAGATCAGAGTCCACAGCTCCAAACCACCGCTCTTAACCACTACCCCACATTGGCTTTCTCTCTAATGCCATAGAGTCTACCCTCCAACGCAGCCATTTTCTCCAGGGGAAACTGATCTCTATTGCCTGGAGATCAATTGTAATAACATGAAATCTCCAGGCCCCACCTGGAGGTTGGCAACCCTGCATACAAGAAAATTGACTGCCCAGAGCTTCTCCAAAAACACACTCCTGGAAACAGCATTGCGGACACACAGAACTTCAAACCTCCAGTCATGCTTCTCCGGCACATCAGAGCGCCCGCTGTCCCAGGCCGTCAAGCCTTCGTTGTGTTCAAATAAAAATGAAGGTGGGGCGCAAAAGAGGATGAAACGGCAACTCTCCTGACCAGACAAAGGCCAGATTCAAGGAACAGGCGGTGGAGAGGAGCCATTCCCCACCACAGGATATGAGTTCATGCAACTCTTCCAAAACAGAGAAATACATTCCGCAACAGACAACACCAAACCTACTATATCATACCATCCTTGCACAAATAAACACTTTTTTAAAAAAGTGACTAGACATCCTTAATTTATGGGGCTGCCATAACCTCAGGTTCCAGAAGAGAGGCTCCATGAGTCTGTTGCCGTACAAAGAGTCCTCTGTACCTCCAGGACTGCTTTGGAAAGCAAGGTCTTTTCAGATGCAGGCAGAGAACAATGAGGTGAGGGGTCCTACATTGCCAAGAAGAGATACAGCGGCGGTCTCTCCCCACCAGCTCACTTCCGACAGTGGTTTAGCTAAATCAGGGGTGGGGAACCTTTTTTCCGCCAAGGGCCATTTGGATATTTATAACATCATTCGCAGGCCATACAAAAGTATCAACTTAAAAATTAGCCTGCTATATTTGGTCAAACATTTAGCCAAGAGGCATAACCGAAGACAGCTCCGAGTGTCTGCCACATAGTTTCTCCATGGCCCGGGTGGGAAAGGGTTAACACAGTTTCCTGGGCGGTCCTAGCAGCTCCATAGCTAATGACTCTTCTGCAAGGGGGGAAAAAGCTTCCTTTTCTCGGCAAAACAAACTCACATCCACCTTGAATAGAGGCTATTCCTGTCTGCAGGAGGGGGTGGATAGCCAGTCTTAGATCCTTCTGAGCTAGATATCTGCCAGGACCCATGAAGGGCCAGACCAAATGATTTAGCGGGCCTTATACGGCCCCCGGGCCTGAGGTTCCTCACCCCTGAGCTAAATGATGGTCAGTGTGATCATCTGAAAATCTGGACACAAGTCACTCCACTAGTTTCAGTTCCAATCCCAGTGCAATGTGAGCGGCTGTATGCCAATGAGCATTCAGGCGTAACTTGATTATAACTTTCGCCGTATCTTCAGAGCAGCCATTAAATAATAAACCTCGGATAGAGTCACAGCCTTATCTTTACCAGACAGCAGATAGATTAAATGGTAGTCGTGAGAACATATGGGAAAGTGTGAAATCAATGGAGTAATAAGAGAAGATCTTATAGAAGAAAAATCACAACTGAATAAAAAATGGGTAAGTGTTTCTTTCCACATGGACAGATGCTCTGTTCGATTGGACTATCTAAGAATCTGCCAGACAATTAATTGAGGGGTAAGGCATTATGTTTGGCCAAGAAGAAAAGTCTTTGAAAAGTTGGAATGGTTAAGAATTCAAGATAATCTGGGAGCACTGCTTTAACTACGGTTTAGGGTTGCCAATCTCCTGGTGGAGCCTGGAAATCTCCCGGAATTATGATTGTTCAGCTGAGTAAAGACGTCAGTTCCTCTGGAGAAAATTGGAGGGTGGAATCATAGAGTTGGAAGGGGCCATACAGGCCATCTAGTCCAACCCCCTGCTCAATGCAGGATCAGCCTAGAGCATCCCTGACAGGTGCTTGTCCAGCCTCTGCTTAAAGACTGCCAGTGAGGAGGAGCTCACCACCTCCGTAGGTAGCTGATTCCACTGTCAAACAACTTTTACTGTAAAAGAGTGGGCAGGTTCAGTGTGTTTTGCCAGTGGGACTCCCCTCCATGGGAGTAAACTAAGCATACATATTGCATGTATATAGATACTTCTGGGTTGTTTAACCCCGCCTTAAATATGGTGGGCATGGACATTCTGGCTTCTTCTCCAGCACCATCCCTCACAGAGCCTTCCAACCACAGAGATGCCAGGCCAGAGCTAAGGTGATGCAACCGGCATTTGTTGAGGCAAAGCAGGTCCGAGTGATAATCTGTGAGTCAAATCTTGGCTCCACAAAAGCACCACAGGCTTGGATTCAGCAGGATTTCTGTGAACGGAATTGGAGGATTTTCGCCAATTCTCTCTCCCCTCCCACTGCAATTCTCCACTCCCTCCATATGGTGTTCTTGAGGATCCTCTGTACCCCAGGATCAGTATGGGGAGCATTTGGGGCTTTAGCAAGAGGAGTAGGTGGGGAAGTCCTGCTTTGCTGACAGAAAATCCCATCAGCAGAAATGAGCCCCTTAAGTTGGAGGACAGCTTCTTAGGCTGGAAGGAGGCTTCTTGGAGGGAAGGTGGAGCCGTGCGATTACATTCCTAAACAGACAAGATGAATGCAACACAACGTAATCTAGATAGGCTTCGGAGATCTGGTACCTACTATGAAGTTCCTTCTTGTTATTACTTCTAGCAAGCAAAGGAAATGACTGCCGTCAAATAACAACCAACTTACGGCAACTCCTCATGGGGTTGCCTTCCTCAGCATAGCAACTGTGGTCCTCCTTGGTGGTCTTCCCTCCAAGTACTAACCATGGCCAACCTTGCTTAGTTTCCAAGCTCTGATGAGCTCATACCAGTCTGTGCTATTCAGGCATTTAAGCAGACTTCTAATCTTTCCCACTTACTAGCTCCCAATTGACGGAAATATTTATGAAGAAAACGGCAGGTGGTGATTGGTTGCTACTTACAGAGCACCCAGCATAGTAGCTCAGGATGGCCTTATGTTTAATCAGTCCAAGGAGCTCAGCCATGTCTCAGTAACTCAGGTTGAAATAGTCAAGGGACAGGACTGTTGGTGTGTACAAGGCTGATCATTAGGTGATGTGTGATGTCACTTCTGGAGCACACTGGAAGTGATGTCATTGTGTTGCTGGTAATGGGGGGTTCTCTGGTACTTGGCTAAAAACTCTATGGTAGAAGATGTTTTTATCATAGAGTTTTTGTCCAAATATCAGAGGGTCCCGCATCGCCTGTGACATGATGACCTCACTTCCAGTGCATGCTGGAAGTGACATCAGCATGTTGTCAGTGACAATAAAGACGAGCACCAGGTCATTACTGACCCATGGAGTGACGTCACATCCCGACGTTTACCGGGCAGACTATGGGGTGGTTTGCCACTGCTTTTCCCAGTCAACTGCATTTTACCCCCAGCAAGCTGGATACACATTTTACCGACCTCGGAAGGATGGAAGGCTGAGTCAACCTTGAGCTGGCTTCCTGAAACCTACTTTTGGTGGCTGGAGGCAGGGAATCCCTGTCTCTATGCTCATTACCAGCCTCTGCATCCAACCTCTGTGCCGAATCTCAAAACTATCTCTCATTTTCCCAGTGTACCAATGATTTAACCAGACATCTTAGACATGCTATAGAGTCCACCTTTCACAAGGCTGTCTCCTAGCCCCCTTACCTTTTCATCTTTATGAAAATGACATGATCCCTTACCTTCAGAAATCAGTGTTTCATGCACCTATATTGGCTGGGCATGAAATTCCTGCCTTGCTCTGTGCAGATGACACAGTCCTATTATCTAGATCAAAAGCCGGGCTCTGTAAGGGTTTCAATGCATTTATTGATTACTATACTCGGGAGGGACTATTTGTAAACTATGCTAAATCTAAAATAATGATCTTTTTTAAAAGGCCCTGTTTTAGGCAGAAGATTTGGACTGTTAAGGGGGGGAATAGAGCAGGTTGCTCCTTTTAAATATCTAGGGGTTATATTTAGCTATAACTTCCCTTGGAAAGTTCACGTCCACTCAGCTACTGAAATTGCTAAGACCAACACAAACGCTCTTTTAAGGTTTTTCTATTCAAAAGGAGGTCAGTATGTACCTGCGGCTATTGAGGCTTTTAACGCCAAAGTAATTCCTCAGATTTTGTTTGGAGCAGGCATTTGGATAAACAGAGTTTCTGTGTCAGAAGAAGAAGAAGAAGCGATGGTTTTTATATGCTGACTTGCTCTACCACTTAAGGATCAAACTGGCATACAATCACCTTCCCTTCCCCTCCCCACAACAGACACCTTGTGAGGTAGGTGGGGCTGAGAGAGTGTGACTAAGCCAAGGTCACCCAGCTGGCTTCGTGCGTAGGAGTGGGGAAACAAATGCAGTTCACCAGATTAGCCTCCACCACTCATGTGGAGGAGTGGGGAATCAAACCCGGTTCTCCAGATCAGAGTCCACCGCTCCAGACCACCGCTCTTAACCACTACATCACACTGGCTCTCTACTTAGAGTAGACTTTGCACAGTGTTCACTGGAGTCCAGGGCTTGGATCGCTACCTTTAATCTGAGGCTGAAGATTCTTTTTTCAGTGCCTAAAGCCCAGGAGGGCCTTTTGTATCTTGTGAAGGAAGACCATTTTAGAAGCTCTTGGGAGAGGTGTGTGTTTAATAGAGTACCTTGGCCTTTCCCTTGCTATGCTTAGGAATATGGATTACCAGGAAGCATCAAGGATGTTCGGGACGAGGGTGATTGATCGTGATCATGCCAGGCAAGGCATGTATGCTCCATTTCTGCATTACAGATTCCTCCCCCTTTGACCCTTCCCTAGTATTTGAAATTCCTTACAACTCCTAGCCACAGGCGTGCTTTTATGCTCGCCAGATTGAACGTCCTGCCGACTGCAGAAATAAGAGTGTGATTCGCTAAAATTTAGGGTTGTCAACCTCCAGGTACGAGATGGAGATCTCCCACTATTGGAGTTTGCAGGCTCCAAATGACAGCTCTCGAGAACTCTGATTATTCTAAGGCAAAATGAGGCCAAGCACTAGCTGTAGCGCTTGCTGGCCTTGACAGTGCACGTCTGATCGACCCACCGAGTAGATAAAGGAGATCGCACGCGGCAGATAAGAAGCAACGCGCTGGCTGCAGCCTGACACAATGAGAGGCACACGGCCTCGACAAACACCCTGGCCACTGTGAGCCCCCGAGGCATTTCCCGAGAACGATGCACCCGCAGAGAGCGTGAGGTCCACAGTCATTAATTCCCCAGGAAATGCCTCCAGGCCAATGTTATTATTCCCATTATATCTCCATATTCTATAGTAAATAAAAATATTAATCTGTGTGTTACTGTCTCTCATTTCCTGCAGTGGCCATGTGCGTTCCAGGAGCCCCGTGGAGAACAGCGGTCTGAGGCTCTCGGCATGAAAGTTTCCATCCTAATGCCATTAACTTTCCACAGAGAGCAGCCAGCTCTTTCTGAGAATCCACAATCTTCTCAGAAATCACTGGAAAGCCCCACTGTTGGCACATGATGTAATAATGAAAGGGTCTCAGGGAACAGCTGATCTCCCCAAACCTGGACTCATGGGTGCATGCAGGCGTTTTATTTCTGCATTTATTTATACCTGCTTTTCTCCCCAGCTGGAACTCAGTGCAAAGAAGAAGGAGAAGGAGAAGAAGAGTTGGTTTTTATATGCTGACTTTTTTTACCACTTAAGGGAGAATCAAACCAGCTTACAATCACCTTCCCTTCCCCTCCCCACCACAGACACCCTGTGAGGTAGGTGGGGCTGAGAGAGAGCTCTAACAGAGCTGTAACTTGCCCAAGGTCACCCAGCTGGGTTCGTGTGTAGGAGTGGGAAAACAAATCCAGTTCACCAGATGAGCCTCCGCCGCTCATATGGAGGAGTGGGGAATCAAACCCAGTTCTCCAGATCAGACTCCAATGCTCCAAACCACCACTCTTAAACTCTACACCACTACATCATTCTCCCCTCCTCCGTTCTTCCACACTAACAACCCTGTGAGATAGGCCAGACTGAGTGTTTGTGATGGGCCCGCGGTCGCCCAGGGAGCTTCCATGGTAGAATTGGGGATTTGAACGCAGGTCACTCACAGTCCTAAATCTCCCACTCTAACCACTACGCCACAAAGGCTGTTACCGCACTAGGTATTCCCAGCGATGTATTAAGAGTTTGAAACTGTTATAAAAAATACTGTTCATACTTTGTTTGGCCCCTTTAGCTGTGAAGACGTCTTCCAACCATTTTTTATCTGTGGCATCCAAAAACCCTTTTAAAGCGATGTTTTTTATAACATTTCCAAACTCTTGATACATCCCTGGGAATACCTAGTGCGGTAACAGCCTAGGGTTGCCAACCACTAGGCATTGGCTGGAGATCTACTATTACAAGTGATCTCCAGGTGCCAGAGATCAGTTCACCTAGAGAAAATGGGCACTTTGGAAGGTGGACTCTATGGCATTGTACCCCATTGAAGTCCCTCCCCTCCCCAAACCATGCCCTCCTAGGCTCCACCCCCAAAATCTCCAGGTATTTCCCAACCCGGAGCTGGTAACCCTATACACCGCACTGGCTCTGGGTCGAGGGCCAGTTTATGGCATTTTGGAAGCTCATATATCTACCCACAGTACACACAAGTGGGGAAGATAGTTAAATTGTCGTATAGTTAAATTGTGGAACTCCCTGCCCCAGGATGTGGTGATGGCTGCCAACTTGGAAGGCTTTAAGAGGGGAGTGGACATGTTCATGGAGGAGAGGGCTACCCATGGCTACTAATCAAAATAGATACTAGTCATGATGCATACCTATTCCCTCCAAGATCAGAGCAGCGGGCCTATTCTATTAGGAGCTTTGGAACACAGGCAGGATGCTGCTGCAGTCGTCTTGTTTGGGGGCTTCCTAGAGGCCCCTGGTTGGCCCCTGTGTGAACAGACTGCTGGACTTGATGGACCTTGGTCAGATCCAGCATGGCCTTTCTTATGTTCTAAGATGAAAGAAGTATCAAGAAGTGACAGACAATGCACAGGATTAGCAAATCTTCCTGTTAAAGTCCTAGGAGCAAACAGTTCGCTGTTGGGGAGTAGATGACAGCTCGGGGTGATGATCCTACAAACGGCGTGGAAATTCTATCTTGTAAGTTTCACACGTTTCTGTGCCAAAATGCCAAGACACCTTTACTGTGAACATGCTTACTAGCTGCAACATTTTTTTCTGGTCCTAATGCTCTCCGTCAGCAGCTTTTGCAGGAGAGGTCAGCCGCTTAAGTTTATGTAACGGCACTAATGTGATTGATCAAAACCACTTCCACTTCCATTTAGAGCCAGCCTATTGTAGCGGTCAGAGTGTTGGCCTAGGATCTGGGAAAGCAGGTTCGAACCCTGCCCCTGCTGTGGAAGGAAACAAATCAATAATTTGCAGTTGGCCAAAATGATGCATGTAAACTGCCTAAAGGCGCCTCTTCCTTCCAGCTGGGAACTCAACATTTATAGTAAGTCAGCAGCACATGACGATCCCTGCTAGATCAGACCGAAGGTCAATCAAGGCCAGCATCCCGTTTCCCACAATTCCAAGCCCCCAGGAAACCCACACAAGTAAGGCAAGAAGTCACTCAGTGGCTCACTGCCTCTGGACAGGAAAGCACCATTTAACCTCCATGGCTAGGGTTGCCAACTTCCAGGTATTAGCAGGACGTCTCCTGCTGTTACAGCTGATCTCCAGCCGATAGAGATCAGTCCTCCTGGAGAAAATGGCCGCTTTGGCAATTGGACTCTATGGCATTGAAGTCCCTCCCCTACCAAACCCCACCCTCCTCAGGCTTCGCCCCAAAAACCTCCTGCCGGTGGCAAAGAGGGACCTGGCAACCCTACCATGGACGCATCTTGTGGCAGTGAGTTCCAAAGATGGATTATGCTTTGTGTGAAGAAGTACTTCCTTTTGGTCTGTCCTGATGTTAGGGTTGCCAACCTCCAGGTTTCTCCTGCTATTACAACTGACCTCCAGGCGACAGAGATCAGTTCACCTGTGGAACACGGTTGCTGTGGAAAGTGGACTCTGTGGCATTCTACCCCACTGAAGTCCCGCCCCTCCCAAACCCCGCCCTCCTCAGGCTCCAGGTATTTCCCAACCCAGAGCTGGCAACTCTACTTCTGGGAAGTGACAGGGATGCTCTAGCATGCACCCCAAAAAACCTCTATGGAAACCATAGTTTTTAGAGGAACTTGCTAGAGCGTCCCCATCACTTTTAGGTAAACCCAGAAGGGACATTATTGCACACACGCGTTGTGCGTGAGCAAATCGCTCTCCCCACCAACACTACAAGGAAGCTCCCGCCGGTGGTATGTGGGGACCTGGCAACCCTAATGAGGGCTCTCCTAGTCCAGGAAGAACCGTTTTCCTCCAGACGCTAAGATTTCCAGACTGGCACACAACCATAAAACAGGGTCTGTAAAGTAAATCAAAGGCAGCTGCAAAAGTTAATAAACTGACGTAAGCTTCCCCCTTTCCCTCTGAGCATGAATTGTAAAATGCAGTCTCTCATTCAATAGCCAAGGAAGGGCCGCCGTGCAGATTTTTAAAAACCACACATTGGGCTCAGCCACAGCTACAATTTATTTTAGTAATTTTTTAAAATTAAACTATTTATACTCCACTTTCCCTCCTGGCTCAGTTTAGGGTTGGGGAAACTCAAGAGAGGAACAGGAAAAGCCAGTTGTTTTTTTAAAAAAAGTATTTTTTTAATTGTTTTTGTTAAGGGATGCAGAATTTTCAAAAAATGTACAATGCAGACCAAGCCAACTGTTGGAAGTGCTCAGACACTGAACTTTTTTCCCACTAATGGTGGACCTGCACCAAAAGCCAGGTGATAGCTGGAGATCTCCTGCTATCACAACTGATCTCCAGCCGATAAGAGATCTGTTCACCTGGAGAAAATGGCCACTTTGGCAATTGGACTCTCCGGCATTGAAGTCCCTCCCCTCTCCAAACCCCATCCTCCTCAGGCTCCACCCCCAAAATCTCCAGGTGTTTCCCAACCTGGAGCTGGCCACCCTAAGGTGAACTGATCTCTATCAGCTGAAGATCAGTTGTGTAATAGCAGGAGATCTCCAGCTAGAACCTGGAGGCTGGCAACCCAAGTTGGGAAATGCCTGGAGATTTGGGGGGTGGAGCCTGAGGAGGGCAAGGTTTGGGGAAGGGAGGGGCCTCAATGGGTTATAATGCCATAGAGTTCAAGGTGGCCATTTTCTCCAGGTGAACTGATCTCCAGGCGAACTGGCACAGAAGGAGTAGAAAAGGATCCAGTGGGGTCAGGGGAGATGCAATTTCTCTTTCTAAGGGCATAATGATTGAGGGGTAGGGATTCCTTTCTATTTTATTTATTTATTATTTATTTTATTTAAAACATGTTTATGCCCCCTTTCCCCCCGAATTACGATCCTCTGGGCTGCAAACAAAGAAAACCATTAAAACTACCTTTTAACGATAGATTAAAAAAAATTAAACATGTCAGCAACACATAAACAAGAAGGAGGGTCAGCGAGCGAAGGAACACCAAACAAAACAGAAAATAAGATTAATTTCCCGCACACTTGAAATGTTCCATGAGATAAATTTGGGTCAGACAGAATCCTAAACCTCAGGCTCAACAAATCTAAACAGAGTTATTAGACCAATACTTTCCCGTTGAGAGAGGCTTTCCGAAATAAACATAGAGGCAAAAGAACCGAACTACTCCATGCAAGACAAACAACACAAGGGCGGATGAAAGAGAAAAGCCGTGGCCTAAGGAAACATTTATCCAAAACAAGATATCAACGTGAAATTGCAACAAGCAGCATCCACAGTGAAGTTAATTTTCACACTTCAACTGAAGAGAAGCCAAATGTTCTTAAGCGGAGGCCGGGCACGTGTGCCAGTCACTTTCCCAAATTATAGGGCAGAGAACTTGCTTCCACTGTGAGGAAGCCTTTGATCTTCAGAATCAAAAGGGGTTATTAGCCCCTGTCAAGTTTACCTTAACCTAAACTTCAGATGAGGAGAACAAAAACCTATAAGGAGGATCAGATGAGTCCAACAAAAGACTATACAGGCTAGGGCTGTCAAGCCCCCAGTCAGGGTGGAGAACCCCTTGCCACCAACTTTTATTGCCCGCAGCTGTGCTGAGAGGCAGAATAATTAAAAAAACAAAACATTGTTCCAACTGCATGTCACGTGACTTCAGGGTGGGGGGAAAAAACCCCAAACAACAGAGGTGTCAAGGGGTAGCTCTAGGAATTGCCTGGCACTCTGTGGTTTTACCATAGAGTTTCCATAGATTCCTAGAGCTACCTATGCCACTTTTGGTTTTTTAACAGAAGTAATGTAACAGCACCCAGCACTGCAGCCGACAGCCCTCCCACTGGTTGCCTGGCAACCCTGCCCTAGACATGCTCCTGTGCAGATTCCATGTGCAGAAAGGACAAAGACTTGAACTGTCACCTCAGGGTTGGGAAATTCCTGGGGATTTGGGGGTGGACCTGGGAAGGATGGGACCTCAGAGGGATATAATGCCATATAGCCCATCTTCCAAAGCAGCCATTTTCTCCAGGGAAACTGATGATCCCCATCCAGCATTTGGTCTACACAGAGGTGACATGTACACAAGCCTCTTGCCTGATACATATATGTAGATGCACATGTATAGTCAGCATCATCTACTAAAGAAACTATCACAAGAACCTAAATCATAAGATTAGGTAGGTTAATGGGCAGACTCCAAAAACACACAGAGATACTAAGTAGTAAGTCTCAACTAAGAAAAAAACATCTCTTTTTAATATGTGTTTTTAAAATTGGAGCAGGCTGCAGCAGACCAATAGCAGTGGGAAGCGGCAGCAGCTGTGACACATACAAACTCATTCAGACACATCTGTACATCTGTACATATGCCCAAACGATCAGCTTCAAAGTTGTCAGAGCACTTCCACGTTGACAACATCCTGGGGAATGCAGAGGGGGAGGGGAATTAGGGGCTGCCATGAGGTATGCACCCTCCAACCCTAATCTCCCTCTCCTTCTTCTCTTCCCTCACCCCTTTAACTATTGGTTCACATGCCTTCAACGTTCTGTCACTCCCAGACGTCAATGAGCTTGGGGCTGGGGATTTTTCAGTTGCGGGGTGGTGCTTGAGGAAGGTTGTTCTTCATTTTAAATTTACAAACAACTTTTTTTTTTGGTTCCTGCATACTTTGGGAATCCACCGAGTTATGGAGAAATCCCTCCATTGCTATTCATTTAGAAGAAGGAACGAAAACCAGACACAAATGAACGTCAAATGCTACCAGGGAAAGGGGAATCGGAAAAGCGCATCATCATCAGATACATTGACATAAGCAATAAATCATTCATTGGATGGAAGAGGTGCAAAAAGGCCTACCTGTGATGAAGGAAGATGCTGCCAGGATGTTGCTGAGCAGTTCCATCTCCGTGCCGGTACCCGCAGGCTCCATCGTCCTGTTGACCGCGGTCCTCTCATCCACAGGAAGCAGCAAAGGCTGGGTGTCTAACGGGTAAAAGGCAGCCGACCTCCCTTTCTTCTTTTCTGCTGGGAACAGCAATGCGAACACCTCTGACTCCGGGGCCCGCTGCTCCAGCCAGAGCCGCCCTTCACAAGCCCAGAGCGGAGATCCACTGTCCTCGCCCAGAAACAACTCTGGCATCTGAAGTTTCCCCGCTTGACTTGAGCTGCCTACTCAAACAGCCCTCCAGGCGACTACTGTGCTCGCTCGCTCGAGAGGTCTACCCGTCCCTACGCTTTCAAGTCACCAGTTAGACACACCCAGCCGATGTACGGCAAATATATAATCAGAGGCCTTTGTTCGTTGCCAATCAAAGGGGCCTTTATTGGAGCCGGGTCCGGGCAAAATTGTCCTAACTCAATACAGCAGCTCCCCACACTCCCCCCCCCCAAAAAAATCACAGGCAGCCCTACTTGCATCTATCTAACTGTAATTCTATAGCTCCTGCTCTACACCTGGCAAACAGTCCCGCTTCCCTGCCTGCCCCCGGCCTTTATTAAGGAGCGGGTGGATCTGGAAATCCCTTTATGACTTCCTAGTGCAGCTTTCAGCGGGAGAGAAAGGTGCTGTTAATGATTGGGGTTTTATTTGTCGAAATGTTGCTGGGAAGAAGGCAGCTCATTCCTTCGGCCTGAAAGAGACCCTTTCAGGCCTTATCAGATCAGCCGCCCGAGAACTCATTGTACCTTGATCTGTTTGCAGACACCACCGAGGGCGGCCACAAGAATGTTAATTGTTTTTAAACACCGTTAAACAGTCCAGCTGAGCAAGGCTGGGTGACTTGCAGAACTGATACAGGGAAAAAAGAGAAAAGAATCTGCAGGTTGAATGAAGTTTGTCAAAGCTTGTGTTTCTCAATGAGCTCCTGCCACTGAGACGAGGCCAGTTCTGTTTGGCTCCCGCTTATCGGGCAGTGTTAACTTCAAGCAAGTTGCAAGGTTTGGCATATAAAGTATCCTCAGTCTGGAAAGCGGACAAGCCATTCCGTGGCACAGGCATAGACAGCTTTAAAAGGAATCATAGAATCATAGAGCTGGAAGGCACCACCAGGGTCATCTAGTCCAACCCCCTGCACAATGCAGGAAATTCACAACTACCTGCCCCCATACACCCCAGTGACCCCTACTCCATGCCCAAAAGAAGGCCAAGATGCCCTCCCTCTCATGATCTGCCTACGGTCATAGAATCAGCATTGCTGACAGATGGCCATCTAGCCTCTGCTTAAAAACCTCCAAGGAAGGAGAGCTCACCACCTCCCAAGGAAGCCTGTTCCACTGAGGAACCACTCTAAGGGCACATGAAACATGAACAAAGAAGCTGCCTTCTACTGAATCAGACCCTTGGTCCATCCAAGTCAGGATTGTCTACTCAGACAGGCAGCGGCTCTCCAGGGTCTCAGGCTCAGGTCTTTCACATCACCTACTTGCGTAGTCCCTTTAACTGGAGATGCCAGGGATTGAACCTGGGACCTTCAGCATGCCAAGCGGATGCTCTACCACTGAGCCACGACCCCTTTCACTTTCAGGGGCCTAACGCACTCAGTATATACTACGTTTTAAAAAACGTGTTATCCAGGTTAGATCGCACCTCAGACCTCCCACTTCGGCTTGGAAATGCTTTGGAAGCGCCAGACATCTGTTTTTCCCCAAAACGCCTATACCATGATGTATTTCGTTATGTCGTTTCAAAACCGGCAATCCAAGTGCGTTCAGTTACATACGCTATTCAGTTCTCCTCCCCTCTTTTTGCAACACCCAATGAAAAGCCTTCCTCCTCCCATCCCACCTCCCCCCTCCCCTCCCGTTTGCATCCACCAATCATTATTGTTACTTAATCCCCCCCCCCCCCGCCAGCATAAATGCTTGTGGTCTTACAAAGGAACACGGGAAGGTTGGAACATTAGACCAACCATTTTTATTTGTGCAGGGTCCCAATCAAACATTTCCCTCATATGGAATGTCCTTGAAGTGGATTCTGTAAACGGTTCATGGGCTTGAGGGGGAAGGAATGCAGAGGAGGGCGAGGGCTGGAAAAGTAGCGAAATTGCTGCGAGCGGCAGATGGGGGAGGGGGAAGCAGCAGGAGGAGGAAGGGAGGGAGGAGCAGGAAGGGAGGGAGACTGAGGGATAGAGAGAGCGCCCCCCCCCCACACACACACACAAACAGACACACACAAGTCAGGGCTCTGTTCCTCCCTTTGAGAGCGTGCCTCCCTGGTCTCAAAAAAAATTTTTTTTTTAATGTGCTCGTCCCAACGAAAAAATGCAAGATCGTTGGACCAACGCCCGAAAAGATGGCAGCTCTGTGATTAGCACCGTGCAAGGAACAGCTCATTTTGGGTTTTTTTTTTGGGGGGGGATGCCTGCATAGGTTGTGATTAGGGTTTCCCTGCCATGCAAATGAGGCAATTCTTAATGGCGTACAGCGCTCCTTCGGATCAATGATATTGCGCATGCATGAAAAAAAAGGGCAGGGAGGTGGGGAAGCATCAGCGACGTAGACATGATGCAGTGCTCCCCCACGCTCCTCCTTTCGATATGACGATATGACGATAAACCGTCTTGGGAGCAGTCTTAACAGGCACGGTGCGATCGGAAATGAAGAATATGCATCCAAAACACACACACCGAGCACGATGATAATATGCTGTAAATTATTGGTGCAATAAGCCTTTCACACAGCCCAAATAATGCACTTTCAATCCACTTTCAATGCACTTTGAAGGTGGATTTTACTGTGTGATTGGGTTACTGCACTTTGTATTCCCAGCGATGTATTAAGAGTTTGAAAATGTTATAAAAAACATTGCTTTAAAAGGGTTTTTGGATACCACGGCTAAAAAATGGTTGGAAGACATCTTCAGAGCTAAAGGGGCCAAACAAAGTGCGAACAGTATTTTTTATAACAGTTTCAAACTCTTAATACATCGCTGGGAATACATTGAAAGTGCGAACAGAATTTTTTATAACATTTCCAAACTCTTGATACATCGCTGGGAATACCTAGTGCGGTAACAGTCTGAATTGGCAAAATCCACTTGCAAACTATTGTTAAGGTGCAGTGAAAGTGGATTGAAAGTGGATTATTTGGGCTGCGTGAAAGTGCCCTAACTGTTAGAAAAAATTTCCTAATGTCTAAACGGAAACTCTTTTGATTTAATTTCAACTCGTTGATTCTGGTCTGACCTTCTGGGACAGCAGAAAACAACTCGGCACCATCCTCTAAATGACAGCCCTTCAAGTACTTGAAGATGGTTATCATATCCCCCCTCCCCCGGTGGCCTGCTTCTGCCCACCGACCAAGTAAGGGTTGCGGGCAGCCCAGTTAATTGGTGGGCAAATTCCCACCATAGCCATACAAATTGGAAGCCCAATTAGGTATCATACACCAACAGCTGTAATAGTGCTAGTTTTCTGTGAAAAGGCAGCTTTGAGAGAAGACAATGGAGAAGTGGCTTGTTTAAGCCTTTCCCTGCCTGCCACTTCTCTGGGACAAAACAGCCAGCATGGTGTAGTGGTTAAAAGCGGTGGTTTGGAGTGGTGGATTCTGATCCGGAGAACCAGGTTTGATTCCCCACTCCTCCACATGAGCGGCAGACGCTAATCTGGTAAACTGGCTTTGTTTCCCCACTTCTCCCCATGAAGCCAACTGGGTGACCTTGGGCTAGTCACAGCACTCTTAGAGCTCTCTCAGCCCCACCTACCTCACAGGGTGTCTGTTGTGGGGAGGGGAAGGGAAGGCAATTGTAAGCCGGTTTGATTCTTCCTTAAGTGGTAGAGAAAGTCAGCATATAAAAACCAAAAACTTCTTTTTCTTCTACCCTTCCTGATCATATTAGGAAGTGTCTTTTCTTCTAGGAGACTATGTCATGCAAAGCTGATCAGAAGAGCAACGTTGTTAAGCAACACTGATAACTGAGCATTGTGTTTTATTAGCACTTGACCTTCTGTGCTGCTTTATGGTTTTAATGCATTGTTTTTTTTAAAAGAAATCACAATCCCCCCCTTGAGTTTTTGTTACAGAAAGGCTGCTTTAAAATGTCATAGATAAAACTGAAACACAATCTGACAGGTCTTCAGAACAGATTATTCCTGGAAAAGTGTAATGATCTTCCGTCCCAACAAAACTAAAGGTACTTCCCCAGTGAGGTATGCAGGTCTCTCCCATGTGGAATGCTTGTCTAATATTGACAGGCAAGGCGGAGCATGTCAGGGACACCAACCCTTCAATAAAGACACTGTCAATTACGGGAAGTCTTGATAACCCTCACCCCCAACAAGACTGTTTGCACAAATACTGCCATAACCATGGCTACCTGGAAGGACGTGATCCGCGATGGATGATGAGGCATCAGAGATAAATGCTCCGTCTCCTATGACATCCGGATCGGGTTCTCTTGGCAACTGTGGGGAACGAGGCTGTGGAACCCCTTGGTAGATTGTGGGATTTGGCTGAGTTTCATGCAGCAGTTTCTTGGGCACTGAAAGGAGGAAGGCAAGATTGTCAGAATTGATAATAATCAGAGTGGCTCAGATGTGATCTAATGAGGCCACAAGCAAAACCGAGGAGGCTCCTCCAACACGCTCGCATAACCTGGGAGAAACGGGGGTGTAAATGCCAGGTGGCGAGATCTGTCATCAGGACCCAGGCACAATAAAACCTATCGGCAATTATTCTTTTGCCAAAGAGGAAGCTGATTGTATGCAGGCCAAAGTCTTTGGAGGAGACAGCAGTCAAAGCGGTTGGGTGCATAGACTGGAAGACATGAGGAAAGTCATAACGCACTGGTGCAAAAGCAGGCTTTTGCATCAACTGAGAGATTCTGGGGAGCCAGGCAGGAGACCATGGGAAATTGCAGCACCTTGGCATTCCGTACAGCCTACACAACCGGGGGCAGCAGGGCAGCATAGTTGGGACTGCAATGCTCAAGTAGAGAAGAGAAGCACAGCACCAATTCATGACAACAATGCTGTCTCCCTGGTTAGGCAAACTTGACTTAATATCAGCAGTGGGCGAGAAATGCGTTGTTTCTATTTAAACCCTGGATAGCAGTTTAAGGGCGAGAACGCATGCGTTTCGCCGAACGTGCATTCAGTCCTGGCTGAATCCTGGCTGAAACAGGGAATAAAGGAGGCTAAAGCATTTTCGCCCTACATCTACTGATACTAGGGTTGCCGAACATGCTGGCTGAATCCTGGCTGAAACAGGGAATAAAGGAGGTTAAAGCGACCATGCATTTGTGCCCTACATCTACTGATACTAGGGTTGCCAACTCCAGGATGGGAAATTCCTAGAGATTTGTGGGGGGCGGGGAGCCAGGTGAGTGTGGGGTATGGGAAGAGGAGGAGCCACAGCACAAAATACACCGTTCAAAGCAGCCATTTTCCCCAAGGGAATTGATCTCTGTTGTCTGCAGATCAGCTATAATTCTGGGAGGTCTCCAGGCTCTACCTGAAGGATGGCAACTCTGATACATTCAAATCCAGCAACTATTCATCTAGCCATTATCTGGTGGAAAGTGACCCATATGGTTTTCAAGGCAAGAGATGTTCAGAGGTAGTGTGCCATTGCCTGCCTCTGTGCAGTGACCCTGGACTTCCATGGTGGTCTTCCCATCCAAGTACTAACCAGGGCCAACCCTGCTTAGTTTTCAAGATCTGATGAGATCAGTCAAGACTGGGCCATTGATGGGGTTGCCAGGTCCCTCTTCGCCACCAGTGGGTGGTTTTTGGGGTGGAGCCTGAGGATAGCGGGGATTGGGGAGGGACTTCAACGCCATAGAGTCCAATTACCAAAGAAGCCAATTTCTCCAGGTGAACTGATCTCTATTGGCTGGAGATCAGTTGTAATAGCAGGAGGTTGGCAACCCTACCCTCCAGCTCAGGGTAGCCATCATCTAGGCAATAATAAATGTGCCAGCCTTCAAGGTGCCCCCAAACTCCTTTAGGTTTATAAGGATAGAAAGCAAGTGTTAATACTCATATTAAATGCATTCTGTCATGGCACTATTATATCTTTAAAGTTACAGACATTACAAGAAACTGTATGCTTTTTTCCCCATGAACCCACATTGTGCTATTCAGGAACTAACCAGGGGCAGTGGGTACAAAATGGTACCCTGCTTAGGGGGACAAAATACCTGGAATGGGCTCTGGAGAGCTATGGGGAGGAAGAGGATCCAATTTCTAAGCTCTCAGCCTTCTGTTCAATTAATCTAAAGGAGTTAAAGCACAGAGCTCTCTTTTCCAGACACAAATAAAATCCCCATCCAAGTGCTGTTCATCCCCGAACTAAAAAAGGGTAGGCCATCTTTCGCACTCAGTTGGGTAAGGCTGAGGGTTTTTTTTGGGGGGGGGGGTTGTACTTCCCACATTGGATGGGTTTCAGCTGGCCCTTGCTGACTCAGTTAGTAGTCTGGGCGTTATACTCAATCCAGCCTTGTAGCCAGAGAAGCAGGTGAAGTCAGCAGTGAAGAATGCCTTCTGCCATCTTCATTGAGCATTAAGGCTGGCTGCTTACCTCATCTCAGCTGATCTGGCCATATGGACCCACAGTAACCTTGCCGCTAGACTACTGCAATGCACTCTACGTGGCACAGCCCTTGAAATCAACTCAGAAACTTGTCTGTTGCAAAATGCCTCAGCTCATTCTGTAACAGGATCTAGGCAAAATGGGCATCTTACGCTGATTCTGCGTGGGTTCAATGCATGCGAACTGGTTGGATTCAAGGTGATGGTTATTACTTCTGATGCCTTTTAAAGTCTGGGCCCCACATATCGGCAGGGCTGCCTCTCCGGCTCTGCTCCATTGAGGCAGCCCCACTCATCCAAGCAAGGCCTTCAGAAAGTGCCATCCTGTAAACTGCTGACAACAGCGTCTCTCTGTACTCAAACACGCTCAGTGATAGCTCCCGCAAGATTAGGGCTGCCAGCTCCAAGTTGAGAAATACCTGGAGATTTGGGGGACGGAGCCTGGGGAGGGTGGGATATGGGAAAGGGAGGGACTTCAATGCCATAGAGTCCAATTGCCAAAGCAGCCATTTTCTCCAGGTGACCTGATTGTAATAGCGGGAGATTTCCAGCTACCACCTGGAGGTTGGCAACCCTATGTAAGATGGCATAACCTGATGATGTCATTAAGGCCTCAACACTGCTGCAGTGTAAGAGGCCATGCAAGAGTGAACTATTTAAAGGGGGCGTCTTGAGGAAAGCAGGGCATGTCTGTCCTTGGCTTTCTCATGTGTGTGTGTGTGTGTGTAAAGCACCATCAAGTCGCAGCCAACTTATAGTGAACCCTGGTGGGATTTTCAAGGCAAGAGGTGGTTTGTCATTGCCTTCCTCTGCAGTCTTTCTTGAAGGTCTCCCTTCCAAGTACCAACCCAACTTAGCTTCTGAGATCTGAAGAGATCGGGCTATACTATACCATTCCACATCCTAGCTTTCTCATAGGAAGGTGAATATGTCCTGCCAAACACCGTCTTTTGTGTTTTGACGGCATTTACTGTGATTTTGAATTTAGTATTACTGTAACTTGCTTTGAGTCCTTGGGGAGAAAGGTGGGCTAGAAATAGGGCAAGCAAATAAACAATCAGGGCGTGGGTTTTTGTTTTTTTTAAATCAGAGCACAGACCCTTCTTTACGTTTCATTTTTCTTTCCCAAAGCCTATTCGACTTCTACTATTAATAGGGTTGCTAGGCACCTCTTTGCCATCGGCAGGAGGTTTTTGGGGCGGAACCTGAGGAGGGCGGGGTTTGGGGAGGAGAGGGACTTCAATGCAAAGTAAAACAATATTAAGATTAAGAAAAGCTATCTCCACAATGGAGCACACGCCAAAGGCAGCCCCTCGCTTCCCCCTCCCACCTCACTAGCTGTAAAGGTGAAGATAATGAGACTAAAATAGCTAAGATAAAAGCTAGAGAAACAAAATATCAAAATAAAAAAGCTAGAGAAACTAAGTAAACGCTCTGCGAAGTGGTGCACAGCCGCAGCGCTGTTCTCGGCTCAACTTTGCTAATCAAGAATGAAGAACCGGACTTCAGTGCCATAGAGTCCAATGGCCAAAGCGGCCATTTTCTCCAGGGGAACTGATCTCTATTGACTGGGGATCAGTTGTAATAGCAGGAGATCTCCAGCCACCACCTGGAGGTTGGCAACCCTAACTATTAAACATAAGAACATAAGAAAAGCCATGGTGGATCATACCAAGGCCCATCAAGTCCAGCAGTCTGTTCATTGGAGATCAGTTGTAATAGCAGGAGATCTCCACCTAATAACTGGAGGTTGGCAACCCTAATGCCAGTAGTAAACAATCTGACACTCCGATTTTTCAAAAGGCATACCACCCGCTTCGAAATCTGTAACTCCAACAATGCACTTACAAAAAGGTAAGAGCCAGGTGAGTTAAGCGCCTGGGCCCAGAGAAGGTGGCTGCTACTTCCAGATCCTTCCCTGCTCGGCCCAGAAGCACCTTGGTTTGTGTGCGCCAGTCGGGCGGCAATAAATTCAACGGCACACAACAGTTCAGCACAGGAAGCCAAGGATACAGCCCACATCCCCCTTGTGGCTTGGTGAACGTTTTTTATTAGACACGAAAGCAAAACAAGCCCCGAAACTGGAACGAAGCCAGCAGCCTGTATGTTGGAAACCTCGGCGGTTACGAAAAACATCCTAGACTCATTAGCTGACCACACACAGCCAAGAGCGTCGCTCCACGTTTGCGCATCTTAAAAGAAAAAGCGCTGGCTTGGGGACTGGCAGCGGAAACCCGTTTGATATCTGAGCTTTTGACGTTATTCCGAGACGGAGCAAAAATACTCCAAAATTAGTTCCTCCCTCTTTTCTACAGAGATGCTCCCCGGCCACTATTAAAAAGAAGTGACTTATGGGTCATCCAGTGTCTCCGTTTTCCTGAAAATCAAAGTTGCATGGGGCAATTTCTGAGAAAGTATCCTTGTCACACCGCCCGTTCTTCTCATTACCCACACACATCACAGCTGCGTCAAGAGGATTGTTAAAGTGCCTTGCCCTCTGCTATTCCCCTGGTTGGGATTGCCAACCTCTGGGAGGGGCCTGGAGATCTCCTGCTATTACACCTGATCTCTAGACTAACTCCCCAGGCTCCATGCCCAAACTCTCCAGGAATTTCTTATCCAAGAGTTAGCAACCCTGTCCTGGAACTACAATGGGTCTCCAGGTGACAGAGATCAGTTCCCCTGAAGAAAATGGCTGCCTGGGAAGGGGGACCTTATGGCATTACACCCCCCTGAGGTCCCTCCCCTCCCCATACCCTACCATCCCCAGGCTCCAGGTTGCCACGTCCCTCTTCGCCACTGGCAGGAGGTTTTGGGGGTGAAGCCTGAGGGCGGGGTTTGGGGAGGGGAGGGACTTCAAGGCCATAGAGTCCAATGGCCAAAGTGGCCTTTTCTCCAGGTGAACTGATCTCTATCGGCTGGAGATCAGATGTAATAGCAGGAGATCACCAGCTAGTACCTGTAGGTTGGCAACCCTACTCTACCCCTAAATTCTCCAGGAATTTCCCAACCCAAGGCTGGAAACCCTAGCTTGGCCCCTTCCACCTGACAGGATGTATTTTCATATGGGAAAACATTCTTACATGAGTGCACTGAAAGGGTCCAGCCTCAGAACCCTGAAACCACGTGATGAGATGTTCGTCTAGACTGGGCTTGAGTCACCAGCGCCTTGGGCACAGCTGCAATTCACAATTAGACTGTGAGACTGAGAACTTGGTGAAAGTAAAGAGAAGTCTCTCAGTCCTGGGGCTGATGAGTGATTTGGGGACTCTAATCCTGCACGCAAAGTTAAGTTGTGTATTTAAGTTACACTAGAAGGTCTGAAATATGAACCTTTGCTTCAAGCAACTGTACTTAAAAATGAGTGGAGCTTTTCTGGATTGTGCCAGCAGAAAGATTCGGAAGTCTGTTGTGATCTGTGGTGGATCTGTGGTGTTCCACCAAATGAGAACATCCCATTCTCAGTATCCAGGCTTGGTTGATGGAGTGGTCTGGCCATTTGTCCATTTAGATCGATTTGTCAAAGCCCCTGAATGGAAGCTTCTGGGTTACGAAGAAGACAAAGCTGGAGAAGGAAAGAGGACACAGTTCTTTTGTGCTCCTTCTTGGGGCCAGAGTGATGCAGCCTCCTGACATGCGCTTGCGCGTGGCAGATACAGGATGTATGGTGCTGATACACTGTGAGCCAGCATGATATAGAAGAAGGGTTTTATACCCCGCTTTTCTCTACCTTTAAAGAGTCTTACAATCACCTTCCCTCCACCCACCCCCCACAACAGGCACCTTGTGAAGTAGTTGGGGCTGAGAAAGTTCGGAGAGAACTGTGACTGGCCCAAGGTAACCCAGCAGGCTTTATGTGGAATAGCAGGGAATCAAACCCAGTTCTCCAGAATAGAGTCCTGCCACTCTTAACCACTACACCACGCTGGCTCTAGTTAATTCCACCAGCGAGTATTTACTTACAACTCTTTTGGGTCCTACAGGGGAGATGGGGCTTTGTCCAGGTGGGAGGCAGGGAACCCAGAACTAGGATTAAGCCAGTCATCCTCTGCTCCTCCCTTGCCATGAGTTCAACTCTTACAGAGTAAGAGTAAGAACAAGGACAAGATAAGCCCATTGAGTAGACCGGAAAGTGAAATTGTAACAGGAGATGAAGAGAGGGCAGAACTCCTCAATTCCTACTTTTCCTCAGTTTTTTCTTGTGAGGGAAGTGGTGCTCAGCATGGCATAAACAGAACATGTGATGAGGGAAGGGATTTGCAGCCTAGAATTGGCATTGGGGTAGTGCACAAACACCTGGTTTCTTTAAATGAAACAAAATCCTCTGGGCCAAATGAATTGCACCCAAGGGTACTCAAAGAACTTGCAGATGTAATTTCGGAATCTCTGTCCATTATTTTTGAAAAGTCTTGGCAAACAGGTGAGGTGCCAGAAGATTGGAGGCGGGCAAATGTTGTCCCCATCTTCAAGAAGGGGAAAAAGGAGGATCCAGATAACTACCGACCCATCAGTTGACTTTTATACCAGGAAAAGTGTTCGAACAAATCGTCAAACAGTCCATTCTTGAGCATTTAGAAAGGATGGATCTGATCACTAAGAGCCAGCATGGGTTTCTCAAGAATAAGTCATGTCAGACTAATCTTATCTCCTTTTTTGAGAAAGTTACTACCTTGCTGGATCAGGGGAATGCTGTAGACATAGTTTATCTAGATTTCAGTAAGGCTTTTGATAAGGTTCCACATAGTATTCTAGTTGACAAATTGGGAAAATATGGGTTAGATCCTATTATTGTTAGATGGATCTGCAACTGGTTGACAGATCGTACCCAAAGAGTGCTAGTTAATGGTTCCTCGTCCACTTGGAGAGAAGTGACTAGTGGAGTTCCTCAGGGATCTGTGCTGGGGCCTGTGTTGTTCAACATCTTTATAAATGATTTGGATGAAGGAATAGAGGAGATGCTTATTAAATCTGCAGATGATACTAAATTGGGAGGGGTAGCAAATACGGTAGAAGACAGAGCCAAGATGCAGGATGATCTTGATAGGCTGGAGAAATGGGCTAGAACTAATAAAATGCACTTCAACAAAGACAAATGTAAAGTTCTGCATTTAGGTAGGAAAAATCAAATGCATAATTATAGGATGGGGGAGACTTGTTTGAGCAGTAGTGTGTGTGAAAAGGATCTTGGGGTCTTAGTAGACCAAACACTGAACATGAGCCAGCAGTGTGATGCTGTAACTAAAAAGGCAAATGCAGTCTTGGGCTGCATCAACAGAAGTATAGTGTCCTGGGTCATGTCCGCACTTGCCATTTGCGGCGCCGACGTCCGTGGGCTTTCCTTGCACGTTCGCACTTCAACTCACCCGAAGGATGCCGGACACGGCTTCAGTACACAGTTTCTCCGTGGTAAGAGGATCCGCTTATACGGCGAAGTATTAAAATGAAACGTGTTCCTCACGCGGAGCTGTGAAGTGCGATCATGCAACCCCGCTGAAAGTCCACCGCCCCGCCCCCATCCTTCCTAACCGCCCACACTCGTCCCCCCCTTTTGGGCTTTGCAGTGCTTAGATGCGAGAGGATGGGATGGCGGCAAGTCACTTTCGCTTTCCCCTCGAACTCCCGCCACGCAGTACAATTCTCGGTTCCCCCCCCCTTTTTTTTTCCTTTTTTGCCGCCATTTTTAAAACAGCCTTCCCCTTCCTTCGACCTCAGTACAGCGGAGAAAGGCGGCACAGTGGGGACAGAAATCTTGCAGATTTTATTAAAAAAACAGAGCAATGTGGCGCGGTGGGAACAGAAATATTATTTCGCTTTGGATCCTTTTGTACTCGACACGTATAAATAGCGAGGTAAGTTGCTGGTGCATTCACAGGCCAGATCACGCGAAGTGATGGTATCGCTTTACTCTGCTCTGGTTAGACCTCAACTAGAGTACTGTGTTCAGTTTTGGGCACCACAATTTAAGAAAGATGTAGACAAGCTGGAACGTGTCCAGAGAAGGGCCACAAAGATGGTGAGGGGTCTGGAGACCAAGTCCTATGAGGAAAGGTTGAAGGAGCTGGGTATGTTTGGCCTGAAGAGGAAAAGACTGAGAGGGGATATGATAACCATGTTTAAGTACTTGAAGGGCTGTCATATAGAGGAGGGTGCCGAGTTGTTTTCTGTTGCTCAAAAAGGTCGGACCAGAACCAACGGGTTGAAATTAAATCAAAAGAGTTTCCGTCTAGACATTAGGAAGAATTTTCTAACAGTTAGAGCGGTTCCTCAGTGGAACAGGCTTCCTCGGGAGGTGGTAAGCTCTCCTTCCCTGGAGGTTTTAAAGGAGAGGTTAGATGGACATCTGTCAGCAATGCTGATTCTGTGACCTTAGGCAGATGATGAGAGGGAGGGCATCTTGGCCATCTTCTGGTCATTAGGGGTGTGGAGGGGGGAGGTAGTTGTGAATTTCCTGCATTGTGTAGGGGGTTGGACTTGATGGCCCTGGTGGTCCCTTCCAACTCTATGATTCTATGATTCTAACCCTCCTTTTCCTTTCTACTTCCACCAATGCCATTATGATGGCGGTGGTGGAAAATGCTGTCAAGTTGCAACTGACTTATGGCTACCCCATAGGGTTTTCAAGGCAAGAGACATTCAGAGGTGGTTTGCCATTGCCTGCCTCTGCATAGTGACCCAGGACTTCCTCAGTGGTCTCCCATCCAAGTGCAAACCAGGGCCTACCCTGCTTAGCTTCCAATATCTGAAGAGCGTGGGGTAGCCTGGGCTATACTATTGGTGCTTGGCTTTTATGGTGATGTTGTAACTTTCATAAGGCATTGTAACCTTGGAGTTATGACATAATAAGGGATTTAGCAACCGTCTGGCCTTGGTCCTGCTGGCGTAACTCAGTTAATCTTTGAAATCCTTGTAAGCCATTTCTGAGAAAGTCTACTGCACATATTATCCTCAAAGTTGCAACATGCATGCGAGGCTGATTCTGACTTAACTTTGAAGTTTTGTGTTAGACTTTCCCTGAAGATGTAATTGGAAGTGAATTATTTGCTCAAGGGTGAAGAAAATTGCTTTGATGGGAGTTTGGGATTTATTTTTATTTTTTCCCAGTGCAGATTTTATTGCAGAGAGATTTTAAAATGTTCACAGTGTGAAACTGCAGAGAAGAAGAAGGAAGAGGAGGAGGAAGAGGAGGAGGAGGAGGAGAAGGAGGAGGAGAAGAAGAGTTGGTTTTTATATGCCAACTGTCTCTACCTTTTAAGGAGAATCAAACCGGCTTACAATCTCCTTCCCTTCCTCTCCCCACCTTGTGTGGTAGGTGGGGCTGAGAGAGTTCAGAGAGACTAGCCCACGGTCACCCAGCAGGCATCATGTGTAGGAGTGGGGAAACCAATCCAGTTCACCAGATTAGCGTCCGCCGCTCATGTGGCAGAGTGGGGAATCAAACCCGGTTCTCCAGATTAGAGTCCACTGCTCTTAACCACTACACCCTTAGAGTCATCAAAACATTCAAAACAAAACAATGACATCTTTAGCTGAGCTACCCCAGGGTAGCTTGATCACAAGGGCCCATAGACCTGGATCTGTGGAAGCCTAGAGGGGTCTTTGCCCATAGGCTTGCATCCGTGGAAACCCAGAGTCTTCACCAATGGGTCCCTAGACAAAGTGTCTCCTTGGGCTCACCCTACTACGAACCAGAGCCAATCCAAACATGTCGCTGAGCCAAAAATACATAACTGGACCAGCCTGGTGGGCCCTTATTTATGATTTATTTAGAATCTATCTATGCCGCCTCTTCAGAGTTCTGCTTGTAACAGCTTACAATTAAAAACCATAGTACAAAACCCAACCCATGAACTGCACATTAAACACACTAAAAAACCATAGAGTGATCCCACCCAGTTCTGCCCCCATACTCCCTTCCTATCAGAAGCCCCATTTGGATCCAATAGCTTCCCAGTATGAGTGAAAGGTAGGGTTGCCAGGTCCCTCTTCACAAACGGCGGGAGATTCTGGAGGCAGAGACTGAGGAGGGTGGGGTTTGGGGAGGGGAGGGACTTCAGTTCATAGAATCATAGAATCATAGAGTTGGAAGGGACCACCAGGGTCATCTCGTCCAACCCCCTGCACCATGCAGGAAATTCACAACTACCTCCTCCCCCAAACCCCCAGTGACCCCTACTCTATACCCAGAAGATGGCCAAGATGCCCTCCCTCTCATCATCTGCCTAAGGTTATAGAATCAGCATTGCTGACAGATGGCCATCTAACCTCTTCTTAAAAACCTCCAGGGAAGGAGAGCTTACCACCTCCCAAGGAAGCCTGTTCCACTGAGGAACTGCTCTAACTGTTAGAAAATTGTTTCTAATGTCTAGACTGACACAGAGTCCGATTGCCAAAGCGGCCATTTTCTCCAGGTGAACTGATCTCTATCGACTGGAGATCAGTTGTCATTGTAGGAGATCTCCAGCTAGTACCTGGAGGTTGGCAACCCTAGTGAAAGGCCCACCAGACTGACAAATGCTGACTGTTAATAAACGGACGTTAGCTTCAGATACATCTTCAAGACACTGTTTCATTGCCTATCGGGCATAATTAAGAATTTGATCATGTAACTCAAGACTCTGTGAACTCTGTTCTTAATAGACCTGAGCGACATGATTGAATTCTTACTTGTGCCCACCAGGCAACGAAACAGAACATCCCGAAGATACATCTGAAGCTAACTCGGAAGCAAAGCCTTTATCTTTCTCCACCTCTTTAAAACTGAGCCAAAGCATCGCATTCAGCAAAAGAGCAAACCACTTTTACCTCTTCATGCATGTGTGTAAAGTGCCAACAGCCGAGTTATGGCCACCCCACAGGGTTTTCAAGGCAAGAGATGTTGGCATATATGCCCTTTCCATACGGTGTCACTTGCCTCCACATCCAGAGTGGGGCACTGACCAGAGCGTCAGACAGATAGACAGGACAGAGAGGGTCGTCTCCTGGTTACACCTCACCCTCATTCCCTGTCCCCTTTGATGTTTAGAGTTATATTGTCAGGGAAACTTCCCTTCTCTCTTCCCTTTGCCCCTCTTCCAAGCAAGATGGTAGGAACCGTGCGCTCTGCGCACAGCCCTTCCCCCCGCCCCCCAATGGGAGGGAGGAAGATGGAACCTTTCTATCTAGAGAATTAGCAACGTAGATTAGGACAGCGGACTTGTATTGTCTCTTTCCTATCCAAAGTGTATTTCACCAATAAATGAGTTTAGTTTGATTAGCAACAAAAGCTGCTTCCCTTTTTGATTTCTCACTCGCACGCACCCGTGGGCTTTCGCTGTTTGCTAAGCTTAAAAGCACGCTGCTAGCTAATCAGAAAATATCAGAACCAATAGATATTTCCCAACAAGAGAGGTTCAGAGGTGGTTTGCCATTGCCCGCCTCTGCATAGCAATCCTGGGCTTGCTGGGTGGTCTCCCATCCAAGTCTAACCAGGGCCACCCCTGCTTAGCTTCCAAGATCTGACGAGATCGGGTTAGCCTGGGCCATCCAGGTCAGGACACTGTTACCTACTATTCCATATTGTTCTTTCCAAAGAAAAAACACCAAAGAAAACTCTTAATTTATTGAAAAGTCACTGAGGAAAAACAAACACTGAGGAAAAATGCATCTTTGTTCCTATTTGCACTGGTGCCAAACTCCGGGTTGTCCTGTATTTGTCTTGCATTTCTTTGCCTCTTTGTGCCTGGCGGGCTTCTTTCATGCCCGACAGTGAATTAAAACCTGAGTTGAACACCTGAACACATGAAGCTGCCTTATACTGAATCAGACAGCAAAAAACAAGCAAGCAAGCAAACTTAAAGTGTGTGTGTGTGTGGGGGGGGTGTCCGTGGTGTCTCAGTCTTTAATAAGATGCCTGCTTTTAAATTTGAAACATGAAGACATGAAACTGCCTTATACTGAATGAGACCCTTGGTCCATCAAAGTCAGTATTGTCTACTCAGACTGGCAGGGGCTCTCCAGGGTCTCAGGCAGGGGTCTTTCACATCACCTACTTGCCTAGTCCTTTTAACTGGAAATGCCAGGAATTGAACCTGGGACCTTCTGCATGCCAAGCAGATGCTCTACCACTGAGTCATGGCCCCTCCCATGGAGTTCACACATCTACAGGGTGGTGGAGTCCCCATCTTTAGAGGTCTTTAAGCAGAGGCTAGATGGCCATCTGTCGGGAGTGCTTTGATTGTGGGATCCTGCATGGCGGGGGGAGGGTTGGGGTCACTGGAGATGTGGGGGGAGGTTGTTGTTAATTTCCTGCATTGTGCAGGGGGTTTGACTAGATGATCCTGGTGGTCCCTTCCAGCTCTATGATTCTATGATTCTACATTTCTGGCTTGATGACTGCGGGAATCAAGAAAGAACTTGCACGTGTGACTCAACCATTGTAGATCATGTGCAACAGACAGAATTTTCATGTTGCTTCATGTACACATGAGCACACGAGGTTGAATTATGCTAAATGAGACCATCCGCCTCTAAAGAAAAAGCCAAGGGCAAAGTGGAACTGCTTTTCCCTTAGAGCCATCAAGCAGAAATACGGAAGCGGGTTGTAAAAAGCCACTCCATCCCACCCCCCTTTGCATACACTCTTTTCTATGCAGCAGGAAAGATCACATGGGGCAGCTCCGATTAGCAAGGTTTATCTGGGGCTGCCATACTTTGCAGAACCCCGATATTTAGAAGCAGCAGCAGACGTCTGAAAACCAGGACTGCCAGCTACGTTGCTGTTCCTTCCTTGCACTGTACACATCTCTAGCAAATGAACCCAAATCCCTTGAAATGGGCATCAAAAAGCTCTTGCCCACACATTTGCACATTTACATGTGTACATGTACACATCTACAAGTGTATATTCTTTAATATTCTATTACTATTCTACTATTTAGCCTGAATGGCCATCACTAGCCTGAGTTTGTCAGAACTGGGAAGCTAAGCAGGGTCAGCCCTGGTTAGGACCTGGATGGGAGACCACCAAACAATACCAGGGTCGCTATACAGAGGAAGGCAAAGTCAAAACCACCTCTGTTCATCTCTTGCAATGAAAACCCACATGGTGCTTGGGGTCACCATGAGTCGGCTGCGACATGATGGCACACATTATGGGGAAGGGCTGTGGCTCAGTGGTAGAGCATCTGCTTGGCATGCAGAAGATCCCAGGTTCAATCTCTGGCATCTCCAGGTAAAGGAACCAAGCAAGTAGGTGATGTGAAAGACCCCTGCCTGAGGCCCTGGAGAGCCACTGCTTGTCTGAGTAGACAATACTGACTTCGATAGACCAAGGGTCTGATTCGGTAGAAGGCAGCTTCGTGTGTCCACATGTGTACATATAGTGATGCAAAATAAAAGTGCTTGGTTTTTCATTTTGTGTGAGAGAGGCATCCCCAGTCTGTAAAAAGGGCTTCCAACTCCGGGTTGGGAGATTCTTGGGATTTGGGGGTGGAGCCTGAGGAGGGTGGGGCTTGGAGAGGGGAGGGACCTTGGTGGGGTACGGTGCTATAAAGTCCACCTTCCAAAGCAGCCATTTTCTCCAGGGGAATGGGTCTCTGCCTTCCGAAGATCAGTTGTAATTCCAGGAGATTTCCAGACCACACCTGGAGCCCCCCCCCCCAAAAAAACCCTGCCTTCTCCAGGTTCCACCACCAAATCTCCAGGCATTTCCCAGCCTGGAGTTGGCAAGAAGGTTGCCACCCTCCAGGTGGTGACTGGAGATCTTCTGGAATTACAGTTAATCTCCAGGCGGCAGAGATCAGTTCACCTGGAGAAAATTTGGAAGGTGGACTCTATGGCATTATATCCAACTGAAGTCCCTCCCTTCCCCAGACCCCACCCTCCTCAGGCTCCACTCCCAAAATATCCAGGTATTTCCCAACCCAGAGCTGGCAACCCCAGTTGGCGTTGGCAGCACAAGTCACGTTCCGATCCAATCCTAATCCACATTCTGGAAAAAGAAAGGAAGAAAAAAATGACAGAAGAAGACAGACCGCATTCCTCTTCGTTTCTGTTTCTCTTTTTCTCATCTATTTATAGTTAAGGAATTGTTTAGCTCTTTATTAAATCCCATAGGCCCAACTGGGGAAAAAACTTCTCCGCTGCTCAAAATTGTTCAGCTGCATGTTAGAACAAACTCTAAAGCTCAGCATAATAGTTGGCACCTGAGGACACAATATAAATCTTTTAGGAGCAGCACTATGTCATCTTCCACTTCACTTCCACCCCGCCCTCCTCAGGCTCCGCCCCAAAAATCTCCCACCAGTGGCAAAGAAGGACCTGGCAACCCCATCCAAAGCAGCCATTTTCTTCAGGTGAGCTGATCTCTGTCACCTGGAGATCAGTTGTAATAGCGGGAGATCTCCAATTGCCACCTAGAGGTTGGCCATCCTCGCTCTCGGCCACAGATACTCTGACTGAACTCCAGTCTGAAACTTCAGCCACATAAAATGGCTCTCAAAAGTAGTCACGGTGGAAAAGGGAGTGGGAAAGATGAAGACCAAAGCACTGGAGAAGGAGAGGGAAATTCCCCCCACCCTGCTTCTTTTTCCCAGCTGGAAAAATTTACCCCGGCTGATTTAAACCCCAGTAGAGAAAAAAAGACAAGTGCCTGTCTTTCTTCCTCAGTAGGGCTAAAAGCAGGTACTGTGTAGGTCTGTGTGATGGGGAATCAATTTCCTGTGTCACTTCTTTTGCTTGCTGTGAATGAAAATCCTCATTATTAAATGTATTTAATAATAATGAAATCCCATCGAGTCACTATTGACGCATGGCGGCCCCATGCCCAGGCGGTTTGCAAGGCAAGAGACGAACAGCGGTAGCCTGACATTGCCTTCCTGTGCATAGCAGCCCTGGACTTCCCTGGTGGTCTCCCATCCAAGTTCCAACCAGGGCTGACCCTGCTTAGCTTCTGAGATCTGACAAGCTCAGCCTGAGCTGAGCTCTTGTAAGCTGCTTAAATGTCTTTACACAAACATATTTAAAGCTCAGGCTTTTGACATACACTTTTACTCAGCATTTTCAAGTTGTGGTTCGTTTGTCTTTCCCCCCTCCACTGCCTGCCAAGCCAGACTCAAGATCTTCCGGGAACCCCTCCTTGGCCCTCACACACACATCCCATGTCTAGGAGTGAGTGCCCTATTTTCATCTCTGAACTGCTGAAGAATATGCCGCTTACAGAGAAGCGATGGGGATAGAGACACACAACTAGGGTTGCCAACCTCCAGGTGGTGGCCAGCGATCTCCCGCTATGACAACTGATCTCCAGGTGACAGAGATCAGTTCATCTGGAGAAAACAGTTGCTTTGTAAGGTGGACTCTAGGGCTTTATACCCCACTGAAGTCCCTTCCCTCCCCAAGCCCCGCCCTCCTCTGGCTTCACCTCCAAAACCTCCAGGTATTTCTCAACCCAGAGCTGGCAACTCTACATGCAACAGCCCAATGTGAGATTATGCTCCTGAAGCGGGGGGGGGGGGCTTTCAGACTGCAAAAATAAACACGACAGTCTAGGATGAGTGTGGGATTTCAGCTGGCTGTTTTATAGTATTTGTCTATGGATTTTATGTGGTTCAAGTCAAAGATGAAAACAAAGATAACCCAACATAAGCAAACCGTAAAGGATTGCCATCCAAAGTAAGTATAGTATACTTCTAAAACTGCATGCTACTCTTTAAGGAAAACAAAGGTACAAATAAGCCACATTTTTGTTGCTTAATCTCTGGAGCGGAGACCCAGTTAGAACACAATTGTTTGGGGGGAATCCATAATGTCTGCTTAACAAAAAGAATGAGTTTGAAGAGGGCTGCACTTCAACTATAGGACAATTTTATGTATTTACCACAATTATACTGTGCCTTTCACCTCAATAGAACCTCCTTCCGAGGTCGGTAAAATGAGTTCCCAGTTTGCTGGGGGTAAAGTGTAAATGACTGGGGAACATAGTCTGCCTAGTAAACGTTGGGATGTAACATCACCCCATGGGTCAGGAATGACCCAGTGCTTGCACAGGGAACTACCTTTACCTACCTTTTCACTTCAATGGGGACCCAAAGTGGCTTACAGCATTCTCCTCTCCCTCATTTTATCCTCACAACAATCCTGTGAGGTCGGTTAAGCTAAGAGTGTGCGACTGGCCCAAGGTCGCCAAGCAAGAGTGAGGACTCAAACCTGAGACTCCCAGATCCTATTCCGGCACTCTAACCACTACACTACAAGTGATGAATACATAGGGTTGCCATCCTCCAGGTGGTGGCAGAAGATCTCCCAGTATTACAGCTCATCGCCAGGCGATAGAGATCAGTTCCCCTGAAGAAAATGGTCACTTTGGCAATTGGACTCTATGGTATTGAAGTCCCTCCCCTCCCCAAACTCTGCCCTCCTCAGGCCCCGTCCCAAAAATCTCCAGGTATTTCCCAACCTGGAGCTGGTAAGCCTATGAAAGACCAAAGCAAAAGGTGGGTGCTTGGAAGCTGAGTTGCAAATGGGCACAAAATGGGAGACTGTAGAACACGGATACGACATGGCCTTACTTGGCCTTAGATGATGATGAAGAAGAGTTGGTTTTTATATGCCGACTTTCTCCACCACTTAAGGAAGAATCAAACCAGCTTACAGTCACCTTCCCTTCCCCTCCTCACAACAGACACCTTGTGAGGAAGTAGGGGCTGAGAGAGTTCAGAGAGAACTGCGACTAGCCCAAGGTCACCCAGCAGGCTTCATGTGGAGGAGTGGGGAAACCAACCCAGTTCACCAGATTAGAGTCCGACGCTCATGTGAAGGAGCAGGGAATCAAACCCTTTTCTGCAGGTCAGAGTCCACCACTCTTAACCACTACAACACGCTGTAAGGGAGGGTGATTTCACTGATCTCAAGGGTTGCCAACTCTTGACTGGGAAATTTCTGGACATTTGGGGGCAAAGCCTGGGAAGGGTGGAATTTGGGGAGAGGAGGGAGCTCAGCAGGGACGTGATGTCACACAGTCCACCTTCCAAAGTTGCCATTTCCTCCAGGGCAACTGATCTTTGTATCCTGGAGATAAATCGTACTTCCTGGAGAACTCCAGGCCCCACCTGGAGGCTGGCAACCCTACTGATCCACCTCCCCTCATGCTATTCCTGGGGTACCCTTTTCACCAGAAGCAGCAGGGGGGCATTTTAGGGTGCAGAGCGAGAGGGAGATGAGGAAATGCTACTGGTGGTGGAGGAAAGTGCTGTCAAGCTACAGCCAACATAGGGTGACCCTATAGGTGACCCCAGGACCAAGAGACCAGCAGAGGTTGTTGGCCATTGCCAGCCTCTGCATAGCAACCCTCGGTGGTCTCCCGTCCAAGGACTAACCAAGACTGACCCTGCTTATCTTCCGAGATATGACATGATTGGGCTAGCCTGGGGAAATCTGGTCAGGGCGGAAACACCACCAGGCAGACAGAAATCTCATCTGTAGAAATCCTCTGTGGTATCTAAGCCATGTTGCATTAGTTAAAATGTGGGGGGGGGGAATTGAACAGGAACCTTGGAGTTCATATGTTTGCAAAACAATGTAGGGACAAAGGCTGGAATTCTTTCCGGTTCTCAGTGTCACTGAAAAACCATCTAAGCAGCGGGGAGATCAAACGCCGCAAGCAGATGGTCCCTCTCCAGCTCTTCACAGTTGCCAATCCCTTCAGCATCCAACTGCAGCCATCTTTACGGATGTTTTAGCCGGAGCTGCTGACAGGGGATTAAATGTCCAGCCCATAAACTTGTTAAGTCTAGTCCTTTATAAACAAACATCCAGCAACCTCATCTTAACCATGCAGAGGGTGAAGAGAGAAGATACTGTGTGCCCACCCACCCACCCCCCGGCAGCCACAGCAGGTGGGGGGGGGGGAGAGAAAACTTACTTACAGACAAAAATAAAGAGGCTTACCTGAAGACCTTTCCCGAACGCATTCTGCCGAGTGAAAAGGCCGGCTCTGGATTCTTTCTCTGCAATACCGTTCCTAGCCTAACCCCACCTTGCAGAGCGTTCATTGTCTATTGACATGTCGAGTCCTGCCTTAGATCTGCTAATGATGCCAGATTTTGTCATACATTTGAGGGATAAAAATCCCTGGCAGACACCTTTGCATTATTATCCCTCCCGCTCCGCTTGGGATACTGGTAAGCCCCTGACACCTGGCATGTGTGCCGAACAGTGGCATGTTACACGAACACATGAAGCTGCCTTCTACTGACCCTTGGTCCGTCAAAGTCAGGATTGTCTACTCAGACCGGCAGCGGCTCTCCGGGGTCTCAGGCAGAGGTCTTTCACATCACCTACCTGCCTGGTCCCTTTAAGTGGAGATGCCAGGGACTGAACCTGGGACCTTCTGCACGCCAAGCAAATGCTCTACCACTGAGCCATAGCCCCTACCCTTAAATGAACACATGAAGCTGCCTTGTACTGAATCAGACCCTTGGTCCATCAAAGTCAGTATTGTCTACTCAGACCGGCAGCGGCTCTCCAGGGTCTCAGGCAGAGAAAGGTCTTTCTCATCACCTACTTGCCTAGTCCCTTTAACTGGAGATGCAGGGGATTGAACCTGGGACCTTCTGCAGAATCTGCATGCCCAGCAGAGGCTCTACCACTGAGCCACAGCCCTTCCCCTATGGTTGTGCTTGGTGTGTGAGGACACTGCCATTCCTAAGCAACTGAGGAAAGCCCCTGAGGGCAGCACCCTAAAGCCAGCAGCGCGGGAGAAGGCGAAAGGCTTATGCCAGTGATTGCCTGGGAGACCCACCCAGCCACCCACACCCTCTGGGGCTCAGCTTGGGCTCAGCATTCCCATCCAAATACAACCCTGTCCTCCCTCCGCCATTCAGTTTTCCAGACCACCAATCTTTTTCAGAAGTTAGGGCAAAAAGGTTGCCTGTCACAGTTCTCCTTGACTCATGGCTCAGCCTTAAGGCAGAGCCAGCATAGAGCCACTGAGGTGCAGCCTACAACCAAGACCACCCAGTTCAAATCCCCACACTGCTAAGAAGTTCACTTAGGGTTGCCAACCCCCAGGTACTAGCTGGAGATCTCCTGCTATCACATCTGATCTCCAGCCGATAACGATCAGATTGCCTGGAGAAAATGGCCACTCTGGCAATTGGACTCTATGGCATTGAAGTCACTCCCCTCCCCAAACCCCACCCTCCTCAGGCTCTGCCCCAAAGACCTCCCTCCACTGGCAAAGAGGGACCTGGCAACCCTAAATTCGCTGGATTATTATTATTATTTTTAAATCACATTTATAGCCTGCCCTCATTCCCTGCGAGACAGGCTCAGGGCAGGTAACAACCATTAAAATACAACCATCAAACATCAATAAAACATCATAATACAACCATAAACAGGTGGCCTGAAAAATTATGCAGATGCCACCATGTGACAGGATTTCAGCAGATCAATCCCACCACCACCACCCCAGATGTCAAGAGTGAGGGGAAAGGATGGGGAGGCCAGTAATGATGGATCCTCTTGTGGCTGCACTCAGTTACAGACCTGGTGGAATAGTTCCATTTTACAGGCCCTGTGGAACACCTTAAGATCCCGCAGGGCCCTGATGTCACTAGGAAGTCTATTCCACCAGGCCGGGGCCAGAGCTGAGAAAGCCCTGGCCCTTGTAGAGGACAGCCACACATTCTTCGGGCCGGGGACCAACAGCAGATTACTGTTGGTAGAGCATAAGGCTCCTTGGGGGGCCTACCAGGAGAGGCGTTCCCGCAGGTACGATGGTCCCAGACCATATAAGGTTGGATGACTTTGGGCCAATCACTCTCTCTCTCATTCCAACTTGCCTTTGGATGGAGGCTGTGGTTCAGTCTTAAGAGCTTTGCTTTGCATGCAGAAGGTCCCAAGTTCAATCCCTGGTATCTCCAGCTGAAAGGACCAGGCAGTAGGTGATGCGAAAGACCTCCGCCTGAGACCCTGGAGAGCCACTGCTAACATGAGGAGACAAGAGTGATCTTGATAGATCCGGGACTAAGTGGGGCTGAGAGAGTGTGACTACTCCAAGGTCACCCACCTGGCTTCATGTGTATGTGTGGGGGAACAAACCCAGTTCACCAGATTAGCCTCCGCTGCTCATGTAGAGGAGTGGGGAATCAAATCCAGTTCTCCAAACCACCGCTCCAAACCACCGCTCTTAATCACTATACCAAGCTGGCTCTCTCTAGTCGACATTTAAATAGTTGACATTGAAATGACTTCGAGTATGCAACACTAAAAGCGGGCAATTCTCCTCTCTATAATTCCCCAGTTCTTTTACAGCACGAACAAGCACACATTTCCACGGAGCCTGGAGTGTGTCAAACGCTGCTCTTCCAAACATCCGAGGGGAATTCTGGCGATGTGATGGCTTAATATGTGGTGCTTTGGGGAAGAGGTAAGCGTGCCTGCACAGTGTTAACTCCGACCCTCCTTGTAAAATAAATCACAGGTGCTAAGGGGACATCCCAAAGAATGTGACCCTCCCTGTGGCTGCCACATATGAAGTGGGTCAAAAAAAAAAAAATTCCTCAAGGAACAGAGCTGAACAAAAGGATTTGGACGCAGACACGCAAAGGACAGAGGTCGCATTGTAAATGGCGCGCTTCCACTGACCGAGCATTGGAGACCGGACCGCCTGCATCCCTCAGGGAAGCCTCTGTGTTAATAAACTCTTGCCAAACAAAGCTGTCAGAACAGCGCAGTTGACAGGGAAGGGCATGACTGAATTTGCAGGATGCATTTAGCAGCCTCTAATCTGCGGGCGATACGGAGCATAAATCTACATCTCTGGAGGGCTCCGGGCTCCTCCGCTTGGCTTCGCTTGGCCCCTTGTGCCCGTCTCCTAGGTTTCCACATTTTTAGCTGCAGGAATGTCTCTCTTTCTTCAGTTACCTCATTCAGAAAGGGAGCTGGAGCGGTCCTACCAAAATATACAGTCTTTAAGTTGGGTTACCCGTTGTAGTGGGGGACAGAGAAAACTTAAAGATTACCTGGGCACTGTTTCTTGTATAATGAAGGGTGGACTGTGTCATCCCCCCCTCGGGGTGTATAAACCCACCTAGTTTATGCACCACTGTGGGGAGGCAGAGTTGGAATACAGACCCTTAGAGTCCTTTGCTGCCCACCCCCCCCCCAAAGCATCTGTAACCTCAGAGGGTTTAAGGCATTCACATGCGCAAAACCACCATGAGCGTAGAGGACCCCTCAAAACAAAGTGCACAAAATTAGGACTGATCTCTACCAACATGTAGAGGTTTGATTTAAACTCAATTCAACTTTATATCTAGATAACTAGTTTGAGCATATAGACGTTAAATATGTTTGATAAGGCGATTATATTCTGGCTGTACTATTAGTAAGGTTAAAATAATCTCTCGCAACTCGGGTAGTTATTTTGATTGAGCAATTGTGCTGAACAGCTTGGCGCTGTAACCTGTCAGATTTGCTTTTATATTCTTTGCTTCCTTTATTTGTATTGCTGTTATTCCCATTTTTCCCTTTGTATCCCCCTTTAAATTAAAATTTTAAAAAATTAGGACTGATCTCTATTGGCAGGAGCTCAGTTGTAATAGCAGGACCTCAAAACAGAGTGTATAAAATTAGGAAAAGATTCGGGGGCAGAAGTAAGACGTTCCACGGATCTGACTTCGGATCTGGCGTTCTGTTTTAGCAGGGGTTGCCAACCTCCAGATACTAGCTGGAAATCTCCCGCTATTACACCTGATCTCTAGCCGACAGAGATCAGTTCACCTGGAGAAAATGGCCGCTCTGGCAATTGGACTCTATGGCATTGAATTCCCTCCCCTCCCCAAACCCCACCCTCCACAAGCTTTGCCCCAAAAATCTCCCGCCGGTGGCGAAGAGGGACCTGGAAACCCTAGTTTTAGCTGTGTACAAAGTCCAATAGAGATGCTAGAATAACCATTTGGGAAGTGGGGGGAGGCTGAAGAGGTAACATCATTTTTCACATATTCTGTAGGCAGGAGAAAATGGCAGGGGCAACATTTCCTACACACACACACACCATGCTATCATCCTCAACTGTAATATGTGCTGCAGCTCAGAATTGGCCATTATGCTGTTAATGTGCTTAGGGGATTTAGAAGGAACCCCAAATTTAGAGCTACAGAACTGACACAGCAGAAATACCTACACCGCAGAAGAAAACCTATACAAACAGAAACCTACACCACCAAAGAAGAACATGCCATCAACTCACAAGTGTCTCATAGCAAACACCATCCACAGGCTGTTCCAGGCAAGAGAGGAGCAGAGGTGGTTTCCTATCGCCTTCCTCCAACACAGCAACTAGGGTTGCCAGCTCTGGTTTGGGAAATACCTGGAGATTTTGGGGGTGGAGCCTGAAGAGAGTGGAGTTTGGAAAAGGGAGGGACTTCAATGGGGGTAGAATGCCATACAGTCTGCCTTCCAAAGTGGTCATTTTCTCCAGGTGAACTGATCTCTGTCACCTGGAGATCAGCAGTAGTCCCAGGAGATCTCCAGCTACCACCTGGAGGCTGGCAACCCTAATAGCAACTCCAACTCCATTCTTCCTTAGTGGTGTCCCAAACAAGAACTGATGGTGGCTGACCCTGTTGAGCTCCAAAGCTCCGGCAAGCTTAGCCTGGGCTATTCTGGCTGCAGTAGGGTTGCCAGGTCCCTCTCTGCCACCAGCAGGAGGGTTTTGGGGTGCAGCCTGAGGAGGGCGGGGTTTGGGGAAGGGAGGGACTTCAATGCCATAGAGTCTAATTGCCAAAGAGGCCATTTTCTCCAGAAAAACTGATCTCTGTCAGCTGGAGGTCAGTTGTAATAGTAAGAGATCTCCAGCTAGTACCTGGAAGTTGGCAAACCTAGGCTGCAGAAGTATCCATCAGTTGTGTGTGTGTGTGTGTGTTAAGTGCTGTCAAGTCGCTTCCGACTCATGGCGACCCTATGAATGAAAGTCCTCCAAAATGTCCTATCTTTGACAGCCTTGCTCAGATCTTGCAAATTGAGGGCTGTGGCTTCCTTTATTGAGTCAATCCATCTCTTGTTGGGTCTTCTTCTTTCCCTGCTGCCCTCAACTTTTCCTAGCATGACTGTCTTTTCCAGTCTTCTCATGATGTGACCAAAATGCTATAGCCTCAGTTTAGTCATTTTAGCTTCTAGGGTCAGTTCAGGCTTGATTTGATGTATAACCCACTGATTTGTTTGTTTGTTTTTTGACAGTCCACGGTATCCGTAACACTCCTCCAACACCACATTTCAAAGGAATCTATTTTTTTCCTATCAGCTTTCTTCACTGTCCAGCTTTCACACCCATACATAGTAATAGGAAATACGATGGCATGAATTAATCTAGTCTTAGTGGCCAGTGACACATCCTTACACTTCAAAATCAGTTCTAGCTCCTTAATGGCTGCCCTTCCTAGTCTCAATCTCCTTCTGATTTCTTGGCTGCAGTCTCCCTTTTGGTTGATGGTGGAGCCAAGGAATAGAAAGTCTTGAACAATTTCAATTTCCTCATTGTCAGCCTTAAAGTTGTGTAATTCTCCTGCAGTCATTACTTTTGTTTTCTTGATGTTCAGCTGCTTTTCACTTTCTCTTTTAACTTTCAGCAGTAGTCGTTTCAAATCTTCACTATTTTCAGCCAATAATGTAGGGTCATCGGCATATCTCAAATTATTAATGTTCCTCCCTCAAATTTCCCTCCACCTTCATCTAAATCTAATCCAGCTTTCCTAATTATATGTTCTGCATATAGATTGAAGAGATAGGGAGATAAAATACATTTTTATCTATCAATTAATCAGTAGAATAATTAAGTAAAACAAATCCAGCAAGGAAAAATGAGCAAACAGCAGGCCGACAGGCCTGAATATCATTCAGGGAACACATAAGAAAATAAATGCAACTTTGAGCTGGTGCCTAAAAGAATACAATGTAGGCACTAAGAACATTTGGTAACACACAACAGAGGTTGCGAATGGCAGTAAAAGCAGTCAACGCTTAACAACACGGGCTCATTGTGCAACTCGACCTCATTAATCTGGGCTTAGGACAAAAATCACAAGAGCTGCAAACAGCTGAAGCCAACAATCTGTCACACAAGCCAAAAAGCTGGTTTTGTTCTGTGCCAACTCCTGAGTAATTCAGTGCGCTCTTCTGACTCACATAAACCCAGTAACTCTGCAGTCATCATGTAGATCATGGTGATTTGATAGACATTATATGCTTGGACTTTCAAAAGGCTTTCGACAAGGTACCTCACCAAGACTCCTGAGTAAGTTTAGCAGTCATGGGATAAGAAGACTAGTCGAAGAAGAAGAAGAAGAAGAAGAAGAAGAAGAAGAGTTGGTTTTTATAGGCCGACTCTCTCTACCACTTAAGGGAGACTGAAACCGGCTTATAATCACCTTCCCTTCCCCTCCCCACAACAGATACCCTGTGAGGTAGGTGGGGCTGAGAAAGTGTGACTAGCCCAAGGTCACCCAGCTGGCTTCATGTGTAGGAGTGGGGAAACAAATCCAATTCACCAGATTAGGGTATGCGGCTCATGTGGAGGGGGGGGGTCAAACCTGGTTCTCCAGATCAGAGTCCACTGCTCTTATGGATTAAAACTGTTTAAATGACAGGAAGCCAAAAGTAAGAATAACTGGACTGTTCTCTCTGAAGTGCCTGGTTGTCTTATATAGTCCAATGATAGACAAACAAAGAGGAGGTTAAAAAAAGCAACAGTTCTTTATTTAGCTAAACACAGACCTGGGGTGAAATAACCAAAGATAAGATGCAGGGTTATTCACCGGAGAACAAAGGAAGCTCAGTATCATTTATGCATTCGGATGGGGCAGGCCTATAGCTGCTGACAAGCAGATTGATACACAAAAGCACCAATACACATTAGGTGTCTACTTCACATTAATTAGCATAGCCTATAGATATTGCCCGAAGGCGTCTCTAAGCAAGTGCTAGGTCTTGTGATCTTAGTAACTAGAAACCACATTCCTAAGGATGAACGTAATTCAACGACACTGTTTTCTCTACTGGTGAAAGGCCGTACCAGGCAAGCAATGTAATCTGTTGGCCTCTTATAGTTGTGGATGCCAACGTTCCCAAAGCTTCCATGTGTGTGCGTATGAATGCATAGTGTTCTATACCAGCCCTTATTTCTGGGCATTGCATCTCAAGGGAGGGAAGGGAGCAGTGGGGTCCCAGAAGGATCAATATTTGGGCCGGTCCTATTTAATTTGGACAAAAATGAACTGGAATCGGGTGGGCAGTGTATTGGCCAAAGGGGGCAGTGTATTGCAGATGACACAAAATTATTCAGGATGGTGAAAACTAAGGCCAACCTTGTTGAAGAGCTGCAGGAGGATCTCCACATCAGGGGAAGGCCTCGGCCTGTAGTAGGGCTGCCAAACTCCAGGTACTAGCTGGAGATCTCCTGCTATTACAACTGATCTCCAGGCAACAGAGATCGGTTCACCTGGAGAAAATGGCTGCTTTGGCAACTGGACTCCATGGCACCGACATCCCTCCCCACACCCTGCACTCCTCAGGCTTCACCCCAAAAACCTCCCACCGGAGGCAAAGAGGGACCTGGCAACCCTAGCCTGTAGGCCCTGTTTGTTGGACCTCCAGAGGAACTGGTCGGCCCCTGTGTGGGACAGGATGCTGGACTAGATGGACCCCTGGTCTGATCCTGCAGGGCTCCTCTTATGTTCTTAATTATTTTTTTCAAGACTTGACTGAGAAGAAGAATATTCCAATGTTCTATGCAGCATGATCTTGAGGGAGACCAAAGTTAGTTTGTTCCTCCACCGCTTAAGAGCATGAGGAAAGTCGTTGTGTACCTCACCACAGGGCTGTAAGTCTAACAGAAAAACCTAAGGTGTATAACCGTTTAAGGCTTCAGACGTAGGCATTCCAACAGCTACACACACAAAACATCACAAATATTGCCACTGTGGTACTAGAACCATGCTATGATAGACTGGTACAGAATACTGATATTGTAGAGTCAAAGGGGATCCTTTAGCCTGTTATATTTTAGATTGTGTAGGCCACTCTGAGCCCTGACCTGGATGGCCCAGGCTAGCCTGATCTCATCAGATCTCAGAAGCTAAGCAGAGTCAGCCCTGGTTAGTATTTGGATGGGAGACCACCAAGGAATACCAGGGTTGCTGTGCAGAGGAAGGCACTGGCAAACCACCTCTGTTAGTCTCTTGCCATGAAAACCCCAAAAGGGGTCGCCATAAGTCAGCTGCGACCTAAAGGCACTTTACACACACACACACACACACACCATTGTATTTACTTCTTCTTCTTGTCTTCTACATCTTGAATAAAGTTGCTTGCCATTACCTCTTTAATAAATCATTCTAGCTCTTTTATTCTGTTCTGTTACTTGTAAGTACATAATATACACTACATGTACATGTATATACCTATACATAAATCATCTGTATTTAGCACTAATTGCAAAACTACTTAATGAGCAGTTTGAAATAGGGCCTACGTTTCCCATCTGGCCTGGGCCTATTACCAGATTTGCACGGGCCTGTGTGCACTTGGAAATTTACAAATCAAGATCCAACCACAGTCATTTCTGAAGTTTGGAAATGCTGTGAGTCAGAACAAAACTATTTCTGATACTCGGGAGCAGTCAGAAACCTTCCAGTCTGAAAGGTTTGTTCTGGCACCTTGCTGCCTGGTCTTGTTTTCCCAAGCAGCACAAGGTGGGAAGACCAAGAGCAGGTAAGGAGAGAGTGACTCAGCACCCAGCAATCATGTGCATGACAAGAACGTTGGGAGCAGCGCCATCCTGATCTGTTTTTTTTCTCTTTTTTTAGCGCTCAGAGCCTTTTTGACAAACCACACACATTACATCATCTCTAGGGCTTTAGTGAGCTTTCTGATTCTATATAACCAGAGATCCTGGCCGTCTGAGCTATTCTGTTATCTGAGGCAACAGGCGTGTCAGTTAGATGGAGAAGTTCTGCTTGTAGCCACAGGCAGACAGGCAAGGGGGCAGAGTCAGCCTGCCTGCCTTCCCTGCAAAGAACATGAGGAAACATTCACCTGCACAGCTGGCTATCAGGCAGGTAGGGTCGCCAACCTCCAAGTAGTAGCTGGAGATCTTTGGCTATTACAACTGATCTCCAACCGATAGAGATCAGTCCACCTGGGGGAAATGGCTGCTTTGGCAATTGGACTCTATGGCATTGAAGTCCCTCCCCTCCCCAAACTCTGCCCTCCTCAGGCTCCGCCTCAAAAACCTCCCGCCGGTGGCAAAGAGGGACCTGGCAACCCTACCGGCAGAGCTGTACAGGGGACCCGAATAAAATTCTCCCCAGCTTTGCCAACTGGCTACGGACAGCCCTACTGATACACTGACTTTAAAAAATGACCCAACTCTAAATCCAGTTATTTTTACCCGCATCCCGCAGTGTGCCAATGTAAGCATTTTGAATACTGCAGGGGGGGAGTCTACCGGCTTGGCTCTGGCATTTACTATGCTACAGCGGGCACTATATTAATTGGTGCGCCATAACTTACGAGTCCGTATTTTATGGTTTTAGATGTTCTATTGCTATATATATTGTAATTTAATGTCATTACCCACCCTGAGCCTGGTCTTGGCCGGGGAGGGCGGGTAAGAAATTTAATAAATAAATAAGGAAAGGGAAGGAGAGGAGAGGCAGAAAGATGCATAGTTCAGATCCACAGTGGTGCCATCAGGGCTGTAGGCAGAAGTCTGGGGGCCCGGCTCATTGGCTAGGGCAGAAGCGTGGGGCTTCAACTTATTGGCTCAGCGTGGGGAGTGGAGATGCATACTGTAGCTAGCAAATGCCATGTTCAGCACCCTGAGCAAATATGCATAGAATCGGGTTACAACACATGTGTTTATCTGTGGGGGTAGGGGGAAAGGATGGAATGGTTGGCTTTGCTCCTGCTGGATGGTTGCAACTCGCGGCTGTTCATGCCTGGTCCAAGAATTAAATCATTTTGCTTACTCTAGGAAAGGCAGCTTCCTCCCAGGGTCATGGGCATTTAGTTCACTAAACTGACCAACCTGCACAAAGCATAGACGTGCTTGCCATTTTTTCCCCCTTTTGCATCTGCACAATCAAATCCCGTGCTTTTATTGTGCTGACTCACAGCCGTAGCAAACGACAAACTCAGAATCATAACATCTCAGCACAAACACAGACATTGCCAGCTATAGTATAAAATTCACAGCCATAATAACAGATTAATGTCATATCTTCCATAATAATGAACTATGCCATAAAAGTTACTTATCATAATACAACTATTCAACAGTAGGACTTACATAGAATCATATAGTTGGAAAGGACCACCAGGATCATCTAGTCCAACCCCCTGCACAATGCAGGAAATTCTGAACTACCTCCCCCCACACCCCCAGTGACCCATACTTCATGCCCATCTAGAGGTCTTAACTTTATCTTCGTCTTTGCACTCACAGCAATAAACTTTGCCAAACTCCTGAAGCTCTCAGGGTTTCCAGATTCAGGTTGAGAAACTCCTGGCGATTTGGGGATGGAGCCTGGGGAGGAGATGGACCTCAGTGGGGTACCATGCCATAGAGCTCACCCTCCTAAGCATCCATTTTCTCCAGAGGAGCTGGAGGTGAGCTGTAACTCTGGGAGATCCCCAGGTACCACCTGGAGGCTGGCATCCCTAGCAGCTCATCCAGAGAGCTCCGTTGAGAGAAGCAGAGGAAACAAAGGCAGAACCCCCCCACGCTATTGTTTCCCCTGTTTTGTGCATCTGTTCTAAGTACAGCAACCTCAGACAAATGGCCCTTTCGATGAACACTTGGGGAAAAGACCATTCGAAAAGAGGGACCCCCTCCAAAGGAAAGCACTAAAGTTCAGAAACCAGTTATTGGTAATTGCTTCGCTCCAGAGACAGGAGATAAGCCAGCTACTACAAGAGGACGGTCTCAGCAAGATTGATCCTATTCTCTGGAAGGAAGGGGGGGCTGATCAGACCTTTAATTAGAGGTAACATCCAAAAATATTGCTCCGCTCCCGGAGCAGAGCGAATGATAAGAATGGAGTCCTGACGAGGATTTGACCGTTCTTGCAGACAGTGGAAGATAATAATCAGAACAGACAAGCTTCCCCAAGGCTCTCTCTCTGTGTGTGGTAATTGAAAACAGAGACCAGCGGCACTGAAGCAAGAAGAAAACCCCCAGAAGTACCAGAGTAGGAATGCTCTGCGGAAAAAAGAGCCTTCCCCCATCCAAAACGGCCTTCCTCCATTCTGTACCATGCAAAAACTTGAGACACCTGGAGGAACCATTTCATTTCCCGCCACCATCTAAACAAGGAATTTTTATCAGATTAATTTTAGTGTATCCTTCCTCTCCAGTCTCCCAATATACAATTCACAATAAGGCTGAAAGGATTGTTAGAGTAACAGGAAGAAAAATAGGTTGATGGCCTTTAGCTAGATCCATGGGTGAGAGACAGCGCCCTATAATGACGGTCATTTTAAAATCACAGAATCATAGGGTTGGAAGGGGCCATCTAGGCCATCTAGTCCAACCCCCTGCTCAATGCAGGATCAGCCCTAGAGCTTCTCTGACAAGTGCTGGTCCAGCCTCTGCTCCAAGACTGCCAGGGAGGGGAAGCTCACCACCTCCCTAGGTAGCTGATCCCACTGTCGAACAACTCTTACTGTGAAAATTTTTTCCCTAATATCCAGCCAGTACCTTTCCGCCTGCAATTTAAACCCATTATTGTGTGTCCTATTCTCTGCTGCCAACAGGAACAGCTCCTTGCCCTCCTCTAAGTGACAGCCCTTCAAATACTAAAGAGAGCAGTCATGTCCCCCCTAAACCTCCTCTTCTCCAGTCTAAATGTTCCCAACTCCCTCAGCCTTTCCTCATAGGGCTTGGTCTCCAGGCCCCTGATCATCCTTGTCGCTCTCATGAACACATGAAGCTGCCTTCTACTGAATCAGACACTTGGCCCATCTAAGTCAGTATTGTCTACTCAGACCGGCAGCGGCTCTCCAGGGTCTCAGGCAGAAGTCTTTCACATCACCTACTTGCCTAGTCCCTTTAACTGGAGATGAACTTCAATGATAGAGCAAGAGTCCAGTAGCACCTTAAAGGCTAACAACATTTCTGGCAGGGTATGAGCTTTTGTGAATCACAGTGGTCTTCCAGCGGTTGCTATTGCAGCCATGGAAAACCATTTCATTTGAATGATGGCAGCCAATAACAATCCCTGCCTTACAATGGCCCCACCTACTTTCTAAAAAGCGTGGCGGGCACCAGTGGAAGTATTGGCGGTCACTATTTTGTGCATGGATACCACATTGTGGAACCCTGCATTAAAGAGTATGTCTTAATTGTGTGTGTATAAAGTGCCTTCATGTAGCAGCTGACTTATGGCGACCCCTTTTTGGGGGTTTTCATGGCAAGAGACTAACAGAGGTGGTTTGCCAGTGCCTTCCTCTGCACAGCAACCCTGGTATTCCTTGGTGGTCTCCCATCCAAATACTAACCAGGGATGACCCTGATTAGCTTCTGAGATCTGACGAGATCAGGCTAGCCTGGCCTATCCAGGTCATGTTATTTAGATTTTACTCACTTGTCCAGGATTGAAGTCACAATCTAGTTAAAACAAAATCAAAAAGTCAGCTTCAGGTATTCAAGACCTGTGGCCTGGACACCGCAGTCCCTGAGATGGGATGACGTCAGTTCCATACTGCCTCTGAAGGTTAAATCTTATAACCGTTCATCTGATAGAGCAGAATAAAAATGTACTCTGCAGCAACCACCCAGAAGACCTGAGAAAGGTAACTCGCATTTCATGGTCACCAGTCATGCAACTGTAAGATCAGCTGAGGACATATTTTCAACAGAAGCCTCCACCGCAGCCCAGAGCCGCCGTTCTCCCGGATGAACCCACGTGCCAAAGGCTGAGCACAGCCAAGGCTTCCAAAAGGATGACTCTCCTCTCATGTGCAGGCAGCCCGGACACTCGCATATTTATAATGTAAATGGCTTGACATTTATTTTTAACTCTCTGCTGAGAAACACATACACTAAAGCAGCACGGAAGATTGGCCTAAAAAGGAATCTTCATCACTCCATGCAAACATGGTCTGGATTGAAATTACTTAGCTGCAGCCGCCACTGATTAAAACTCTTTGCTCGTTACTCAAATGTTTTTTTGTTTGGTTATGATTGCCGCCACCCCCATTTCAGGTCAGGCAAAGTTTTAGAATCATGGAATCACAGAATCATAGAGTTGGAAGGGACCACCAGGGTCATCTAGTCCAACCCCCTGCACAAAGCAGGAAATTCACAACTACCACCCCCCACACACTACAGTGATCCCTACTCCGCACCCAGAAGTTGGGAAAGAAAGAAAGAAAGAAAGAAAGAAAGAAAGAAAGAAAGAAAGAAAGAAAGAAAGAAAGAAAGAAAGAAAGAAAGAAAGAAAGAAAGAAAGAAAGAAAGAAAGAAAGAAAGAAAGAAAGAAAGAAAGAAAGACCATTATTCTGAAATCTGCCCACATGGTCAGTCCATCCCAGATAGCATTCACCTTGGAGCACAAAATATAGGGTTGTCAGTCTCCAGGTGGGGGCTGAAGATCTGGAATAACAACTGATCTCCAGACGACAGACAGCAGATCCCCTAGAGGAAATGGCAGCTTTGGAATGTGGACTCTATAGTATTATACCCTGCTGAGGTTCCCCCTCCCCAAACCCACCTTCCCTGGGCTCCACCACCCCCCAAAAAAAAATCTCCAGGAATTTCCCAACCTGGAGCTGGCAACCCTACACCATCAGTGTTGTGTGCATTCCCATAACGATTTTTTTGTTAATTACTCGTGCACAGAAAGGCCATCTGCGGGCTTCAGTTTTAAAGCGCTTTTAAACACACACAACTGTAAACCAAACAGAAGATGCCCCAGAAAGGAGTCCAAGTAAAACGTGCAAAAAGTAAACCAAGAAATAAAAGGCCCCTGAAAGGACACGGATATTTCTGTCTCTCCCGCCTTAAAGCTCCAAACAAGCTTGCTGCGAATTGACCTGCAGCCTTTCATAAGCGGCGATTTTTAAGCCTGTGGCTGCTGATTGGCTATCATTCCCCATCAGCCAGCCAATCGCACAGCAGCAGTAGGGATTTTGCACGCCAGGGAGTCTCTAAAGCACTGGTTCCCAACCGGGGGTCCGTGAGAACTAAATTAAGGTCCGTGAAACAAAGTTATAAACCCATAATAAATTAATATTTTCAATTAAAAGTTCTCTATTATAAAAATATATATTCAAATATTATTCTAAGTTTAATGTTTAACTAACAGTTATGATTAAAGTTTATTTTCAAATTCTCTGAATTTTTATTTTGAACCTTGGGGTCCCTGCACCGAACAAAAAAGTCCTAGTGGTCCCTGGTCAAAAAAAGGTTGGGAACCACTGCTCTAAAGCTTTCAATTGTAGTCGATGGGACTTGGGTTGCTAACTGTGCCAGCATGCTGAAAATAGCTACTGACAGGCACAGTATAGTATTGATCAAAAAGGCTTCAAAAAGGACTGTCGAGCTGTCAAATGATTATGTCACCTTTCTCTTGCTGTTCAACTCCACCCGGGAGCGGTGTTCATTACTACAAGAAAATACATGATAGCCTTTTAAAATGTCATCCAGATCCAGTCTTGAACACTAATGGAGCAGAATTGGCATGCCTATGTATAGAGTCTGACCACTGCTAACTAGGGATGCCAGGTCCCTCTTTGCCACCGGCGGGAGGTTTTAGGGGCGGGGCTTGGGGAGGGGAGGGACCTCAATGCCATAGAGCTCAATTGCCAAAGCGGCCATTTTCTCCAGATGAACTGATCTCTATCGGCTGGAGATCAGCTGTAATAGCAGGAGATCTCCAGCTAGTACCTGGAGGTTGGCAACCCTACTGCTAACTCAGTCATGGAATAAAATGCAGGGTGAAGACCACCGAGCCGCCTCCAACCAAATGACAAAGCATGTGACGTCAGGTCACAGCTGACTTTATGGGCTTTCAAGCAAGTGAGAAGCAGAGGTGGTTTGCCAGTGCCTTCCTCTACAGAGTGGAAAGGGGTGTAAAAGGATAAAGGTAGTCCCCTGTGCAAGCAGCGAGTCATTACTGTCCCATGGGGTGACATCACATTGATAAGCCTGATATATGTTTTCCCCATAAACTAAGTTAATAAGGCACTACAACATCCCAACGTTGACTAGGCAGACTGTGTTTACGGGGTGGTTTGCTAGCGCCTTCCCCAGTCATCTTCCCTTTACCCCCAGCAATCTGGGTCCTCATTTTACCGACCTCGGAAGGATGGAAGGATGAGTCAACCTTGAGCCGGCTACCTGAGACCGACTTCCGTCGGGATCGAATTCAGGTCGTGAGCAGAGCTTGGACTGCAGTATTGCAGCTTACCACTCTGTGCCACGGGGCCTATTAATCAACACACAAAACATGAGCTGAAAAATTCACCCTACCTAAATGACATGCCTTTACTTATTTATTTATGTTATTTATAGTCCACCTTTTCTCACTGGGACTCAAGGTGGAGTCGATACAGTCAACAGGAAGAGGGCATTCAATAAACAATACAATAGGATTCGAGTTGTAGAACCAATCAGAAATCTAAAAACAGAACTGAAGCAAAGCGTGGGTATTAACATGACACATTAAATTATGCAAAAATTACATCGTAGGATCCTACATACAGCAAGCTAAACACAGTTGTATACACCACAACCCCTAATAATTTATCCAAGTAACTTTGTGAATCATTTAGTAGTCTGTGAACTCTCCTGGAATATGTAAGAGCACCACCAGTGGAGATGGGCCTCCTTCCCCCCTTCCTCTTCATCTAGACGGACAAAGCCAGGTGTGGCCACCGGTCTGGACTGATCACCAATGGGTAGGAAAGGGAAGAGAATGAAGAATTGTGGCGAGAGCCGATGTGGTGCAGTGCACAGGAGTGTTGGACTAGTATCTGGAGGACCCAGGTTCAAATCTCCACTCATGCCATGGAAGCTCCCTGGGCGACCTTGGGCCAGTCACACTTTCTCAGCCTTGCCTACCTCACAGGGTCGTTGTGAGGATATAACAGAGGAGAGGAGATTGAGCCGAGAGGGTGTGAATGAATTAAATAAATCAGTAAGCATGCAGTGAAGCTGCAGCATTTTGACCCCTCAGCAACTAACCATTTGGCAGCAACGTGTCTAAGGCCAGGGGAATTGAGAGCCATGCCCCGAGGGCAGAGCCTGAGCAAGAGGGTGGGGCCAGCAACAGTATCGGTAAGCAAGTTAAGTTACTTCCCCCCTGCGTATGGCTCTGATACTCTAGGAGGGAAGCAGAAAGCAAGCAGAGGGATATTTCGTTGGCGCTTCTCTCCATATTGCATTTCCTCGTCGCGTTCCTTCCTCGGAAATTGCACCCTGGATTTAATTAGCAGAGGCTATACTGTGTCCCTGCAAAAATATATATTCATCGGGGGCTCCTTTCTCACACTCGTTTCACAACAGCAGCTCCTCCTCTCCCCTTGTATTCATCTCACTCCCTCAGTCCTGACCTGAGTCTTGACAACATCTGTGTCTCGGCCCACAGCCCGATGCCAAACTCCGGTCATTCTGATTACTGACCTCTCCTGGCTACTGGGCTACAATCCCAGACGTTCATGTGATTCTCTGTCTGAGTTGTCCAAGCCTCAAAACAAGCAAATTAACTCGTCAAAACCTATCAGAGATGATATCGCAGCGTTACCTTACAAGTGATAAAGCTGATCAAGGTTAAAAAAAGGATAGGCTTCACTTTTTAATGCTGTGATTATTTCATCGGCGATATTCCTGGCACAGCTGCCAGCCACTTCCACAGATAATCTGGGAGGGAACATACCTGAAACATCCGTGGGCAAGGATTCAAGCCCTACTGGGGAAATAATGCCCTGATGTGAAGAAATGTCCCCCCACCCACCAACCCACCCGTAAGGGTAGTAGAAAAGATATAACAAGAGTTGCCAGGAGGGAGGGCCATGAGCAGAGATATGGGGTGGGGGGTTACCATGTCACTTCCAGTAAAAAAGGAAGTGACATCGGTAGTTCTAGGAATTTCTGGAAACTCTATGGTAAAACTATAGAGTTTCCAGCGATTCCTAAAGCTACCCCGTGTTACTTCCAATTTTTTACCAGAAGTGACATGGCACTCTATGGAAACTCACCACAGAGTTTCCAGCAATTCCTAGAGCTACCCTGTGTTGCTTCCAATTTTTTACCAGAAGTGACATGGCACTCTATGGAAACTCTATGGTAAAACCATAGAGTTTCCAGCGATACCCCTTGTTACTTCCAATTTTTTACCAGAAGTGACATGGCATTGCACACAATGCTGTGTTGTTGTTTTTTAATTCTCCATTCCCAAGAGAATGGGTTCAGCAGCAATAGAAAACACAACTGCTGTGAAAAGCAATGGAAAGCAGGAGATGGGGTTCAAGTCCCACCATGAGGAAATGTAATGTGGAACAAACAAAAAACTAACCTGTTGGAGCTTTGAGGAACAGCATGATGCCAGAACCAACTGGATGTAACAATCCATGGACCTATGCTTACCATCTAAGTAATTGCCTGCTTCTCACATGCTTCAAGATGTCTGCCATAAATGATTACCTCTGCCTCTACACCCACAGACCCAAACACTCCCACTAATTGGGAGGGTTTATTGCACTAGCAATAATCCAGGAGATGCCCTGACTTGGATGACCCAGGCTAACCCGAACTTGTCAGATCTGAGAAGCAAAGCAAAGTTGGCCCTGGTTAGTACTTGCAGGAGACCCACCAAGGAAGTCCAGAGTTGCAATGCAGAGGCAGCAATGGCAAACCAATTCTGTTCATCTCTTGCCGTGATAACCGTGTTGGGTCACCATAAGTTGTTGTGATCTGACGTCTCTTTCCAACCCTGTTAAGCCTGCCTTCCTCACCCTTACTGTAGGTCAACTATTTGTAGTGTGGAGCAGATGCAGAGACCTGGTGGGGAGGGAAAGGTCTCCTTGGGCCCCTCCCTGCAGGCGTTCACTCTTAAAGAGGGCCAAGGTAAGTAACCAGCGAGATGGGGAGCACACACACCCCCATCTGTTCGTTAGGGCTCAGGCAGCAGCAAAAACAGTGATAGGTTTTACTGAACAGTATCAGTGAGGGCATTCTTCAAAATGCTGAAGAATATCCAGTAAGAGTATTCAGAGTAAGTCAGGCGCATGGAGCTCTGAACCTTTGTGATCCTGCAGAGTTCTTCCAGCTTTGAAATTCTCAAGAGAGACAGCCGAGTCAAACATTCATCTGTCCCTATCACTGCATGTACTCATTAGATACTGCTGACATGTCCCTGTCTGTGAAGGCGTTTGTGATGTTGCAGGAGCCCAGCTAGTAGACACCCTGGCTTTTCCAATGAAGCCTCCAGCGACAGAAAAACGGTTCCTCTCCTACTGGCCCCAGTGTCGGCTTGCCATGGAAGGCTTTCCTAATCATGACCCAAAGTGCTCTCTTTGTGCATAGTTCCCTACAATTCCCATCACCAAGTCCCTCCTTCTATGGTTTAGGATCACTCAGCATGTGGCCAGAATGATATATCCCCATTTGAGATACTGGCTTCTTGCTCTTGGTTTCTATACTATTGTAGATATATGCTGTGACAGGCTCAGAGTTGGTCAGAGTCTCTTGAGCCTGTTGCAGTCAATGTGGAGGCAGCGGGAGATGACTAGGCAGTGTATTTGGTTCTCTACTGGATACCTGGATGGCCCAGGCTAGCCTGATCTCAGAAGCTAAGCAGGACAGGTAAGTAACTGGATGGCAGACCACAAAGGAATATCAGCGTCTCTAGGCAGAGGAAGGCAATGGCAAACCACCTCTGTAAGTCTCTAACCTTGAAAACCCTACGGGGTTGCCATGAGTCAGCTGTGCCTTTCAGCACTTTTTACACGCACACTGAATACAGTTTTAATGCGCATTGCTGCTTTTGTTCATATAACAGTAAGCTGTCACCTAGGGCAGACCCTTGATCTGGGGGATCTTAACAGACTCCTGCTCCACCCTTGATGACATCCATTTTTAACACTTTTGCTGGTGGGTTCTGGTTTCTTTGGCCTTTGGCTTTCCCAAGGCTTTTCTCCATGGGAATTTCTTTTTGAGGAGCTCTGGGGGAGGGGCATTTTTAGAGGTAAAGTTACCAAATTTTCAAGGTAGCTACAAGGGACTCTCCTTGCATGAAAAGCATTTTGAAGTTCAAAATGCTTTTCTGGGGAGAAGGGGGCGACCCCTTTCGGGGCCCATAAAATTGGACCCCCTCAACCAACCTTTACCAAACTTTGGGGGTCATGCAAGGAGAGTCCCTTGCAGCTACTCTAAAAATTTGGTAACTCTATCTCTAAAATTGCCTCCAGGAGCTTTGAAAAAATTCCCGAAGGATAAAATGAACCTAACTTTTTTTTGGGGGGGGGGGACCTTTAAAAAGCGGGTATACCTATTTACCGGTATGGGTATTCGGCTTATTTTGGGTTTCCCAAAATAATCTGGTCCAATAAACTGCATCACACCAGCATACCTGTGTATAGCCTTGGCCCATTTTGGATGCTCAGATGTGTGCGCATGGAAGTGTTCAAAGATTTATGCTCATGTATGATACCCGCACTTCATGTGTTTTCTGCAGAAGGAACAACAGTGTGGAATTTAAACACTCAGGGCTGCCCTGACGGAATGAGCATGGTCTACCTCTTTTGAGTTCTTTAATGATAGCAGATGCATTTGTGGAAGGAAATGATTTTTCCAATGAAACCAAAGTTCAGTGGCACATTAAAGATGAACAACATTTATTTCAGTTCGAGCATAGTAATAAAAATTCCCTGCACAATTTCCCATCTGCCACACTGATTAATATCATCGTATTATCGCCTAGATTCTTTTTTTCCTTATGTTAAACTTTGTTTATAATCCTAAACATGGTTTACAGGCTTTTCAGAATAAAATAGATGTCATTTCTTTACTCAGGCTTTACCTTTCTCCACACACCCACAAAAATTCAAAGTGGATTTACATATATAGAAAGCCATATAAAACACAAGCTTACCTAAAATGATATAAATACTGTCACTCAATTTATAACAATCCATGGTTCAAATGGATTGAACCATTTCACAGCTCACAAATCAAAACCAGCAATCCACAGATTACAGATGGGAGCCTCGACAGAAAATAATCCCTGTCAAGGTTTTACATCAGAGCCTTTGGAAAACAAGACACCTTACACAACCTTCTGAAAAGAGGTAGGAAGGAAATGGCTTTTTTCCAATGGCAGCTTTCACCGTAGCGCCAAGCACCAAAAATGCCCTGGAATGGCCCGCTGCAAGAAGCACTTGCCTCAATGAACAGAGCTGTCATACAGGTTCGTGCAGGGAGAGATGGTCCCTCAGGTGTTGCTGAATCCATATTTGGATAGGGTTGCCAACTACCAGGTACTAGCTGGAGATCTCCTGCTATTACAACTGATCTCCAGCCGTTAGAGATCAGTTCCCCGGAAAAAATGGCTGCTTTGGCAATTTGACTCTATGGCATTGAAGCCCCTCTCCTCCTCAAACCCTGCCCTCCTCAGGCTCCGCCCCAAAAACCTCCCGCCGGTGGCAAAGAGGGACCTGGAAACCCTATATTTGGGGCTTACTCTGCCCCTCAGCTCAGTCTTCCTGACCTTTTCCTCCATGGCTGAGAGAAGGCAGCTCCACTCCACCCCGTTGGTTCTCTTGCAAGCCCCGCCTTCCTATCAAGGTGCTACTGTTTCCTGGGAGGTGTGGGAACCAGGTAAGAAAGAGAAGTATGGTTGCCTACCTCCAGGTGGGGCCTGGAGATTTCATGCTGGGCTCAGAGCTGCTTCCAAGCTCTGACAAGCTCAGGCTAGTCTGGGCTATTCAGGCTGCTACCCCTTATGACTCTCCCCAAAAGGTCCCTTAGTACCCTAGGGAGTGCTAAATTAGAAGAAAAGTGTAGCATGAGTGAACGGTCAGGCCCATGGGTAGGAGTGCAATCACATAAAGCCAAAGCAGAAGAAGAAGAAGAAGAAGAAGAAGAAGAAGAAGAGTTGGTTTTTATACCCCGATTTTCTCTACTTTTAAGGAGTCTCAAAGCAGCTTACAATCACCTTCCCTTCCTCTCCCCACAACAAGACACCTTGTGAGGTAAGTGGGGCTGGGAGAGTTCAGAGAGAACCGTGACTAGCCCAAGGTCACCCAGCTGGCTTCATGTGTAGGACTGGGGGAAACCAACCCGGTTCACCAGATTAGCGTCCGCCACTCATGTGGAAGAGTGGGGAATCAAACCTGGTTCTCCAGATCAGAGTCCACCGCTCTTAACCACTACATCATGCTGAGAATGACAGCATTGTACAGTTCTTTCTGTTCTCCAGTGTAAACTACAGTGAGTATCAAAAGTGATTACAAACATCTGCTCAGATTGTGATTCCCTATTCACTATAGTCCCAAGGCATACGTTATAGGAAGGAAACAAGCACAGTATTTAGAGTTGCAAAGGCTGCAGGCCATTTGATAACTGGAGCACCGTGTCTAGTAATTTCCAAAGCTACACTCCAAGCAGAGTCACAGGAATTTCTGTGACTTGAACTGTGGCTTAAGCAATCAATCAAAGCAGTGGTTTAATGCACACAATATGTAATGTAAGGTCTAGAACAAGAAACTATATATTAGAATTCAGTTTCACCATTCAATGCCCTGGCCAGAGGGGGAAAGAGAGATTTTTATACCAGTACAAGAAAGATCTAAAAATAATCATTGGAAGCATTGTATCTCCTTGGGCCGTTGATGTTTCTTGAACAGTGTCAAATATGATATCGGTTATACCAAATGAAAACAAAATTATCCATACATTTGAGGGAACAAATGTTGATTCTTAAGCCCGAACGAAACCATGGGCCATAGTTCCTAGAAGAATAACCGTCTGTAGCAGTAAAATGGTGGGATGTGAAATGGTATAGTGTAGCCTGATCAGATCTTGGAAACTAAGCAGGGTCAATGCTTAGAAAGGAGGCCACCAAGGAAGACTTTGTGGAGGAAGGCAATGGCAAACCACCTCTGCTTCTCGTTTGCCTTGAAAACTCTACCTACTGGGTCAACTTGACAGCACTTTTAACATCCACACAGCTGTAAATTTACTCTGGCATCTGCAGTCTGTTTGTGAGGATGGATGGATGGATGGATGGATGGATGGATGGATGGATGGATGGATGGATGGACGGGAAGAAGAAGAAGAGTTGGTTTTTATATGCCAACTTTCTCTACCACTTAAGGGAGACTCAAACCGGCTTATGATCACCTTCCCTTCCCCTCCTCACAACAGACACCCTGTGAGGTAGGTGGGGCTGAGAGAGCTCTAACAGAGCTGTAACTTGCCCAAGATAGATAGATGATAGATGATAGTAGATAGATAGACAGACAGACAGAATTCTTCATGCAGGTGAGCGGGGGAGCTTCTGAATCGCCCTGCACCTCGTACAAATCTATATTCTGCATTCTCTTGGTTGGGTCAACTGAACAATTACTTTAAAGAGGTAATTTTGCCTTGAAGACTCCAACATCTGATTTTGGCATCCGGGAAAGGGTTACAACACCTACTGCACTCAGAGGAAACATGGGTGAATATTCCACATGCAATGTTCCTTGCTCCACGGGGAGGACAGACACATGACTGCTGATGTTTACACCATTAACCACATTATGAAAGAGCAAGAAAGAAAAAGCTTATTGTTAACCCTTCTAAAGTAATACGAACTGCGCTGAGCTTCAGTTTAATAATATGAACCGGGGGGAGGGGAGTTGCCCTTACATCATTTCCTTCTGTTTGTCAAGCATAGCATTTATTACAAAATTGCAGCCTCAGACATCCTACCACAGGATGAGGTGGGGAGGCCTGTACTTATATGAATTAAGTTTTTTTTTAAAAAAAAAAAAAACAACACACGCATAACTAGGGAAGGAGAGAATGATTGACGTACGAGTGTGCCATCAAATCACAGCCGACTTATAGAGACTCCAGCAAGGAGCTTTCAAGGCAAGCGAGGAGCAGAGGTGGTTTGCCAGTGCCTTTCTCTGCAGACTGCCTTGGTTGTAGGGTTGCCAACCTCCAGGAACTAGCTGGAGATCTCCTGCTATTACAACTGATCTCCAGCCATTAGAGATCAGTTCACCTGGAGAAAATGGCCACTTTGGCAATTGGACTCTACAGCATTGAAGTCCCTCCCCTCCCCAAACCCTGCCCTCCTCAGGCTCTGCCCAAAAAACCTCCTGCCAGTGGCGAAGAGGGACCTGGCAACACTACTTGGTGGTCCCCCATCCAAATACCCACCCTACTTAGCTTCCAAGCTCTGACAAGATGGGGCTATACTTCCTTCCCTCTGAAAACGAGTGAGGGGACTACTAAATGCTCTTTCCAGTTGCAAACCAACTTGGCAATAAATAGGCATCGATGTTTGAAAACGAGTGAGGGGACTACTAAATGCTCTTTCCAGTTGCAAACCAACTTGGCAATAAATAGGCATCGATGTTTGATACCGGATGAAATGATGTTACCATTAATCATAATTTCTTGCTATTCCTGTAACATAGGGTTGCCAGCTCCAGGTTGGGAAATACCTGGAGATTTTGGAGGTGGAGCCTAAGGAGGGCAGGGATTGAGAGGGGAGGGACGTCAATGCCATAGAGTCCAATTGCCAAAGCGGCCATTTTCTCCAGGTGAACGGATCTCTATCGGCTGGAGATCAGTTGTAATAGTAGGAGGTCTCCAGCTAGTACGTGTTGGCAACCCTAATATAACATCACAGACTATAGCTTCAGAAGGTAGTCAGGGTGGTCTCCAGTAAAAGAGCCAGATTCGAGTCCAGTAGCACCTTAGATATCAACAAGATTTTTTGGGGTCTGAGCTTTTGAGAGTCAAAGCTCCCTTTGTCAGATACCGAAAACCTCGTTGGTCTCTAGGGTGCTATTGGATTCAATTCCAGCTCTAATACCACAGACTAGAAAGCCAATTGGGGATATCTGCAGTCCACACATTTGAAATGAAAGCAATCCTAAACCCATCTGCTCACCAATTAAGTCCCATTTCCTGGCTTACTCCCAGGAAAGAAGAAGAGTTTGTTTTTATATGCCGACTTTCTCTAACACTTAAGGAAGAATCAAACTGGCTTACAATCACCTTCCCTTCCCCTCCCAACAGACACCCTGTGAGGTAGGTGGGGCTGAGAGAGCTCTTAAGAGAGCTGTGACTAGCCCAAGGTCACCCTGCTGGTTTCCTGTGGAGGAGTGGGGGAACAAATCCAGTTCACCAGAATAGCCTCTGCCGCTCATGTGGATGAGTGGGGAATCAAACATGATTCTTCAGATCAGAATCCACCTCTCCAAACCACCGCTCTTAACCACTACACCATGCTGGCTTACAGTGTCCTCAATGTCCTAAACCTGCCACAACAAGCAGAAGTTTGGAATGCCTGCTTGCCAGTTGGCCTGTTGATGAGGCAGGATTCCAGTATGGGAGTTGATGCAATAAGCTAGTCATCCTCCTGTGAGCCAGTACACTCCCATGTCAATGCCCTGAAGGGTAGAATTTTACTAAAACACAACATTTATTTATGACAGATATATATCATTGGTGACTGATTTAATTGTCTATTTAAACAATGATACGTTGAGTGGAGCAGTCGTGCTTCAAGGACCTGGGTGGAGGTGTCAAAGTCAATACATTCCGCAAAAAAGCCAATTGCCCGTAGGTTGCCAGGTCCTTCTTCATCACCAGCGGGAGGCTTTTGGGGCAGAGCCTGAGGAGGGTGGGATTTGGGGAGGGGAAGGACTTCAATGCCATAGAGTCCAATTGCCAAAGTGGCCATTTTCTCCAGGGGAACTGATCTCTGTCAGCTGGAGATCAGTTGTAATAGCGGAAATCTCCAGTTAGCACCTGGAGGTTGGGAAGGAATTCAGCAAAGCAACCTATCGAACAGCCATGAATGGGTCAACGAACAGCTGAACGGATCTCTTCCTTGTTCGTGAAGAGTGAACAGGGCGTGAGCTGAACTGGCAAGCGTTGAGCATCCTTAGTGATACGAACTGCTATGACTTGGATGGCCCAGGCTAGCTAAGCTGGGTGGCCCTGGTTAGTACTTAGATGGGAGACCACCAAGAAAAATCAGGGTTGCTGATCAGAAGCAGACAATGGTAAATTTCCTCAGCTCATCTCTTTCCTCAAAAACCCCATGAAGGGTTGCTATACGTCAGTTGTGACTTGATGGCACTTTCCACCACCAGTGATACGAACTACATCGATGGTTGCCAGGATGTATTGCCAGGAAAACAGCTGATGCCAAAGCACCTTTATGCTGATTTTCAGCACTTTTTTTAGAAACGATTGGTCTTACTGTCAAACAATTTGTGGTGCATGATATACCCTAGCGAGGTGAATAAGGGTGGTGGTGGAAAGTGCCGTCAAGTCGCAGCCGACTTCTGGCGACCCCGTAGGGTTTTCAAGGCAAGAGAGAAACAGAGGTGGTTTGCCATTGCCTGCCTCCCCTCAGCAATCCTGGCCTTTCTTCTTGGTCTCCCATCCAAGTAGTAACCAGGGCTGCCCTTGCTTGGCTTCTGAGATCTGATGAGATTGGTCTATCCTGGGACATCAGGACAGGACAAGAGATGAACAGAGATGGTTGCCATTGCCTTTCTCTGCATAGCAGCCCTGGACTTCCTTGGTGGTCTCCCATCCAAGTACTAACCAGGACCTACCCTGCTTATCACCTGAGATCTGACCAGATCGGGCTAGCCTGGGCCATCCAGGTCAAGGTTAATAGTAAGGGTAGGTTTCCATTAAAACCACTCACAGAAACACATTGGCCTCCACTAATTCCAGCCCATGAATTCTGACATTCATGTGTATGTGATTGTACCTATTAAGATTTTTTTTTAATTTTGGAATCTGCATACAAGAAGTGTCATGCATTTAAATAGCAAACATACATTTGGTGCCATCAATCATGAATAATGTAAATGTGTACTAATATCTATAATAGAACCATTCTAAGCAGCGTTACACCCTTTTAAGCCCACTGACTTCAACTGATTTACTAGAGTTTAATTCTGCTTAGGATGCCACTGTTAATTGTCCTCTGCAAAAATCTAATGAGGGCTCAATCCTTTTCCAGTCAACCAGATCATATGAAGTCACGTGAGTCATTCACAAGTGACGTTTTTAATCCCTCCACTAAACTCCTTATACATTATTGTTGCCAACTTCCAGGTGGGGTCTGGAGATCTTCTGGAATTATAATTGATCTCCAGACTACAGATATCAGTTCCCCTGGAGGAAATGGTTCCTTTGGAGGGTGGACTGTATGGCATTAAACCCCATGGAGGGCCCTCCCTTCCCCAACTCTACTTCCCCCAGGCTCTACCCTAAAATCTTCAGTCATTTCCCAACCCAGAATTGGCAATCCTATTTCACCTGCATTGAAGAAGAAGACGAGTTGGTCTTTACATCCCGCTTCTCTCTAACTTTAAGGAGTCTCAAAATGGCTTACAATCACCTTCTCTTCCTCTCCCCACAACAGACACCTTGTGAGGTAGGTGGGGCTGAGAGAGTTCGGAGACAACTGTGACTGGCCCAAGGTCACCCAGCAGCCTTCATATGGCGGAGTTAGGGTTGCCAGGTCTCTCTTCACCACCGGCGGGAGGTTTTGGGGGCGGAGCCTGAGGAGGGCGGGGTTTGGGTAGGGGAGGGACTTTAATGCCATAGAGTCCAATTGCCAAAGTGGCCATTTTCTCCAGGTGAACTGGTTTCTATCGGCTGGAGATCAGTTGAAATAGCAGGAGATCTCCAGCTACTACCTGGAGGTTGGCAACCCTAGGAGAAGTAGGGAATCAAACCCCATTCTCCAGATTAGAGTCCACCACTCTATACCACCACACCACTGCTATTAATCTCAGTCTTAGGAGACAGACCAGTAGGTCACAAATAACTAGTAGTTGTTTCTGTAACCTGAACGTTATCCTTGTTTTTACTTCTAATTAATAGCTGGCCATTACTGCACGCATAATTACCCTTCTTAAATTCTGATGAATACTGTACTGTATATATCTTAGGCAAAAAAAAAAACACAGAGCTCTTTCCACACAGAGTTCATCTGTGGTAAACTCGCTTAGCTGCCCCCCAGCCTCCCAGACTTAATGGCATGCTTGAATTTACTGCCGTTTGTCAGTTACCTCCAGGAGACATTTTAATTTCGTCAAAAAACCAAATGTGCTGCCTCTGCACATTTCTAAAGTTATCTTCTTTCAAACTATTTGTCTAGAAAGCCATGTAAGAGAGGGGGGGGGGAAGAGAGAAGCCATTCGTGCCTTTTGGGAAAAGAGGTTTACATAAATCAACGTTTTTACTGCGTTCAAAAGCTCAAACTCAATTTACCCAAGACGAGAAAATTCTAACCAACAGAAATGACTGGCTGCCCCACAGCTTCCAGAAATAACCATTATATCAGAGTATAAACAGAATTAGTACTTTAAAAAAAACAGGACATCAGCAGCAAAAAAAAATCAAGGCAATCAGGAAATGATGGTTGTACCTTCCTGGAAGCTCCTCTAATTTTTATTAATGAAGAAAAAATCGAGTCATAGCAAAAACATTAGGCTGTTCTGAATTATAGCAAATTTGGAACTAGAATGATCGTTCAACAACTGCGCCTTGCGCTTTTTTAAAATAAAAAAAACAGGATATAAATATGCAAAATTAATAAATTATCCCTCCCCAAGTGGAGCACTGGGTAAAGGCAATGTCTCCTGCTAGAATCATAAATCCATTCTTATGACTTAATCTAAGAGCACGTTGGCCCGGTTTTTATTCATCTGGAAAATTTCTATCCCCTTTTTTAGAAGGCAAGGGTAGCTTAGAGCATAATCAATGCTATACCCAATAATTAAAACTGCATGTCAAACCAGAAAACAATAATAACAGCAGCAGACACTACGGGGGGTGGGGATTAAGCAAATCGGAAAGCAGACTAAAATCATAAAGCCAACATAAACTAAGCAATAAAAGGAGTTGTTAAAACTTGGCCAGAATAGCAGAACAAAGTTAAATATGGGAAACTGAACAGATTAGGAACTGACCCGCAGACAGCAAAGGAAACCAATAATAAAACATAAGCAGACCAAACAAGCTACAAAACGAAAATCAGTCAGGAGAAAGCAGGGGCACAGGACAGCCCAATGGGGGGTCAGAGTAGGGTTGCCAACCTCCAGGTACTAGCTGGATATCTCCTGCTAGATCTCCTGTTAGATCAGTTCACTTGGAGATAATGGCCGCTTTGGCAATTGGACTCTATGGCATAGGAGTCCCTCCCCTCCCCAAACTGCCCTCCTAGGGCTCCACCCCAAAAACCTCCCACTGGTAGCGAAGAGGGACCTGGCAACCCTAGGTCAGAGCCCCAGGACAAGTTCCTCCCCACAGCCTCACTAGACAACCACTGCTACGGAAACCAATGTAATGCTTGAGGCAGACCAACACTGTCCAAGGAAGCTGCACCAGCCACCAAGGAGATGACCCCACTGTGGTGTTGGGGTTGAAAGCATGTGGTGATGTCCTCAGCACCAGCCCCACGACACATAGGCCCTGCAACCCAGGTAGGGTTGCCAACCTCCAGGTAGTGGCTGGAGATCTCCCGCTATTACAACTCATCTCCAGGCGACAGAGATCAGTTCTCCTGGAGAAAATGGCCGCTTTGGAAGGTAAACTCTATGCATTCTACCCCTCACCAAACCCCTCCCTCCGCTCTCAAAATCTCCAGGTATTTCCCAACCCAGAGCTGGCAACCCCACACTCAGGTGATCAAAGGCTTCCTTCATAGGGTTGCTAGGTCCCTCTTTGCCACCAGCAGGAGGTTTTGGGGGCACAGCCTGAGGAAGACGGGGTTTGGGGAGGGACTTCAGTGCCATAAAGTCCAATGGCCACAGTGGCCATTTTCTCCAGGGGAACTGATCTCTATCGGCTGGAGATTTCCAGCCACCTCCTGGAGGTTGGCAATCCTACTCACTAGGAGGCATGAAATGTTAAAAGAAGTTTTCTATTCTATGGGAAAGCAGAAATCAGCTATAATTGGTCTGATCAAACTCTGAGCCATTCCCTCTTGGAGTGGGGGGGATGTGGGCCAGAGGATGTGTGTAAAACCTAACCCCCTCCATACAAGATGCTATAAAGCTTGAAAGGTTCTGGCAAATCTGAAGCTAAGAGTCCTGGGGAAAACGGATTAGGATCAGAGGAAAGGCATGCTTCCCTGGATTCCAGTTCTTTACCACTCCAAAGGCTCTTTGAGATGTAATGAGGACGGAGCCCCTGAGGATTCACATCTTAAAATGGGATGGGGGGGTGAAATTAGGCTCTGTGGTTGCATGTCATCATAAAATGTGCATCCACCAACCCCCAGTTTTCTTCTGAAAGCTCAAGCTTAGGGCTCAATTTGCAGCTAGATGGACACTCATCAGTAGGGTTGCCAACCTCCAGGTAGTAGTTGGAGATCTCCTGCTATTACAACTGTTCTCCAGCCGATAGAGGTCGATTCACCTGGAGAAAATGGCTGCTTTGGCAATTGGACTCTATGGCATTGAAGTGCCTTCCCTCCCCAAACCCTGCCCTTCTCAGGCTCCGCCACAAAAATCTCCCTCCAGTGGCAAAGAGGGACCTGGCAATCCTACTCATCCAGCCCCAGAACCCTGAAGTCTTGCGCTGTCCTGAGCCAGAGCATAGGGTTGCCAGCTCCAGGTTGGTAAATATCCGGAGACTTTGGAGGTGGGGCATAAGGAGAGTGGGGTTTGGGGAGGGGAGAGACTTCAGTGGGGTATAATGCCATAGGGTCCACCTTCCAAAGCGGCCATTTTTCTCCAGGTGAACTGACCTCTCTGTAGCCTGGAGATCAGTTGTAATCCCAGGAGACCTCCAGCCAACACCTTCAGCTTGGAAACCCTACCAGTGTGGTACAGAAATGTCAGAATAGGATGGGGAGATTGTGTACAAGTTCCTGCTCACATGAACACATGAAGCTGGCTTAAACTGAATCAGACCCTTGGCCCATCAAAGTCAATATTGTCTACTCAGACCGACAGCGGCTCTCTGGGGTCTCATGCGGGGGTCTTTCACATCACCTACTAGCCTAGTCCCTTTAACTGGAGGTGCCAGGGATTGAATCTGGGACTTTCTGCATGCCAAGCAGATGCTCTACCACTCAGCCACAGCCCCTCACTTCCGAACTGACCTCGCAAGGTAGTTTTGAGGATACAAGGATCATGTGTGCCATCTTTGGTGGAAGGGTGGGGTTAAAATGCAATAAAAAGAAAGATAAATTCATATATAGAGTGCGGGGGGGGGGGTTTCCCAATCTGTGCTTCCCTCCCCCAGGGCCCCGAGCTTATGAGGAAAGTAAAAAAAACAAACCTCAGGGTATTCACCAGATTTATTTGAGAGAAACACAGATGACGCTGCCTTATGCTGAATCAGACCCTTGGTCCATCAAAGTCAGAATTGTCTACTCAGACAGCGGCTCTCCAGGGTCTCAGGCAGAGGTCTGTTCACATCACCTACCTGCCTAGTCCTTTTAACTCACTGGTTCCCAACCAGGGGTCCGTGGACCCCCAGGCGTCCGCGAGAACTAAATTAAGGTCTGCGAAACAACGTTATAAACCCATAATAAATTAATATTTTCAATTAAAAGTTCTCTATTATAAAATATATATATTCAAATATTATTCTAAGTTTAATGTTTAACTAACAGTTATGATTAAAGTTTATTTTCAAATTGTCGGAATTTTTAATTTGAACCTTGGGGTCCCTGCACCGAACAAAAAAGTCCTAGTGGTCCCTGGTCAAAAAAAGGTTGGGAACCACTGCTTTAACTGGAGACGCCGGGGATTGAACCTGGGACCTTCTGCACGTGTGCAGAAGCTCTACCACTAAGCCACAGCCCCTCCCCAAAGCTGAGAGAATGATGGCATATTGTCCACATGGAATTAAGCCCCCGCTACTTCTATCTTCAGAAATTAAGCACTTATCCCACTTCTATCCTTTGCCAAAAAAACTACAGTGGCAGCATACAACTGAGCCTGCCCATTGGCTTAGGTTGCTGTCCGAGGACTTACCGAAATGCATAAATATTCTGCCCCCCTCCCCAAAATGATCCACTTTGCAAGCTGAGGGTCCCGTCTTCCTCCCAGCCTCAAGCCGCTTCCCCCTGGATTGCTGTGATCTCCTGTCACCTAACAGGGTTTACCAAAGAGCACAAGTAACAGTTCTTTTCAAAGCCCCAGCTCCTTTCTAGGAAGCTTCCAAGGATGCTTCCATATCTTGAAAATTTGCGATCAGCCTTTTCTCCCCTGGCTCCGGCCAGGAAAAGGTGGTTTGGAAGCTGCTTATCACAAGAGAAAGGTACATGCCGTCCCTCGGTTCTAGCTCCAGAGGACACGCATTTCCCAACTGCTCGACTCTCCGGGTGCCGTTTCCCTGCTGCCTTGTCCCGAAAAGAACTACCTGGGCAAACAACCCTCGCTCCGCTCCCCTTCTCAGCATGGTCCGTAACAGCTGTTCAGTTCAAAAACCCATTTCTCCTCCTTTGAAAAGAGGAAGACAAGAGAGAAATCGTGGAAGACAAGAGAGAAATCCCTTACCTGGATCTTAGAGGAGGTAAACATTTCTCCTTACCTTTCAGGATTTCTCTCCCCAAAGGGGCAAGCAGTCGACGAATCCTTGCAGGGTCACATAGGCAAGAATGGAACAGGACAGGGGGGAGGAAGAATCACGATTGTTGGCTTGACTCCCCCTTCAAAAATCTCCCCACAGTGGGAGTCAGCGGGTGTGGGTCTGAGCCAGGGAGAAGGAGGGAGAAGGAAAGAAGAGGAAAGAAAAGCGTGTGTGTGTGTAAAAGGCGCTCTCGGCGTCTGGCTGTTCAGGAGGGTAGCAACAGGAAATGACATGAAAAACTTCACCAGGCTCTGAGCCAAACTTGATCCCTGACATCAAGTGGAGAGAGGTTTCCCCACCACTACCCGGCCCTTTCCTCATTAACCAGCCTTTTTTTTAAAAAAAAAAGTCTGCTGACTGGAAACAAAAAAAAAGAACATGCAGACAATTTTTTTACTCAAGGGGGAAATGTACGCACCAAGGAAATGGAAAGGAGAGGAAACTCCCTCCGGAGTAGGGCTGCCAGCTCCAGGTTGGGAAATACCTGGAGGCTTTGGGGGTGGAGCCTGGGGAGGGGAGGGTTGGGGGAAGGGAGAGGACGGAATTCAATGGGGCAGGATGCCATAGAGTCCACCTTCCAAAGCAGGCATTTTCTCCAGGTTAACTGATGTCGGTCGCCTCTGGAGATCAGCTGTAATCCCAGATCTCCAGTCACCACCTGGAGGTTGGCAACTCTACTCCAGAGTTACATTTCTGTGGGCAAAATGGTATTAAGAGCCGGTATTAAGAACTCATCTCTGTCTTGATGAACTGCCAAAGGCCCTACCCACACCAGGTAAGCTAATGAGTATAACTAGGGTTGCCAACCTCCAGGTGGGGCCTGGAGATCCTCCAAAATTATAATTGACCTCCAGACTGCACAGATCTTTCTCCTGGAGAAAACGACAGCTTTGGAAGGTAGATTGTATGGCTGAGGTCCCAATCTTTCCCAAACCCTGCCCTCCCCAAACCTCCTGGAATTTCTCAATCCTAAGACATGACAACCCTAAGTGTAACCTGTTTGGGCCAAAGGGTTGAGTGGGAGGAACAAAGCTTTACACGTGGCCCGTTGGTAGTGTTGCCAGCTCCGGTTTGGGAAATACCTGGAGATTTGGGGGGTGGAGCCTAGGAAGGGTGGGGTTTGGGGAGGGGAGGGACCTCAGCAGGGTATAAAGCCATAGAGTCCACCTTCCAAAGCAGCCATTTTCTCCAGGGGACCTGTTCTTGTAATAGCAGGATATCTCCAGGTGCCACCTGGAGGTTGGAAATCCTTCCAATTGGCAGCTTCGGGATTCACACATCACAAAGTCCTAGTGTTGGAAGGAGTATCATAAGCCACCAAATCCAGTATTTTTCATCCTTGCTATACCTGGTGTTGCATGGGGCCCACTGACCTGCAAGTCACCTTGATCTACACATGGATCACATGAAGCTGCTGTATACTGAATCCGACCCTTGGTCCATCAAAGTCAGTATTGTCTACTCCGACTGGCAGTGGCTCTCCAAGGTCTGAAGCAGAGGTCTTTCACATCACTTAATGCCGGATCCTTTAACTGGAGATGCCAGGGACTGAACCCACAACCTCCTGCATGCCAAGCAGATGCTCTGCAACTGAGCCACAGCCCCTCTCCTAGTCCAACCCCCCTGCTCAGTGCAGGAAACCCAAAGCTAAAGATGCCTTCTGCTTGAAGATCTCCAGCAAGGAAGAACACCCCTCTCCCAAAGTAACTGGACTTGTTGACATATTGCTCCTAATGTACATTTAAAATCTACCCCCTCAGAATCTTATTTATTTATTTTAAATATTTATACCCCGCCTTATCTCTTAAGACTCAAGGCAGCTGACAACTCAGAAAAAGCTGCCAGGACATAAGCCACAAAAGCATCCAGTTACAAGGTGAACCCAATCTAGGAGACCCAGGTTCAAGTCTCCACTCTGTCATGGAATCTTGCTGGTTGACCTTGGGCCGGTCACACACTCTTCGGCCATTTATGCATGGCTGTTTCCTCACGGTCACTCTACCGACTACTCTGCGGCTTTGCTTTGATTATGCCTGCATTTTCCAACTGTCAGAGGTCGCCTCGTTCTCCCCGCGCGTTTCTGCACATTTTGCTTGCTGGCTAAACACGAATCCAGAAAACACGGGCAAAGCGTGCAAAAATGCACGGGGAGAGCAAGACGACCTCTGACAGTCGGAAAATGCAAGCCTAATCACAGCAAAGCTCTGAGGTAGTCGGCGGGGTGACTGCAAGGAAACAGCCACACATAAATGGCCTTAGCCTAACCTACCTATCTCAGGGTTTGTGCGAGTATAAAAGGGTGGAGAGGAGAATGTTTTAAACCCCTTTGGATCCCCATTGGGGAAAAGGCAGGGCATGAAATGAATGAATGAATGAATGAAGGAAGGAAGGAAGGAAGGAAGGAAGGAAGGAAGGAAGGAAGGAAGGAAGGAAGGAAGGAAGGAAGGAAATAAATAAATAAATAAATAAATAAATAACAGTTAAAACACATGGTTAAAGACCAGCCCATTATGCCTCTGGCACAGCAGAGAACAGGGTTGCCAACTCCAGTTTGGGAAATTCCTGGAGATTTTGAGGGTGGATCCTGGGGACAGTGGAGTTTGGGGGGGGGGAGGGACCTCTGTGGGACATAATGCCCACCCTCCCAAGCAGCTGTTTTTTTCCAGGGAACTGATAGCTGTAGTCTGGAGATAAATTGTGATTCTGGGAGATCTGTGCGCCCTATCTGGAGGATGGCAACCCTAGCAAATAACAAAACTCTGCCCTTAGGAGCCCCAGAAAGGTTCCGTCAGGATTCCGTGCAGTCAGGTTAAGGTTGCCGGGTTCCTCTTTGCCACCAACGTGAGGTTTTGGGGCGGAGCCTGAGGAGGGCGGGGCTTGGGGAAGGGAGGGACTTCAATGCCATAGAGTCCAATTGCCAAAGCAGCCATTTTCTCCAGGTGAACTGAACTCTATCGGCTGGAGATCAGTTGTAATAGCAGGAGATCTCCAGCTAGTACCTGGAGGTTGGCAACCTTAAGTCAGGTCATTACGAAAGATGCAGGTTCATCCGCTGCTCATGAAATGAGGCAGTGGGAATCATGCCAAGCGAGGATACTTTGGCCCAGCTAAGAGTTCTGTAATAACACATTTGGGGTGCGTTGCTGGAATGAATAAACACCACAAATGGTGCTTTTTAAAAATGGTCCTATCACCACATGACAAAGAACTGACCTGTCACCACCTGACCTGTCACCAGTTCACAGTTCACCAGATTAGCATCTGCTGCTTATGTGGAGACGTGGGGAATCAAACCCGGTTCTCCAGATCAGAGTCCACTGCTCCAAACCACCGCTCTTAACCATTACACTACGCTGGCTCTCTGGAAATGGTCATGTCCCAAAATCCTTTGCGCCTGAAACAAATGGCATGTCAATTCTCAAACTGGATGAGATTAGCCAATTTTAGGTTTTATTTATTTATCAAACCATTTTTACCTTGCCTTTTGCTGTGGTTTTAAGGTGGCTTCTAATAATCTGGACAAAAATATTCATGGTGTGATGCTAGGCTTAGGCATTGAACCCGAGCTAGCGCTGTAACTTTCCAAGACTGTTGCATGTTTTGTCTGCAGATGAAATGTTAAAGGCTACATTTTCCCCGCTAGACTCCTTTGGCATGCCATGCGCAAACATTTAAAATGATGGCAACTGTCAACACCTCAAACTGGTTCTTTGCCTCTTCAGCCTCTTGGTAAAATCTTTTTTTTAAAAAATTAATTACTGCTATTAGCCTGAGAACAGGTTTTCCAGAGGAACAAAAAGACAGTTTTCTCATTTGGCTTTCCTATGATAAAATCAATGGTGCAATGGGGGGGGGGGTATTCAGTTATGCTGACCCTTTTATGCGTTTCACATACACTTTTTCGGGGGGGGGGTCTATAAAAATGTAAATAAAAACAAGAAAAAAATAAATTACCATTACAAACAGAATTAAGAGATCTAGTAAAAAGACAGTAAACAATGAGCATGCAAAAAGTGCATAGATATATCCAGATGTATCCAGAACTGTAAATCCATGAGGCTGTTTCAGATCTTATACAGACAGGGCAGTATGACTGAATACCTGCTCCCACTTCTCCAAGACTCCAGAATTCATTTCTGGTGTTGCGTCATTTCTGTCACAAACAAACCAACAAAAACATTAATCCTAAGGGGCTTCTCTGGTCCTCTCTTGCTGTTCCCCCTTGCACTTAGATGCTTGATCACAAACAGGGTAAACATTTTGAATAGAAAGCTCTCCATTTGGGGCTGAAGCTTAGGTACAATGTTTGCTCAGGCGGAAGGCCCTTTTTCAGTTGCTGCCAGTATAAGTACACAATGTCCTCCCTCTAGTTGTATGGCTCAGTGGTAAAGCATCTGCTCGACATGCAGAAGGTCCCAGGTTCAATCCCCAGCATCTCCAGTTAAAGGGACTAGGCAAGTAGGTGATGTGAAAGACCCCTGCCTGAGACCCCGGAGAGCAGCTGCAGGTCTGAATAGACAATACTGACTTTGATGGACCAAGGGTCCGATTCAGTATAAGGCAGCTTCATTTGTTCATGTGTTCATCCTCTGTGTTTTCTTGCGAGGTGAATTCCATCTGTCCCTTTCTTTCCCACTGCTTTCCCGTCCAAGTTCATTTGGACCTCAGACCTGCCTGTCATGTAGGATGCCATCAAGATTGCGCTCCGCCACTGGGCAACTTTTAGGTCCTTGGAACTTTTCCACCTTAATTACGCCAAGTATTTTTCCTCCAAATGCATGCCAAACACTGTTGATCAAAACCACAGCCTACTCAGGACACTAATGTAATTTTGTTTGCTTCCTTTCACTCACTAATTATATCGCCCAGCAGATTCCAGACTGGATCTCCCCTTAACATTACTGTCATATTAAAATTATTTTCTCTACTTCAGCAAATTCACTTCCATTCACTCAGAAAAACCCCTCAGATCTTCTTCTTCTTCCCTTGTTGACCTCATCACACTGACACAACACCAGTGAAGTGGCAGAATACAGCAGATTAATGCTATTCCCACACTATGTCCAATTGTAGCTAATTTCCCTTTAGGATTCAAAGTGTCTCCCTATATTTCCTTCTCAGCCCTTGAGGTAGGGTTGCCAACTGCCCGGCTGTGGCCGGCAGGAGGAAGCAGAAAGTGGGGGAACGATCCCCCACGCACTCCTGGGAATGCTCCAGCCTCCTGTTCCACACTGCAAGCCCAATCGAGCTTGTAGCATGCAAAGGGAGCCTGGAGCTTCCTCCCAGCTCTACTGTGAGCACGCTCCGAGCGAACGCACAGCGGGGCTTTGAAGGCCCCAGGCTCCCTTTGCACGCTACAAGCCCGATCGGGCGTGTAGCTTGCAAAGGGAACCTGGAGCAATCCTCCCAGCCCTGCTATGCGGGTGCTTGGAGCTGGAAGTGGAGTTGGGAGCACGCAGGACTCCCTCCACCCAGCGCCGCCCAACGGAACCTCCTGCCCAAGGTAAGTGGGGACCTGGCAACCCTACCTGGCGCAGAACCCAGAAACCCCAAAATACAAAATCATGTGGCTAAGGCACAATTGTCATAGATTTAATTATGTACCAACAACTACCTATATATACTGACTGAAATACATCCAAAGCAACAATACAAGATAATCCTACTGGCATAGAATCAAGAGTTCATGTACAATCCTTTAGCTTGTACTTCCATATGTTGTGGATATCTTTTCAATAGGGTTGCCAACCACAAGGTACTAGTCAAATACAATGATCACCTGTACTGTATAGTATGTAATGCTAAAGAAAAGACAGCACGTAGCCCTATATGGAAAAGTATCAAAACAGTGCATTACAATAAAGTGAAGACAATAGTGAAGTGCAAACAGAAACTTAAACACTCCTAAACATAAATTCTATATACACACAATATTGGTATCTTTTCTTAGTGAGTCCAAACAAAGACTTTTAAAGGTTACACATAAGAAAGTCTTAGATAATGTCTGAAAAGACTGAGTTGCGTCTAATCAGCAAGTATTTGCATTGAACCATGTATTAATAGTTACTAAGAAAACCTTGGAAGGAAAAGAAGCAGCCCAACTTGCGGCGCCTATGAACTTTATTATTACAGGCTGAAGAAACGGAACCCCGCGAAAAACGTTTACAAATTCCGGAAGACGTTTCCATCTCATCTATAACATCAAACATCTCATCAAAAAAACTGGGATTTTTTTCCTTTGAAAGCGTCAAGACGCAACTTAGTCTTTTCAGACATTATGTAAGACTTTCTTATGTGTAACCTTTAAAAGTCTTTGTTGGGACTCACTAAGAAGAGTTACCAATATTGTGTGTGTATAGAATTTATGTTTAGGTCTGTTTAAGTTTCTGTTTGCACTTCACTATTGTCTTCACTTTATTGTAATACACTGTTTTGATACTTTTGCATATAGAGCTACGTGCTGTCTTTTCTTAACCACCAGGTACTAGCTGGAGATCTCCTGCTGTTACAACGGCTCTCCAGCCGATAAAGATCAGTTCACCTGGAGAAAATGGCCACTTTGGCATTGAAGCCCCTCCCCCAACCCCGTCCTCCTCAGGCTCCGCCCCAAAAGCCTCCCGCCAGTGGCAAAGAGGGACCTGGTAACCCTGTTCTTCAATGATGCAACACCAGTAGATCAGTTAATAAATAAAGTTATAAATCATCTCTTCAGTATCGATAGAAAAATGGCTATAAATCAAGGGTGTCAAATTCAATTGTTACAAGGGCTAGATATGACATAAATGTCACTTGGTCCTGACATGACACAGCAGGCAGGCACGTGTGCACACATTGCCCGCTGACCCTCAGCTGGTCGGCGGGCAGCCAGGTGGATTGGTGGGGGTTTGCCCGCCGCCACCTGGCACTTGGCAACCCTAGCCAAACATGAGGGATCCAGGGCATGACTTTCCCAAGGTATTGAAGGAAATATGAATGACAGAACAACAAATGGGTGATCTTTCCTAGCCTTTTCCTTCCTCAAGTATTAGTTAAATTAAATCCAGATCCGAAGCTGGCGTTGAGTTTGGAGAGCTGGAAACACTCAGTATGTTGGAATTAATCCCTGGCTGATCCCCCTCCTGTGCTTTTTTTATAAATCCACTGGAAGAAGACTAATTTGGGGTCAGGTTATATCCAGCCTTGCACTTTGAAAAATGTTTGTAATTTGGACTTGGCTCCCGCTAGGGGTTTGGCCTTTAAATATATATTATATATATGGTTGAAACTAGTTGAGTGGATATCTATTCACTTTTGTTTCCCGAACCCACTGAAGTTTTGATAGTGAAACCTGATGCAGTGTATTCGGCTCCATCCCTTCCCACATCTGTTTTGTGGGGGAAGTTACAGTTCTGTGTTCATCTGAACTCCACACAGAGCTCTGTTTATATTTCATGGACAAATTGAAAATAACCCCTTGTTAAGGAAGCGATAGTCGATACCTGAAGACACTCTCAAGTCGTTCTATGAAAGGCCAAAGAAATACACAGAGGGGCTATAGGGTCTCGACCCTAAGTTAGATCAAAGCACGGGTTAAGCCTTGTGCAAATGCCAACTCTGTTTTTGCATTCAAACTGGAAGTCTTAAGTAAGATGATACAGTTCCAATTAGCCCCTCATTCTGTTCTCTCCATAAACTTTTGCAAATGAAATGCATGGGCAGGCATTTGGGATAATGATGCCTCTAAGGGAGAATGCACAATACACCTGGTTTGTAACTTATCAGGCAAGTGATCATTTTCACAGGGTGGCAGAGGAAAACTCATACCCCTCCATTCAGCCATTTTGTACAGGATGATATGCAAATGAAATGTGTGAGTTGAATGTTCCACCTGGAGGCCCATTTTCTGTCCTTATTCCCCTCAAAAGAAAATGAGGGTCACGTAAGTCAGGCTGATTTCCCAGGCCTCCTTGTGAGCCACCTGCTCACAGACCACATTATGTATAATATGAGAGCAAACACACAATATGGAGACGACCTGCTTCACAAAGACACAAACAGAACCATCCAAGCACTAACCAGGGTTGACCCTGCTTAGCCTCTGAGATCTGATGAAAACGGGCTAACCTGGGCCATCCAAGACAGGGCTAAGGTTGCCATCCTCCAGGTACTAGCTGGAGACCTCCTGCTATTACAACTGATCTCCAGTTACAACTGATCACTAAGAGAACCTTGGAAAGAAAAGAAGCAGCTTATTATAAGGCGCCAATGAATTTCATTATTATAGGCTGAAGAAGCACAACTCTGAGAAAAACGTTTGGAAATTCCGGAAGATGTTTCCCCGTCATTCCCATCACATCTATTGTTCCATGAAAACGGGATTTTTCTCCCTTATTTTTGAAAAATATGTACCAAGACATAGTCTAGTCCAAATGGACATTGTTTAAGCTTTCGTATGAATAACTTCTAGAAGTCTCCTTTGACTCTATAGAAAGAATTACTTATGTGTATATAATTAGTGTTTAGTTTTGTATGTAAGTTTCCGTTTACACTTCAAAATTGTCTTCACCATTTTTGTAATACACAGTTTGATACTTTTGCATATAGAGCTGTGTACTGGTTATCCTCCAGGTACTAGCTGGAGACCTCCTGCTATTACAACTGATCTCCAGCTGACAGATCAGTTCACTTGGGGAAAATGGCTGCTTTGGCAATTGGAGGACTCTACGGCATTGAGTCCTCTCCTCCCCAAACCCCACCCTCCTCAGCCTCTGCCCCCAAAAATCTCCAGGTTATTTCCCAACATGGATCTGGCAACCCTCTCCCATAATACTAGAATGCGAGGTCATCTGTTGAAGCTGGAGGGTGACAGATTCAAAACAGATAAAAGGAAGTATTTTTTCACACAACGCATAGTTAAAATTGTGGAACTCCCTGCCCCAGGATGTGGTGATGGTTGCAAACTTGGAATTAGGGTTGTTGAAAAAAAATTCGGTACAGTTTGGCTTCGGCAAAATTCGGCCCTTTTAAATTTGGGCCATGCCGAAGTCCGAACTCCCCTGCTTCGGATCCCTGAAATTCGGGCGAGATCCGGAGTTCGGGAGAAATTCGGGGGCCCCACGCGCCTTCAGGGGGCTTCCCTGAAGGCGCATGGGGGGACCCTTTAAACAGATATGTGCCTCCCGGCCGGGAGGCACAAATCTGTTTAAAGGGCGCCCCGCGCGCCTTCAGGGAAGCTCCCTGAAGACGCACGGGGGGGTGGAACAGATGTGTGCCTCCTGGCCGGGAGGCACAGATCTGTTTAAATTGGCCCCCTGTGCGCCTTCATGGGGTCCCGGAAGAGGGGTCGTGGGTCTTTAAACCCCTCTGCACCTGCCTGGCCAGGCAGGCGCAGGGCACATTCAAGACCCTCTCCCTGGGACTCCCGGGGAGAGGGGCGGTGGGTCTTTAAACCCCTCTGCGCCTGCCTGGCCAGGCAGGCGCAGAGCACTTCCCCCCCCTCCCGGTCCGATGCTCAGCTGTTAGGTGGGACCCGCCCGCCCTGCCCAGTTTCCTGGGAGTCCCAGGAAACTGGGCAGGGCGGCCTTTAAAGGCGGGAAAAGGCAGGTTCGGGGAACGCCGAATCTGCTGAATTTATTCGGCGTTCGCCTGAACTCGCTGAATTCGGCGCGTCCTTTTCCCGCCTTTTTTTGAGTTCGGTTCCATCCGAATCAGAAACCACCGAATCGGAGAAAATTTGGCGGTTTTTCGGTTCAGGTCAAACCAAATCGACAGCCCTACTTAGAATGCTTTAAGAGGGGAGTGGACATGTTCATGGAGGTGAGGGCTATTCATGGTTATTAGTTAAAATGGATACTAGTCATGCTGCATACCTACTCTCTCTAGTATCAGAGGAGCATGCCTATTTTATTGGGTGCTGTGGAACACAGGCAGGACAATGCTGCTGCAGTCGTCTTGTTTGTGGGCTTCCTGGTTGGCCATGGGCCTTGGTCTGATCCAGCAGGGCCTTTCTTATGTTCTTAACCCTTTTCTAGATGACAGACGTCCACTAGCACCTTGAACCAGAGCTCAGTTCCTCAGAAGCTGTGAGCTCTGACTCACAAAAGCTCCTGCTGGAATAAATGCTGTTAGTCTTCGAGGTGCCCCTGGACTTCTGTTTTGTTTTGCTAGGACACAGCTACCTCCTTGGAATTTAAATTTAAATGACAAAAGGCCTGTCTGCTTTCCCCTTGAGTTTATCTTGATGTTTATAGAAAATCTATTTTTGCAAAAGCCCTTCAAGGACTTTGACAGATGTTTGTTAAAAATAGTCATGGGAATATGATAGGCTAAACTGTAAAGTTTTGAAGAGGTAGGGCGAAAGGGCTTTCTGAAATGAGCAACAATTTCTCACGCGGCATACTTTTCCTCCCTCTGAACTGCTGTGTCGACTTAGCAGACCTAGGTTAGCCTTCGGAAGGATTTTTAATTAACCATATATGCACATGTTGCCCTTTCGGTCCATTCTAATGAATGTGTATTTTGCTAAAAGTCACTCTCCCCATGCACTTAGTTGCATGGGAGTATTAACTCCCTCGCTAAAAATATAAAATGCTTGGATATAAATGTAAAGATTAACTCAAGAGAAAAACAGACGGCCTTTTTGTCATCTTGAAAAGGTAACTCCCTTAAAGGGAGAAAGCCGCTGGGGCCAGATCGATGGTGGAAATGAGGAAATCTCATTCCAGTAAAAGATTGAGTCACTGGCAAGACATCTTTAATGAAGCATTTTCCTTTCAACCTTGCCAACATGCAGGCTGGCAGATGCTGCCTACCTACTGGTGGGGGCAAGCAGTAGCTTTTATTCCACCACCACCCCCAACTTACTCTGTTTCCAGTGGGTATTAGTGAAGTCTTTCCTCTACCAAATATGCGGGCAGCCAGGAAATGGAACGCCTTAAGGGTACACATAGGGTTACCATATCTCCCAGACCCCTTTGTTACTTGCCACTGCTGACTAATTTTTTTAATAACACCAGTATCGCATATGGTGTGACATCACTTCCTGGAAAGCCTGGAAGTATCCTCCCGTTGCTCTAGGAATCATCAGAAATCCCCAAGGCCGTAATAAATAAATTTCTATATCAAATTTGTTGGGTTTTTATATTTGGTTAATATAGCAGAGTTTGCCCAGTCATGGAAGCGAGATATTGAGTGCAATAAATTCAGATTTCCCAAGAAGTAAATTGCAAATAAAAGTAGAACTTACATTTATTCAGGTTCAGTTTGTTAGAGTGCAGCCCCCCCCCCCAAGTTCAGCCAAACAGCAACATCTCATTAAAGAAACAGCAACTACAAACTTAAGAGTAACATAGCGCCCCCCAATGTCCAGGCATGCTGAGTCGCTTTCACTCCAACAGAATTATTATTATTATAAGAAGAAGAGTTGGTTTTTATATGCTGACTTTCTCTACCACTTAAAGGAGAATCAAAGCGGGTTACAGTCACCTTCCCTTCCCCTCCCCACAACAGACACCCTGTGAGGTAGGTGGGGCTGAGAGAGCTCCAAGAGAGCTGTGACTAGCCCAAGGTCACCTAGCTGGCTTCATGTGTAGGAGTGGGGAAACCAACCCGGTTCTCCAGATTAGAGTCCACTGCTCCAAACCACCACTCTTAACCACTACACCACGCTGGCTCTATTAGATAGCTCCTTGATGTAGGACAAAAGAAATATTTTTACTTATACTACGACAAACTCTATCGAGATATAGGAGAACTTGCTGGAGAGGAGCAGACAGAGGAACACAAATATAAGCGCCAACCCAAGGCAAAGGAAATTTAATTGTACAGGCTTGTTAGGATTTGTGCCACCTCCAGAACTGATTCATTCCATCTGCTACACTTATGTTAAAAGCATGGCCCAGTCACCATAACCTTCTCTCTTTAAAGACAAGTGATGATGCAGAAGGCCTGTAAGGTGAATGTTGAAGTGAAAATTGTATTGCCAACCTCCAGGTGGGGCCTGGAGATTTCCTGGAATTACAACTGATCTCTACATCACAGACATCAGTTTCCCTGAAGAAAATGGCTGCTTTGGAGGGTGGTCTCTATGGTGTTATACCCCAGTGAGGTCCCTCCCCTCCTGATCCCCTCTCCTCCCCAGGCTCACCCCCAATTTCTTCAGGAATTTCCCAACCCAGAGTGGGCAACCCTAAGTAAAAATATTGTTTAAATGTCTTCATTTGCAAAGGCTCCACTTTCCTTGGCTCCTGAAAGCTTCCCTTATCCTCCGCCTCTCGTCACCCTCCAAACATCCGATTGGGACAGAAGTGTGTCCCTTCACAACGTGTTTGGATAAAGCTAGCGGCGTTATAGAGCAGAATGATCGAGTGAACCGAACAGTTTTGACTTCCAGTGCTCTTCCTGCCACGTTTTGTAATGCCCTAAGACAAACTTGACGCTCAAAAACAGAATTGAAGGAGACAGGACAAAGTCAACGTGTCACTGTTGTTCATAGCTCTGCTTACAAATTTTGCCCAGCTCGCTAAAAGCCAGCAAAACTCATTGGAAGAGGAAGAAGACAAGTTGGTACATAAAAGGAGTTAATGCCTACAGGTCTTTCTTTTCATAGCTCCTTCCTTAGCATATTAACCTTGATTACCCTTCAGCTCTTAGTAACAGTTTTACAGATCACAACTCCACAACTCCATCACAAACTTAATGGGCAAGTAAATTAGAGGAGAATTATACAGGAGAAAGAACACCTCCTTTGACATCCATGAATGGCTGCTCCCCAGAATTGCTATTAGCAATCAAAGAAGTGGAACAAGAGCGGGAAAGTACACATGGTAAATGACGAGGTACATTGAAATAGATAGAGGTTCCCGCCCCAGTGATCTATGGGTTGAGATTCAGCAACAGAGCCAACAGGCCCAATCTTTATCTCACTTCTGTGTGGATTGTATCTAGCTTCAGAATATTTGCACAGGGTTAGGGTTGCCACGCCCCCAGACGGAGTGGAAGATTCACCACCCCGAGTTCCCGCTGCCCACCAACATTTTTAAAAACTTACCAGCATCATGAGCAGGATGATGCCACTTGCAGGGAAAACCTGGAAATGCTATTTGATCACAGAACAAGAATTTCACCGCTGCCATCAGAAGCCACAGTTCCTGATCATAGTTTCCGGACATTGTTACAGCTGCTGTCATCGCTTCCAGGTTTTCCCAGAAGTGACATCTTCATGCCCAAGACGCCACCCGGCCATATCTCCACCCCCAACTAGGGTTGCCAGCTCTGGGTTGATTTTGGGGGTGGAACCTGGGGAGGGTGGGGTTTGGGGAGGGACCTCAGCAGGGTATAATGCCATAGAGTCCACCCTTCCAAGCAGCCGTTTTCTCCAGTGGAACTGATCTCTGTAGTCTGGAGATGAGGTGTAATAGCAGGAGATCTCTAGGTGCCACCTGGAGGTTGGCCAACCCTCTCCCCAGTTGCCAGGCTCAGCCGTGGCACAGGGCTCTAATGTCTACCACAACCCTCTTTGCTCACTATTTGACACAGAAGATAACAGATGAAATAGGATTTCCAAAGTCAACACTTGTGTAAATCAGCTCTAGCCACTTTCCAGAAGCACAGAAAATATAATGGTCAGCCTGGGGCACCTGGGGGCATTTACTCTGAAGACATTAGATGAAAGGTAATGAAATGGCTTTCAAGATCAGAAGAATACCAAGCTATGGCTTCTGATAGCAGCTGTGAAATACTCGTTCTGTGATCAGAACGAAGCATCCAGAAAGCGGGAAGCACTTCCATCAGTGCCCTGAAGTTCTCTGTATGATGGATATTTGAGCTGGCATGACTGAAATGGTGATGGAGCAGGAAAAAATGAGTGACTATCACTGAAGATCAGTGACCATTTATAAGCACAGAAATAAGGTCCTTCAGCGTTCAGCCTGCCCCTCTGGTAAGAGGGAAAGAAGAGTCAATACTGCTCTGCACATGTGGAAGAGGGCAAAAGAAAGAGTCTACCCATGAATATACTGCACACTATACTACACACTAGTTCTCTTGAACTAGTCTCTTGAAGGTCTTGTTCAAGACTTTCTATTCCTTGGCTCCATCATCAACCAAAAGGGAGACTGTAGCCAAGAAATAAGAAGGTGATTGAGACTGGGTAGGGCAGCCATGAAGGAGCTAGAAAATATTCTGAAATGTAAGGATGTGTCACTGGCCACCAAGATCAAGTTAATTCATGCCATCGTATTCCCCATTATTATGTATGGGTGTGAAAGCTGGACAATGAAGAAAGCTGATAGGAAGAGGGTAGATTCCTTTGAGATGTGGTATTGGAGGAGAGTGTTACGGATACCATGGACTACCAAAAAAAACAAATCAGTGGGTTCTAGATCAAATCAAGCCTGAACTGACCCTAGCAGCTAAAATGACTAAACTGAGGCTGCCGTACTTTGGTCACATTATGAGAAGACAAGAGTCACTAGAAAAGACAATCATGCTAGGAAAAGTTGAGGGAAGCAGGAAAAGAGGAAGACCCCACAAGAGATGGATTGACTCAGTAAAGTAAGCCACAACCCTCAATTTGCAAGACCTGAATAAGGCTGTTAAAGACAGGACATTTTGGAGAGCATTGATTCATAGGGTCGCCATGAGTCGGAAGCGACTTGACGCCACTTAACACACACAGTTCTCTTGAACAAGCACCCAACACAAGAAGCTGTGAGGTTAGTTAATTTTGCATGTATGTATGCATGCATTGCGCTTAAGTATAAAGGGTTCTGCATCATTGTTTGTTGGGAGGGATGGGGTTAACTGCAACTCCTCTCAAACGACAAAGGACAATCCAGTTGACTGGTATGCTTTATTCTCCAACCACCGTACCTGACTCAGCAAAGCAAGGCACAATGACTTCTTTGGTCTTCAGACCAAAAGCTCCCGTGAAGGATATTAATCTCTGAGTCTTCAATTATTTTACTTGTTTAGTTTAATGCTGGTCCCATTACTGGGTCACCTGCCAGTACAGAGAAAAGAACAGCCGTGTCCTTCAAGAAGCTAAAGCTTCTTCAGAATTGTAAGATGAGTAAAGGTAAAGGTTGTCCCCTGTGGAAGCACCGGGTCATTACTGACCCATGGGGTGACGTCACATCCCAACGTTTACTAGGCAGACTTTGTTTACAGGGTGGTTTGCCATTGCCTTCCCCAGTCATCTACAGATCAGCTCACCTGGAGAAAATGGCTGCTTTGGAAGGTGGACTCTATGGCATTATACCCTACTGAAGTCTCTCCCCGCTCCAAACCCTGCCCTCCTCGGGCTCCACCCCTAAAATCTCCAGGTATTTCCTAACCTGGAGCTGGCAACCCTAGTTAGAGCACATGCTTCCCCACATGCAGTCCCTGAAATCCCTGCAAGAGGGGATTTGGAGTGAGAGAACTGAGAAAGCCTTCCTCTGCCCAAGACCCTGAAGAGCTGATGTCCCACAGAGTAGAGTGAGCAGGATGAACCAGGTTCAGCAGTCTCCAAGGTGTCTCTCACAGGCTCCGTGATGTCCCTTGCTTTTTTAAGCCTTGGGAATAAAACCAAAGGGGTCTTGAACTGGAATGGGAACAAAATAACAGGGCCTCTCGGGTTACCTCTTACCAGCAGAGTGCCTAGCAAAGCACTAAGCTCACCCTGACCCTCACAAGCACAGTTCCTCTTACATCTCTGAGCTGGTCAACAAGAGATGCTGAGAACGTCTCCAGCATTGCAATTTACCTGGCTCCAATGTTGATTAGCCAAGCCTGCTCACTCTACACTGGTCAGATTACAGGGGTGAGGGACAGAGGGTCCCTGGCCTGTTTTGCTTTTGATTTATACGCCTGCCTACAGAGCCCCGTGGCACAGAGTGGTAAGCTGCAGTACTGCGTTCAAAAGCTCTGCTCACGACCTGAGTTCGATCCCGACAGAAGTCGGTTTCAGGTAGCCAGCTCGAGGTTGACTCAGCCTTCCATCCTTCTGAGGTCTGTAAAATGAGGACCCAGCTTGCTGAGGGTAAAGTGCAGGCGACTGGGGAAGGCAAAGGCAAACCACCCCGTAAACAGTCTGCCTAGTAAACGTCGTGATGTGACATCACTCTATGGGTCAGGAATGACCCGGCTTGCACAGGGGATGACCTTTACCTTCAAGGCTCGGAGCAGCTTACACAAATATCTAAAAGGGTGTTTTCTAAAGTGTTCCAAGGACTCTTCCAACACAGTTACTGCCCTGGGGCGATGACTCGAAGAACAGATGGTAGCTATTAGGCATGTTCTTGGGGGCAGGGGTCAGATGCCACTCCCCGACAGCCCTTGAATGTCTGGCCAGTGGCTATGTCCACATGATGGACACATGGCAGTTGCAGCCAGGAAGGGGAGGGGAGGGGGGAGGGGAACAAGATCACTGCACTTGATAGACTTCTGGTAATGGCTGATGCTTCTGCTGCTGAGCCTGCTGCTGAGAGACAGCTGGGCTTCTTCAAGCCCTGCTGCAAGTAGACTCTGCCAAGGCCAAGCCCTGCTGCAACCAGACAGGCAACTTCCCCAGCTTCGGGGCTTGCTGTCCCCTGGGGTTAGGATTGCCAGGTTCCTCTTCGCCACCAGCGAGAGATTTTTGGGGCATAGCCTGAAGAGGACGGGGTTTGGGGAGGGGAGGGATTTCAATGTCACAGAGTCCAATTGCCAAAGCGGCCATTTTCTCCAGGGGAACTGATCTCTATTGGTTAGAGATCAGTTGTAATAGCAGGAGATCTCCAGCTAGCACCTGGAGGTTGGCAACCCTACCTGGAGTAAGTGTGGGGGCAGAGGCATCGACCCCAGACACATAATTAACTGCCTTATATTGTCTAACTTCTGTTCCATCTACTTTCTGACTGGCAGCAGCTCTCCAGAGTATCAGGGGGAGAGGGGTCCTTTGTAACACCTACTACCTGAGAGTCTTTTAACCTGAGAAGCCTTGAACCTGGAACCTTTCATTTGCAAAGCAGGCACACTACTCTGGAAGCACAGCCCCTCCCAACAAGTGCTCTTGTGGCTATATTTGCATCCATAGTCATTTATGCATGAGTACTTTCACTCATGTTCGCCTCCGGTCTGTCTCATTTGTTCCTTGGAGTTCTGCATGAGTTTTCCATCCAGTAGAGATGACCTCACTGCCAGCCCTCAAAATGTCGGGGTCTTCCCATTCCTCTGTTAACCCGATTCTTCCTTCTCCCCTGAGCTCAGCCCGGGTGAAATCCCCGTGCATAAAGCGCAGTGCAGGGCACACAAGCTTGGTTTCGCACACAGCCAATTACAAAGCCGCATGTCCAGAGGCGGGGATTCAAATACTTCCTGCTTCCTCAGAGCTCTTTCTGAGCAGAAGAAAAGCTTTTTAAAACAAAGGCTTGGATTTCTCTCCCCCTTCCCCCCGCAGATTGCTCTGGTTTGGTTGTTGTTGTTCTTAAAATGCTTTTTAATGTGGCAACTGGGTTTTGGGGGGGAGGATTTTTTCTCACAGTAAGCGCTGCAAGTACGCCAATTACAAAGCAGCATTTAAAGGGGCAGAGACTTGATTTCAGCTTGGAGACTGCTTGTGCAGAGATTGCCAACCGGAAAGTGTGGGTCCAGCAAGCAACAAACCTCAGGTAAAACTCCCATGCATAAATGATCTATGTAAAGAGATATGGAAACTGCTTGGAGAAATATAAAGGTTCCCTGATTAGGAAAAAAAAATTTGCACTGCAATCCTAAGGTGTTTACTTGGCAGTTAAGACCTATTGGTCTCAACAAGATGGATTTAATAAGGTCCCTGTTAAGAAAAGAGTCTCTCTTTTACCACTCTCGGTTACTGTAGACTTTTTGACTGCACCTATATAAACAGAATTACCACTTGGGGAAAATAATAAACGGCTCTGGAGTAGAATGTGCTGCAAGGATTTATTATGTGCATTTTAATTAAGTGCTGTCAAGTTGCAACTGACATATGGTGACCCTTCATGGGGCTTTCAAGGCAAGAGATGTTCAGGGATGATTTATCATTGTCTTCCTCTGCATAGCTACCTGAATCTTCCTTGGTGGTCTCCCATCCAAGTAACTAAGCAGGGTTGACCCTGCTTAGTTTCCAAGCTCTGGCAAGCCCAGGCTACTATGGGCTATTCAGGCTGCTATTACGTCCACACAGTGGCTAAATGAACCCAGACAGGATACTGAACATCGCTATCACACGAGAGACAGGACACCATAGTCCAATAAAAATGTGTCAATGCTGCATTCTGTCTACATGTAAGTTGAAAGTCACTGGCCGTTTTGCTTGGTAATTAGCAGCGTGTTCCAGGCTGAAGTGCCCCACATATTTTTTTGAGCTCTTCATGCTGAACCGTCATTCCAGAAGTCACTGTGAAGCCGGCACATACCTGCTTCACATTTCTTAAGAGCCCCTTTAACGCAACCTTTTTTATTTGCTCCATCCCCGCCTTGAAGCATCCACTCAAGGAAGCATGAAGAATCACAGCCGTGGGTTAGCTGTGCAAACGACGATTGCTAATGGCTATGCAAACGTCAGACAGAAAGAGCAGGTGAATGGGGGGTGGAATTTATTTGACTTTCTCCTCTTGCATCGGGACCGTGAATAGGCATTTTAAAGGTCGGATTTAAAAAAGGAGCTTTGAGCGAGCATCAAAATCGACCCTGCATAAATGGCCTTTTATGTATTGCATGCTGTAATACAGATTTTGGCTTGGAACCACTGGAACGCCTCTGTGAAACATATCCCCCTCCCCTCGCAGTACCCCAAAGCGATGCTCATTGGAGACAGTGTAAGTCCCCCAAATCTCCAGGTATTTCCCAACCCAGAGCTGGCAAGCCTAGAACCAACCCTGAACTGTCCCTGCTACCCCAACTGTGCTGTCATAGCCCTGGGGTTGTAGGAGAGGACTCTGTTAAAACATACTATGTGACGGATCCAAGGGAGACTTGGATTTTTCAGGGAAATGAGGTCTGCCAGAAATTTGATGGCACACAGAGGCTTGGGGTAAAAGTTCAAAACAACAGGAATTTGTTTATAACAGAAAGGCAGGACGAGAGCTTAGGCAGGTAAACTTGGATTTCAGAAAGGTATTAGGATATTCCAAAACGAGCAGCGAGAGTACGCTGCTACCCATCATGATCTAGTTCCACCTCCGGACTACAGAGCTCAGTTCCCCTGGAGAAAAGGAACTCTTTGGAGGATGGACTCTGTTGGCATTGATAAAGACAATGGAGAGAACCCTCCCTGTGTGGTGGCAGCCTTTGATGGCAACAAAACCACACTGCCGAAACAGGGTCAATAAACAGAGGACTTGCCTGGCGTTAGGTCCCTTTCTCTGCCTCACAACCCCATTTGTTTCTGACCTGATGTGCGGCTGAGGAAGAAGGTGACACATATAACAGACCAGGCAGCCTTTTGTGCCGGCAGGAAATTTACATTCAATGCACAGTTCTGCTCCAGTTGACTGAGCTAAGAGCAGCTGCTGGTTTCAGTGTCCCATTCCGGCCAGACGCAGGGAAAGAAAAACAGAAGGCTGTAATCTTGTTTAATAACAGGAAGGACCTTTATAGGAAATCTGACACAGTCTTACTGGAAAGCGAACCAGATTAAGGCATGACAGGTTAAGACAGCATGGCATGCCGGTTGGGTAAGTTGAAGCTCAAGGCTGTGAAAACATTCGTTGTGGTTGTTTTTTCTAATAGTGTCATCTAAGGTTGTGCTAGCTCAAAGCTGTCTTTTCATTTCCTTGCAGTTCAGGCTCAAGGAGAGAAATTAAACGTTTGAAAAAAATAGAAAGACTACTGTGGCTAGAGTTATTCTTGCAAAAAGACAGAAACAACCATCCCTCCCAGATGTGGAGAAATGGAAGGATAAACTAATGGAGTATGCAATTATGGCCAAAACGACCCACATGATGAACAAAACTGACGATGGGACTTACGATCAATATACTGATAAATGGAAACTGTTTTACAGATATATTGAGGCTGAAGGTTAATCGAAATAGTGTTAAAAATTAAATGCTATAAAATCATAAGGCAGCCTCCAGGTGCAGAGCAGAAAATTGTTTAGTTAGTGACGAAACATATAAGATGGTTATTCTTTGAATGCATTTATATTCTTGCCAGGATAATAGCTAACACAAACGTTATAAAAGTTACAATGTAGTCTGCTAGATTAATCTTTTAAGATGAAGTGTTCATGCGGTTTTTCTTTTTATTCTTAGACAGACATCCCTTTATGATTACCCATCCTTTTTTCCCTTCTGTACCCCTAATATAAAATAAATTTAAAAAAAATAATAAAAAAAAATAGAAAGGAGAGTTTAATGTTAAAACATCTGACAATACATGACACCCTGGTCCGGATAACCCAGGTTAGCCCAGTCTCATCAGATCTTGGAAGCTAAGCAGGGTCAGACCTGGTTAGTACTTGGATGGGAGACCACCAAGGAAGTTCAGGGTCATGGCATAGAGGCAGGTAATGGCAAGCCACCTCTGTTAGTCTCTTGCCTTAAAAACCCCTTGAGGGGTCACTGTAAATTAGCTGCAACTTGACGGCCCTTTCCACAACCACAGAATGTGGTTCCCATGAAAGACAGTCCTGGTGCAATATTGTACGGGAAAGAAGGAACAGACAAAATTGAGGAAGAACAAGCCCATCACACAATGCCTCCTTAATTCAGATGTTCAATCCAGGGCAGGGTGAGGGATCGTTCTAGCCCACCACCTCTCCTTCCTACACCTCTCCAGGACCTGAGTCAATTTCTCCTCTTGAACACATGAAGACATGAAGCTGCCTTACACTGAATCAGACCCTTGGTCCATCAAAGTCAGCAGCTCTCCAGGGCCTCAGTCTGAGGTCTTCCACATCACCTACTTGCCTAGTCCCTTTAACTGGAGATGCCGGGGATTGAACCTGGGTCCTTCTGCATGCCAAGCAGATGCTCTGCCACTGAGCCACTAGCCATCTTCTCCAAGCAGCGATCTAGAAGCATAAACTCTTGTGGAATATCTGCTGTGAGAATTTGATGATGTTCCCACACTGAACTATATGTTATTTTAGGGGCAGAACAATTCCTTCAAAGTTCCACTTTTTGTTCTGTTCATCAGCTGTGCCAAACAGAAATAATGACTGCTTCAGTTCAAGGATTATTCTAATGTGCAGCTACATACCAGTTACTCAGGGGAAATGGCAGACCTTTTAGAGTTTTGTGTTGAGGCAGGGGGTGAAATCTTTAAAACACACTTGGAAACTGAGGCAAGTAATGCCAAGTATACATCTGCAAGAATGCAGAATGAGTTAATCACTGTGTGCGGTCAGATTTTGATGGATGATGTCATCGTGAAGGCTAGCAATTCCATGGCCGTTTATCCTTGGTAATTAGCAGCGCGTTCCAAGCTGAAGTGCCCTGGATATTTTTTTATTATTATTTCTTCACACTGAACCATCATTCCAGACTTCACTGCGAAGCCGGCGTATACCTGCTTCGCATTTCTTAAGAGCCCCTTTAACGCGACCTTTTGCATTTGCTCTGCCCCCGCATCGAAGCATTCACTGAAGGAAGCATGCAGAATCCCAGCCCGCGGCTTAGCTATGCAAAAGACTATTGCTAATGGCTATGCAAACGAAGGAGCAGGCGAGTGAGGGAGTGGGATTTGTTTGACTTTCTCCTCTTCCATCAGGACCGTAAATAATCATTCTAAAGGTCAGATTTAAAAAATCAGCATTGAGCAAGGAGCAGAATCGACCCTGCATAAATGGCCCATGAGATTCTCAACTTTAGCAGATGAAACAGCAGATATTTCTGGCTCAGAACAACTGTCACTAGGAGTAGGTTTTGTGGAACAAAATGATGAAAATATATACATACATGAGGAATTCCTTGGGTTCATTTTGATCTCAGACCAAACTGCAATAGGCTAGCCAACACAATCCTATCAACTTGTTCAGAATTTGGACTAGATCTAGATAAGTGAGTTGGACAAGGATATGATGGTTATTCAGCTATGGCAGGCAAAGATGGTGGGGTTCAAGTACAAATCAGGGCACTCTTCCCCCAGGCAACCTTGGTCCTTTGCTTGTTCCACAGACTTAATCTCACAGTAAATGATCTCAACAATGTAAGTGAGGTGCACACAATTGTAAGTGGGTACAATTAAATACATAAATAATTTTAAAATTCTGTGGAAGTACTCAAGGAGGGCATCTAATACCCAACATATCAATGCTATGTGAAATGCGGTGGAGGCAAAAATACAAGAATATCCCGGTGTTTGCAGAAAATTATACAAATGCTGTCTCACAACTCAAGCAATTAGCAGATCCGAGCAACACCAAGATAAGACAACATTCATACCGGCTGTGGTGTGTTTCACAGACATCGTCTTTTATGGTTTGTCTTGTGATCATAAGCAAATATTTGTTGATGTGAGAGGCAGTCACCCACGCACTACAATCTGTGAAAGCAGATCTAATAGAAATGAAAGCCCATATACAACGATTGCTGGCAGTAATGGAACAACACAGGGAAACTAGCGAGGAGGCCTTTTCCACAGGAATAAGTAAGTGCAAGAAACTGGCAGATGAAATGGATGTACAATTTATAGCACCAAGACAACCCAACTGACAGACAAACCTTGCCAATCCTCCCAAGCAATCCACAGAAGAGTGTTAGCGGGTATCCATCCCCTTCTTTGATTCCCTTATTATCTCACTGAGGACTCATTTTAGCAATGAAAATCAACCTGTTTACAGTTTGCTGGAGCATCTCAGATGTACCGCACTGAAGAAGTAACTTCCAAGCCCGTCAATTCTGTCCAGCAATTTTACAAATTTGAAAACTTTGTGGATGAACGTGACACTTGGCATGATTTCTGCCCAAGGAGACATACAAAGGAAACACACTCACCGTGGTGTGACATATGCAATATGAGCCTTATTGAACTATTGGGGCCACACCAGATTGTTCCCTGCTATAAAATGGCCATTCTTACCACATTTTCCCTCCCAATTACAACATGCACAACTGAACAATCCTTTAGCAATCTGTCCAGAGCGATGACAAGATTACCTCAACAATTCCTGAAAATCAGTTGTCTGCATTGTGTCTGTTGATTCTTCGTAGAGAAAAGTTAAAGACCTATCCCCAAGAGAAATTTTAAGAGAAGTTATCAACTATTTTGGCCACGGTCCTGGAAGACTCCAGTTTTTGTTCAAAGAATTATCTCCTTTTTATTATGCTTACTTTTTTATTACGGTAAGTCCTTAACACACACAAAAATTCCGATTATCTTCAGACATGCCTTGCTTCCAACAGCAAAGGCAGGTTGTATGTAAAAGCTATGAAAGGCAACGTTAAGAGAATGGCTATAACTTGGTTTAGAATCCTATGATCTTGTCATTCATTAGACAAATGAAATATGTATGTCTTTCTACTGCCGTACCCTGTTATTGTTACATGGAAAATCTCTCTCTCTCTCTCTCTCTCTCTCTCTCTCTCTCTCTCTCTCTCTCTCTCTCTCTCTCTCTCTCTCTCTCTCTCTCTCTCTCTCTCGTCACAGCTGACTTATGGTGACCCAGTAGTTTTCAAGGCAAGAGACTCGGTTGGTGGTTTGCCATTGCCTGCCTCCGCATCATGACCCTGGTATTCCTTGGAAGACTCCAAGGGAGAGCCAGCGTGGTGTAGTGGTGAAAAGTGATGGTTTAGAGTGGTGGACTCTGATCTGGAGAACCGGGTTTGATTCCCCCACTCCTCCACATGAGCGGTGGAGGCTAATCTGGTGAACTGGATTGGTTTCCCCACTCCTACACACGAAGCCAGCTGGGTAACCTGGGGCTAGTCACACTCTCTCACAGGGTGTCTGTTGTGGGGATGGGAAGGGAATGTGACTGTAGGCCAGTTTGATTCTTCCTAAAGTGGTAGAGAAAGCTGGCATATAAAAACCAGCTGTTCTTCTTCTAAATACTAGCCAGGGTCAGGGCTGAGAGTGTGTGACTGGCCCAAGGTCACCCACCAAGCCCCCATGTTGCCAGTGGGCAGTAAATCACCTTCAGGGAGAGCTCACTATTATTCTTATAGGTTCTCTTCAGCACAACATTATGGCGTCTGAGGGGTGGGTAGTATTGCCAATGGTGTGAAGACTATAGGTATCACCAGAAACCCAAAAGTATCATTAAAAGACTTTGTCCATCCTAGAATTAATTTCTGCAGACACCCAGGGCCAACCCTGCTTAGTTTCCAAGATCTGAAGAGACCAAGCTGGCCTGTCCCAAATCAGGGCATTTTTAAAAAGCTAAAGGTCCCCTGCGCAAGCACCCAGTCATTCCTGACCCATGGGGTGACGTCACATCCCGACGTTTACTAGGCAGACTTTGTTTACGGGGTAGTTTGCCAGCGCCTTCCCCAGTCATCTTCCCTTTACCCCCAGCAAGCTGGGTACTCATTTTACTGACCTCGGAGGGATGGAAGGCTGAGTCGACCTTGAGCCGGCTACCTGAAACTGACTCCCATCGGGATCGAACTCAGGTCCTGAGCAGAGCTTGGACTGCAGTACTGCAGCTTACTACTCTGCACCCTGGGGCTCCTCAGGGCATTTTACACATTCCTATCACTGTAAGTCGCTGCGAGACCCTTTGGGGGAGCGGCGACTAAAAAAATCCAATAAATGCATAACTACATTATGCAGAAGCAAATCCCACATGTTATCAAATGCAGTTTAGGAGGCTATAGCCCATCACAGCCCATGACAAGTATATGTGCACAATACCGATATGTGCAAATTAGTAATGGCTGAATATATAATTTTAGGTGTGTTCACTTTTAAAAAAAAATCCTCAGCCTGTATCTGAGAATTCTGTGTGATCACCTGGGCAGCAAATGAGAGGTGATGGTGCAATTACGCCACAGTACCTGTAGAGGGCAGTGGGCAATACCTGTACCAGGAGCCTGCTAAGATAACACTGAGGACAGGGAAATAAGTTGTATACCTAAGAATGGGAAAATCATAAGCTTGTATACTGCAAGGGACCAAAAAATAAATGAAGGGACAGGAAGAGAGAGCAATCTTTAAGAAGCCAGACAACTTGATTTGTGAGGGGAGATTAAAGGAACCAAGTACGGATAGTTCAGCAAAAGAATTCTGTAGGGCAGCAAAAAGACAGCAATTGTCTGCAAACACTTAAGGTGTCAACGTGAGGGAGGGGGATTCATTAGTTAAGACAGAAAGTTGGGTTCTGCCCAGTGTGCGACAGTTTAATAAAAATTAAAGCGTGCATGGCTGCAGTTAAGCCGTGTGGATCTCAAAGAAGCTCTTGGCTCGAGTCTAGTACCAGAATCCCCAGGAGATGCGTGCGTGTTGCGGGTAAAATGATTTCTCAAGCAAATGACACATCTTGAGGATCGTTTTCACGTTAATTGCGCTACACTGAGCAAAAGCGATTTCCCCCCTTTAGTTTTCATGGCCCTGACCTGGATGGCCCAGGCTAGCCTGATCTCGTCAGATCTCAGAAGCTAAGCAGGGTCAGCCCTGGTTAGGATTTGGATGGGAGACCACCAAGGAATACCAGGGTTGCTGTGCAGAGGAAGGCACTGGCAAACCACCTCTGTTAATCTCTTGCCATGAAAACCCCCAAAAGGGATTGCCATAAGTCGGCTGCGACTTGACGGCACTTCACACACACACACACACATGCACAGTTTTTCATGTGTCACCCTCTCTGCTGAGCGCATTCCCACTCGCGAGAGGTCAATTAGACAGCATGTCATGGTGCATTTTATTGCATTATCACATGTATCTCACCTTTCTTCCAGAAACTACGGATGGCTGCTCCTTCTTTCTTTCTTTTTACCACTACGGTACAAGAATCCCAGGGGGGAAAGCTAGCCTGAGAGAAAAATACTGGTGTATGATAAATTACTTTAAAAAACATTTGAAAGCCCTAAATAAAGATTACGTTTTATTATAGTTCTGCACTGTACATATGAGCACTGTGTATGCTGTTTCTTTGGAATGTTGCCCCAAAGACCAATCAGGGTATTCTCCTATGAGGACACAAGCAATCTTTACAGAAGAAGAAGAAGCTTATAAGCACCTTCCCTTCCCCTCCCCACAACAAATACCCTGTGAAGTGGGTGGGGCTGAGACAGTGTGACTAGCCCAAGACCACCCAGCTGGCTTCATGTGTGGGAGTGGGGAAACCAATATGGTTCACCAGATTAGCCTCCGCTGCTCATGTGGAGGAGTGGGGAATCAAACTCGGTTCTCCAGATCAGAGTCTACCACTCCAAACCACCGCTCTTAACCACTACACACGCTGGAAGGGTTGCCAGTGTCCAGTGGTTGGAGAGCTCCTGGAATTACAACTGATCCCCAGGCTACAGATATCAGTTCCCCTTGAGAAAGTGGCTGCTCTATGACATTATACCTTGCTGGGGTCACTCCCCTTGCCACATTTTGCCCTTCCAGTCTCCACCCCCAAAATCTCCAGGACATTCCCAACCCGGAGCTAGCAACTCTAAATACTGGTATATTAGACCCTCCATCTGGTTTGCACAGAGTTAACATGGGCCATTTATGCAGGGCTGATTCCCTGCAGTCACCTCCGCCAACTGCTTCAAGGCTCCCTACGCATTTCCTCACATTTTGCCCACGTCTTCCGGATTCTTGCAACCGGAAAACACGGGCAAAAATACAAGGAATCGTGCGGGGAGAGCAAGAACCACCTTGGACGGTCAGGAAAGGCACGTATAATCAAAAGGAATCGGTAGGTGTGACCGCGGAGAAACAGCCCTGCATAAATGGCCATTGAGTAAAACACTGTTTTTGACTGGCTATGACAGCTGGCGCGTCTGTTGCTATACTTTATTTGGTTTAATGTTGTGTTGCTTTTTTAAAAATTGTTTATTTTAATCCGCCTTGTGTTTTTTTTCCTGAAGGGAAGCTAATAATGTTTAAAATAAATATATCATCAAGGAATCATGAAAGCTCATACCAATAAGGTTCTATTTTGCACCAGAATAATTATCTCAGTAGAGATGAGGCCGGTTATCATACAATACCCGACAGTCGTACAAGACGCAACAGAAAAATCAAAAGCGGGGATGACAGATGACCCCTCTGTCTGGACCACAATTTGTTCACAAATTGCGAACAGCACCATACCTGTTCATCTAAAAACTATGCATGAACCACTACACGTAACTTCTATAGAGGCATACACTAGTTCAGTTCTCAGCACAGATACTGCCTCCAAATATGTATCTATCATGTTATTTATAAAGACATTGATGTGCTTTTGTATATATTGTCACCAAAGTGCATACACATTACTGTTTTGGTCTATATATCCATTGTTCTTATTATGTTAGAAATCCAAAGAAGCTTTCATTGAGCAATTAAAACATGATCCTTACACCTGTTGCGTATACTTTTTAACATACTGTTTGCTGTTTCTCTGAGATATTGTCCTGAAGTCAACCGATATTATCTTCCTATGAAAAACATATTTCATTTTTAAATAAGTTATACATAATGTGAATTCATGATCTTTTAGTAAATGTAGACTTTTGCTCTCCACCTGTTTTGCATGGAGTTTTATAACATCTGTCTGCAAGAAACCATGGCTATTAACACCAATAGGCAAAAGAAGGGAATCAGTAGTGTTTTGCCTCAGATGCAGAGATATGTGCCTTTTATCGGGGCTTCCTTTGGACTACGCATGCCTTTTCTGCCTGTCAGTGGTCGCCTCACTCTCCCTGCGTATTTTGCCTGTGTTTTCCAGATGCTGTTTTAGCAAGAATCTGGGGAAACACGAGCAAAAACATGTGAGGTCAAATGGAAGCCCTGAAGCAGTCAGAGGGGGTGACCGCGGGGAAACGTCCCTGTATAAAAGGTTGACTATTACATAGTACCTGACAGCTGGCTAAATGATGAACATTTTCTCTTGTTATTTAAATTATCTTACTAATGTATCTTTAAGGGATGCATTTACAAGACCATGTCTGCTGCCAATCTTTTTGGTAGATTTCATAAAATTCCTGTGGAGCATCAACTTTACCCCTGCGGCTATGATCAAATCGAAGATATTAAGCATTGTGGTTTATATTGCCCTCTTTATGCAAATATAAGAAATAAACTGCTGTGTCACTTTATTATGCATTTTTCAGGTTCTGATGAGGAATGCATTAAGTTTTTACTGGCAGATGAACTCCCTTCTGTTACTTTTATGTTTTTGTCTATTAAACTTAGGAAGAAGCTTATATCCTCTGATTAATAAGGATTTTTGTCTAAACTGAAGCCTTAATTTTTATCTGTGCTGAATACTGGGCATATGTGCACTATATGAATACACAGAGGGTTTCTAAAAAGACTGTGGTATTGGGTCAGGAAACACACAAGAACACATGTCTCCTAACTAAATGCCCTCCGCCAGGTCTCCACTCCACACACACTCTCCATCCCAGATCCAGAGCCATCTGGTTCAGCAGGATGCCTGATCTGTCTCTTAAATATGCATGGAGATCAACCAAACAGTACAGCTAATATCCCAGAAGTGACTGTGTGGCCGCCAACCAGTTCGTAAGAATATTGTCGAAGGCTTTCACGGTCAGTGTTCATTGGTTCTTGTAGGTTATCCGGGCTGTGTAACAGTGGATAACCTACAAGAACCAAGTTCGTAAGAAGTTTAGGTATCAACCTCCAGGTGGGGCCTGGAGATCTCCCACTACTATAACTGATCTCCAGGCGATGGAGAGGCTCTCCCCCAAAGAAAATGGCTGCTTTGGACAGTTGGACTCTATGGCATTTGTACCCTGCTGAGGTCCCTCCCTTCCCCAAACTCTGCCCTCCCCAGGCTCCGCCCCCAAAATCTCCAGGTATTTCCCAACCCAGAGCTGGCAACCCTAGAAGTAAACCACATTAACAAACTAACCCCGGAGTCTGATAAACCTTAATCACTCCCTTCAAATACGGTAAATTCATCCGGCAACCTCGTCTGGGGCAACGCTAGCTGAAATATGCATTTGGATGAAAAGCTCTCTCTTCTGTTCTCTAAGACTCTTCGATGACACTCATAAGTAACATGCCTCAGGTGGAAAAAAAATGTCCTTAGCGCTGCTTGTCCATATGGCCAGAGGCTATTAGTGAAGGAATGAGCACTTAACGCACAGGAGGATCGCCCTGAAGTGGTTTTCTCAACGTCCAAATGTGATTCTTGCAGCCGAGAGAATGCGGGGAGAAGACGACACAGAAGCCACCTTGCCTTTGAGAACGCGCACATGCTGAAGAGGGGTAGTAGTCATTATAGCCACCCAACAGGAAGCTTATTTTCGAGAGAGATTTTTGGCTTTGTGTCGCTTTATTGTTTCACTCGCAAACTTCCCTTGTATGAGAAAATAAACCCCCAAAACAAGAGTGTTTGTTGAAAGACACAGAGGCCATTTGTGCATGGGCTGTTTCCTCGCGGTCACCCCGCCGACTACTTCGGGGCTTTGCTTTGACTATGCTTGCATTTCCTACCATCAGAGGTCACCTTGCTCTCCTCGCGCATTTTCCCCGCGTTTTCCGGATACTGGCGAAACACAAATCCAGAAAACGTGGACCAAACACGCGGAAACACGTGGGGAGAGCGAAGCGACCTCTGAAGGTCGGGAAATGCAAGCATAATCAAAGCAAAGCCGCGAAGTAGTTGGCAGGGTGACCGCAAGGAATAAATGGCCAGAGACAAACTATTAAAAAGGAGTAAGGTGTTGTTCTTGAAACATGCCTAAGAGGAAAAGGTTTTTACCTACAGCTGAGAATCGCAGCAAAAGCAGTCCCTTTGAACCACCTCATCTCTCATCCCTCGAGGCAATGGATTTTTATCTCCCACTCTCTGCTTCTTTTTATAAAAGGAAAAAAACTAGGTGACACGTACTTCACCTCGAGCTCCTGCACTGTCCTGTCAATCACCTTGCACTTGTAACAAAGCAGTTGCAGGTGAACTTGAGCAAGCATTCAGGACTGGCAAGTTCAAGTTTTGTGGTGCTGGAAAGTGCCGTCAATTTGCAGCGGACTTACGACAACCCCATAGGGTTTTTGGGGAGAGGAGAGAGCACGGTACAGCCCGATCTCAACAGATCTTGGAAGCTAAGCAGGGTCAGTACTTGGGAGGGAGACCACCAAGGAACGCTCTGCAGAGGAAGGCAGTGGCAAACCACCTCTGCTTCTCACTTGCCTTGAAAGCCCCTTGGCTGGGGTTGCCATTAGTTGGTTGCGACTTGACAGCACTTTACACAAACACTCACATAGGGTTTTCAAGGCAAGAGGCATTCAGAGGTGGCAAAGATGGACCTGGCAACCCCACTCATAATGCAAAAGGTGACACACAAGCATAGAATCATAGAATAGAATCATAGAGTTGGAAGGGACCACCAGGGTCATCTAGTCCAACCCCCCGCACAATGCAGGAAATTCACAGCTACCTCCCCCCCGCACACCCCTAGTGACCAGAAAATGGCACTATGTAATGAAACAGCATGGATACAGCCACTGTGTAATGAAACAGCATGGAAGCATGCAACCACCCTCTCCAGCCTTGATACATTTCCTGTGAAGTCTACATGGCACAGTGCATACATTCTAGTGTGGGGAGGCCTGTTATGGTGCTCTCATTATTATTACCACCTTAATTTTGAGGGGTAAAGGTCACTTGATTGGGCATGTGCAATTTAGGACTTCAGGTGCATGCAAGTCACGTAGATGCTCTTAAAAATGGCACTTTACTTACAAGAGTGAGAGCTGGTTTGTGCATAGGGTTGCCAACCTCCAGGTTGGAGATCAATGGGACTCTATGGCACTGAAGTCCCTCCCCTCCCCAAACCCCACCTTCCTGAGGCTGTGCCCCAAAAACCTCCCGCTGGTGGCGAATAGGGACCTGGCAACCCTATGTGTGTGTGCCTCAAGTCACAGCTGACTTATGACGACCCCATAGGGATTTCAAGGCAAGAGATGTTCAGAGGTGGTTTACCATTGCCTGAGAGCCTGGGCTGAGAGAGTTCATGTGGAGGAGCGGGGAATCAAACCCAGTTCTCCAGATTACAGTCTGCTGCTCTTAACCACTACCCCACGCTGGCTCTTACGAGTCCCAAACATCCCGTCATTAACAGCCTTGCTCAGGTCTTGCAAACGTGGCTTCCTTTATCGAGTTAATCCATCTCATAAACATGCTCTAGAGTTTCACATGTTGCAGTTGGCTTACCCACGCTTTCCCTTGACCTTTCCTTCCCCTTTCGCTATATGCTTTCATTAGAGTTCAGAGAGAATGACATATGTTAAAAGCAATAGGCCGTGCAGTGGGGCCGGAGGGCGGCGAGAGACAGGGTCCGCTGAAGACAGAGAGAGGAACAAACATTTGCAGGCAGTCAGGCGCTGAGCCCAGGCACCATATGAAGCGTGGAGTCCCAGATTCCTCAGCAAAACTTGCATCGGTTGGCTCCGTTTTTAAAAGATTTAATTACGTTCTGGGGATTTACACCCAGACCCAAGTTCACAAGCCTCACGTTTGGATAATACTCACTGGGCTTGTTTTATTTTCAGTTAGATTGTGTGCTGCATCTTAAAAATAAGTTTCGTAAGAGGAGAGTTTTCAAAGTTAAAATTTTTAGCATTTAGAATTACAGAACTTGTTTTAAGACAGTGGTTCAGAACACCCCATGCACTGAATAAAGAGTCAGGGCTGATTGTTCATTGCTGCTTCCTATATTAATGACACTGTAGAGTAAGGAGGTGTTGGAGGAGAGTGTTAAGGATACCCTGAACCGCCAAAACAACAAATCAGTGGGTTATAGATCAAATCAAGCCTGAACTGACCCTAGCAGCTAAAATGACTAAACTGAGGCTATCGTATTTTGGTCACATTATGAGAAGACAAGAGTCATGGGAAAAGACAATCATGATAGGAAAAGTTGAAGGCAACAGGAAAAGAGGAAGACCCAAGAAGAGATGGATTGACTCTATAAAGGAAGCCACAGCCCTCAGTTTGCAAGACCTGAGCAAGGCTGTTAAGGAGAGGACATTTTGGAGGGCATTGATTCATAGGGTCACCACGAGTCGGAAGCAGCTTGATAGCACTTAACACACACACAGAGTAAGGAGGAGAGCCAGTATGGTGTAGTCACAGTGGTTAAGAATGGTGGACTCTAATCTGGAGAACCAGATTAGATTCCCCTCTCCTCCACATGAAGCCTGCTGGGTGACCTTGGGCCAGTCACGGTTCTCATCGAACTCTCAGCCCGCGCAGAGGCAGGCAATGGCAAAACCACCTCCCAACATCTCTTGCCTTGAAAACCCTATGGGGTCGCCATAAGTCAGCTGACACTTGAAGTCACCTTACACAGAGAGTAGGGAGGATGAGCTTCTGCACGGTTACTTTACTCTACATAGATGGGGGGGGGATGCATTTCATGTGACAACCTCTTGGGTAGCCAGGCTGTATGGACAACGTACATCAAAGATGGAAGCTCTTGTAGACCCGAGACTGTGCAACAAATTATCTCTGGGTGTCACACCATTTAACTCTAACAAGCATAAAAGCAGGACTCATTAAGGTGTCTCCTGACTCAGAGCACAGGAAGGGAAATTCTTAATGAAAACCAACGTGTCCTTCTTTAATACCCCAGGGGAATCCCACCAAGAAAGTCAAGATTCTGGATTTCCTCAGTCAGAAAGCACAACCCAAATGGGATAAGAACATAAGAAAAGCCATGCTGGATCAGACCAAGGCCCATCAAGTCCAGCAGTCTGTCCACACAGTGGCCAACCAAGTGCCTCTAGGAAGCCCACAAAACAAGACGACTGCAGCAGCACTTTCCTGCCTGTCTTCCACAGCACCTAATATAACAGGCATGCTGGAAAGAACAGGAATACATCATGACTAGTATCCATTTTTACTAGTAGCCATGAATACTTCTCTCTTCCATGAACATGTCCACTTCCATGAACATGCCTTCCGAGTGGCTTATCCAGCCCAAACATGCCCTCTCTCCTTTTCTGTAGCTCAATTTCTAGGGTTCAGAGTTTCTGAACAAAAGGTTTAACTATAATTGGAGTGCAAAATGAGCTACAGAAAAACAACCAACACCACTATCCTTCCAAACTGAAAAAGGTTGCCAAACCACCAAGATGTCGGGGGGCAGCGCTTTATATGTGAGGTCTGCATTGGGAAAGGAGAGGACCTTTAACTCCAGTCCATCTTTGTCATTGACGCTGGGGGCAACGTTGTTTTAAGCCATGCCCTGAGGGCAAGAGACACTCAAGGCTGCAAAGTTGGATCAATTCAAGAATACCTTGGCACCACAAGCCTGGATCCATCGAAGACAACCGACGCACAAGACATTGGCTTATGCCACACAATTCCACTGAGTCAAGTGTGAAGATTTCCCCAGCCCAAGGGGGCCTTCCTCTGACGGAACAGCCTCGGGAAGGAGATGCACCAGTTCAGATACTGATCCATGGAAGACTTCAAGCGTCAGTCTGCCCTCTCTTCTTGAAGTACACATCGAACATAACGCACAACAATTTACATCAACAAATAACGTCCGTCAACAAAAAATCATCAGCTCGACTCTCCTTGAAATAAAAATAATCAGCTTGACTCTTCTTGAAATAAACATTGAACATACCGCACAACAATACATCAACAAATATCATCCATCCGTTAACAAAAAAATCATCAGCTCAACTTACCGCATGTGTAGATAACATTGAGGTGCTTGCGGACACCTGGGTAACATGGGTCTCCGAATTCATACGTGCTGGCATACACGCTACAGGTCCGTTTGCCATGGCAGCGCTTTGTCATGAGCTGAAGGGCTGTGTCAGACTGGCATTCTACCGGGAGGAAACGGAAATCGCTGGTTACATAGGAATTCCGCAAAGCTTGCAAGAAAGCCTGCCCAGAGACAGATCCATATACAAACGACATGCAAATTGTAGAGATTGTTTTCCACTGAACTGATGAACCTGATCCAACTGAGAATGAAAGGCATTTCTGACACGATGTCTTGTATAAGGAAGTAATGCAGGAAAGCGGGTGCAGCCACATCAATTTTAGTGTGTGAAAATGCTCATTTCGGTTTGCTGCCTGTATATGTGTTTGAATACTGCAGCTTGCCACAAACTCCAAGGACACTCATGCATGCATGGCACTATATTTCTTTTACATGACAATACACCTTATAGCAATTATTCTCAAGTTGTAGGCCAGGACCCCAAAGTGGGTCATGATTCTCCAGCAGGTGGACAGCAAGGAGGAGGAGGAGAAGGAGAAGGAGAAGGAAAGTTGGATTTTATACACTGATTTTCTCTACCTTTTTAAAGAGACTCAAATTGGCTTACAATCACCTTCCCCTCCCCACAACAGACACCTTGTGAGATAGGCGGGGCTGAGGGAGTTTGGAGCAAACTGTGACTAGTCCAAGGTCACCCAGCAGGCTTCATGTGTAGGAGTGGGGAAACCAACCCAGTTCACCAGATTAGAGTCCACCGCTCCTAAACACTACACAATGCTGGAGGGATAAGGTGAAATGGGATGAACTGGGAGAGGAAGCACTGGAAACCTCTCTAGATTATTTGGGTTTGTTTTCTATATGAAACAGTGATCCCCAGGGCAGGCCTCAAGGGCACCCACCAATGTGTTTCCTGGCATCTAATTGGTTCTTGAGCCTTAGGAATCCAGGAAGCTTCAAATTGCTCCCTCTCAGCTGACTGACTAGTAAAGCGTTTGTCCCAAGCAGATGTGTGCCCGCAGTTTGACCACATGCAGGTTTTCCTTGGCTCAGCAGCTTCTCACTGTGGCCAGAAAGGGGCCAAACATTCCTGCTTTTTTGGAAACTGAAACCAAACAGTGTCTTTTCCCCAAAGCAAAGATCTGATCCCAATTGTCCTCCACATCTTCAGTGTAAGATGTGCTTCAGAACAGCCTCGAAAGCATGGCCTTTGCATCTGCAGTGATCATCTATTCAGAAGCAGCTGCCCTAGTCCTAGAATCATAGAGTTATAGAATCATAGAGTAGGAAGGGACCACCAGGGTCATCAAGTCCAACCCCCTGCACAATGCAGGAAATTCACAACTACCTCCCCCCAACACCTAGTGACCAGAAGATGGCCAAGATGCCCTCCCTCTCATCATCTGCCTAAGGTCACAGAATCAGCATTGCTGACAGATGGCCATCTAACCTTAAAAACCTCCAGGGAAGGAGAGCTTACCACCTCCTGAGGAAGCCTGTTCCACTGAAGAACCGCTCTAACTGTTAGAAAATTCTTCCTAATGTCTAGACAGAAACTCTTCAGGCTAAACATACCCAGCTCCTTCAACCTAAGAGGACCCTTGGCACAGAACTTCCCAAAATTTAGTAGAACCTCCCCATTTTCTTATTTGCTATGCTTTGGGGCAGCTAGGGTTGCCCGGTCCTACCTAGCCACCAGCAGGAGCTTCTTTTGCACAGAATTGTGGGGAGCGATCTGTGCACATGGTTTCCATAGAGTTTCTGTAAGTAATTGCTACAGCATCCCATGCGATGCCGACATTATCACACCATGAGCATGCGTGCAGATCGCTTCCCCTCTTCCTGCTTCTACCCGCTGAGGGTTGGCAGGCAGCCCAGTGGATCACCAGGCATTTGCCAAGCCTAGAGGCAGCCATTTTGTAATTGGTGCTGCCACCTTGGCAGCCATTCATGGTGGCGCCCACAACCCACTCTCAAAATTCCCATGACACCCACCAAGATGCCACCTGGCACCTACTTGCTTCTTGAGCCTTACAGTACAATCTTATGCAGTTAGTCCATTCTAAGTCAATTTAAGTAAATTAGCTTAGACTGGAGTATCTCACTTTAGGATTCCACTGTTTGTCATATGTATCATGTACTTGTCTCCAAGTCTCAGGGTCAAACTACAAAAGACTTGAGGGCAAGGGTCCATCCCGTGGCTGCCAACATTTTAAGAGCATTTGTAGGGTTGTTGTTTTTTAATTGCCATGAAGCCCCGATCTGGATCAGGGCATGACATGGTGGCTCAAGGAACTCTTGTTTCCCCTTCCATGTCTTTTCAAATGTAAAAACAGCTGGGGTGGGGGCTTTTTCTTTATTGTATATTTCTTGCTCCATTGTCTAATGTACTTTGTAAAGGCCCTTGGCTACATGCAAATAAATATTTACTTACTTACAATGGCCCGCCTTTCCCCCCCCCAAGAGGCATCTCCTCAGCTGAGTGCTAAGATGCCAACTGAAACATCTACACTGCTATTATTGTGCCAAACGTCCAGCAAAATTAACTAATCAGGCGTAAGCCCTGTTCAGGATTACACGGTGAAATTCCAGGCCTTTTTCACATTGTTCCCATATCTAGGGCGGTTGGCGTCCCAAAGCTCTTGAGTACCTGCTTGTCAAAAGAACACAGCTAGCTCAGTAGGGGTGTGGAGAATTAGCCATGCCGTTTCCATCATTCATTCAACGAGCTGCACAACAAATCCCCCGCATGTGGAAAGTATGGCCCTTGGAAGGTTAACCCACACGTGAAATGTTCTGCTGAAAAAAGTTGTGACTTTCCACAGCAGCAAAAATATACATCAGGCGCCTTCTCAAATCTTAGACACTTCCGATTCTCCCCACCACCACCACCACCACCCTGATAGGAGAACGGCTATTCACCCCATATTTACAACTTAGAAATATGGTATTCCCCTACAGAACTATGCATAAGGAAGAAGAGTTGGTTTTTATATGCTGACTTTCTCTACCACTTAAGGACGAATCAAACTGGCTTCCAATCACCTTCCCTTCCCCTCCCAACAGACACCCTGTAAGGTAGGTGGGACTGAGAGAGCTCTAAGAGAGCTGTGACTAGCCCAAGATCACCCAGCTGGCTTCATGTGTAGGAGTGTGGAAACAAATCCAGTTCACCAGATTAGCCTCCGCCGCTCATGTGGAGGAGTGGGAACCCACCTCTTTACACGCTGCTTTGTAATTGGTTGTGAGAGAAACCAAGCTTATGCACAGGGATTTCACCCAGGCTGAGCTCATGGGAAAGGGAAGAATCAGGTTAACAGAAGAACAGGAAGTCCCGACATTTGTGAGGGCTGGCTGCAAGGTAATCTCTAATGGACGAAAAACTCATGCATAACTCCAAGGAACAACCGAGACATACCAGGGGCAAGCATGAATGAAAGTACCCATGCATAAACGACCTGAGACTCCTGAAGGTAGAGAAAAGTGGGGTATAAAAACCAACTCTTCTTCTTCTTCTAAACGGATACAGATTAATTAAAACTCACACAAATTAGCACATAAAGGCTAGCTTTGGCCCAAAAAGGGCTAGTTTCAAAGATACGTCTTCCTAATTCAGGGAGGGGGAGGGTTGCCAAGTCCCTCTTCGCCACTGGCGGGAGGTTTTTGAGGTGAAGCCTGAGGAGGGTGGGGTTTGGGGAGAGGAGGGACTTCGATGCCATAAAGTCCAATGGCCAAAGCGGCCATTTTCTCCAGGTGAACTGATCTCTATTGGCTGGAGTTGAGTTGTAATAGTAGGAGATCTCCAGCTAGTACCTGGAGGTTGGCAACCCTAGGCAGGGGGGTTGTTTCGATGTTTAGGGTACTTCTCCCAGATCTACCAACAGTGATGTTCACAGCTCCATAGGCTTCAAGTGAGAAAAAAACCCAAGAAAGTCACCTAAAAGTACAAATGCCCCTGAAACTGAGTCTTAGAAATGGGTTAAAATTCCATAACTTAATAAATAGACTTCCATAGATCAGGTTTTAATCCCAATCAAAGTATTGCAGTACTTGGTGGTTTTGTTCTTCTGTTTGCCATTACTGAATATGAGGATTTTGTAGGCATTCATCCTGGAGAGCAGAACCTATTCTTTCATGTTCCGTGTATCAGACGGCATCAGCGTTCATCACAGACATTTCTAGTAAATGCACGCTGGACGTCATCAGACAAATGGATCATCTCTCTCTCTCTCTCTCTCTCTCTCTCTTTTGTAAAAAGTAAAGCATTTTTAACAATTCCTGTCTACTTTTCAAGGGACATTCCTTTGCAGCGGTTAGAAGTTCCAAGTAGTGACTCAATCTCCAGCGTAGCAAATATTGGCATTCTTTTTGGTTCTCTTCTAAAATGAACAAAAGCTTTGTTGTTCCTTTCTGTACTTAGCTGCGAGTTTCACTTGCCCTACATATTTTTTAAAAAATATAATCAAGGCTTTCGACACAAAAGACGATGGTGAAAAGAGCAGACAGCGTAACTATAATTGAAGGTCTCAGGAAAGAGCCACACTGCATAAATAGCAGCTTTCAAAAGGCAAAGCATAACGCAACCCAATTTATCTAAACTGGCTGCTGGGAAAGGGTCTCCACACAATGACTCATCCCTGCCCCTCTTGTAATGGGCATTGCTGGCAAACATACTCTGCCATGGAAGCGTGCTGAATGACCTTGGGACAGTCACACACCCTCAGCCTCGACCCCGGCAAGTATTTGGATGGGAGACCTCCAAGGAGGCAGGCAATGGCAAAACCACCTCTGAACGCCTCTTCCCTTGAAAACCCTATGGGATTGCCATAAGTCAGCTGTGATTTACGGCCCCCAAAAAATGTTAACATCTCTCAGAGAGATTAATATACTATAGTTATGGCAGAAGAAGGACCTGGTAAGGATCACACAACTCGATTGATTTCCAACTCTATGCATGGCCTCACTGTTAGCCATAATGCATGGTGTCCTCTTGGGTCTCTAGCACTGCATAACCCCTAATCACACCCATAACGACCAGAAAGTAGAGTTGCCAACATCCAGGTGAGACCTGGAGATCTCCTGGAATTACAAATGATCTCCAGACTATACTGATCAGTTCCCCTAGAGAACATAGCTGCCTTGAAGGGTGAAGGGCATTACACTCCACTGACGTCCCTCCCCTCCTTAATCCTGCCCTCCTTGGGCTCCACCCCCTATTCTCCAGGAATCTGCCAGCAATGAGTTGGCAACCCTAAGGACAAACTGCCTAGATGCGAAACAGCAACATAAGAACACATGAACAAATGAAGCTGCCTTATACTGAATCAGACCCTTGGACCATCAAAGTCAGTATTGTCAGACTGACAGCGGCCCTCCAGGGTCTCAGGCAGAGGTCTTTCACATCACCTACTTGCCTAGGCCCTTTAACTGGAGATGCCGGGGATTGAACCTGGAATCTTCTGCATGCCAAGAAGATGCTCTACCACCGAGCCACAGTTTTGATTCTAGGTCACTTTCATTCCTGCCTTCCTTGTCATGGAAAAATGCCTGTGGCTTCTTTGGCTGGTGAGTCAAATATCTCATGCCACACGCAGGTGACATTTCTTTATTATTTTTTAAAGAAGAAATCCCTCTTGCTCCCAATCAGCCAGATTGCACAAGGTTGCGCTCTGCTGTGGCTTCAACGCTCCATCTTTATGAGGTATGATTACCAGTTTGACAGGCCAGGTTCCATCCCAAGCCTCTGCAGGGGTGTTACGTTTGGGCTTCATCATGTGGCTTCCCCTTGAGGCTGGACACTCCAGGGAGCCAACTTATGGCAAGTAAGCCCAGAAAGGTTTTTAAGGCAAGAGACGAACAGAGGTGGTTTGCCATTGCCTGCCTCTTCATAGCAACCCTGTTATTCCTTCATGGTCTCTTATCCAAGTACTAACCAGGGCTGAGTGGACAAGGAGAAGCTGTTCTCCCTCTTTCATAATACTAGAATGCAGTGATCCTGTGAAGCTGGAGATTGAGGGCTTCAAAACAGATAAAATGAAGTATTTCTTCACACAACACATATTTAACTTGTGGAACTCCCTGCCCCAGGATGTGGTGATGGCTGCCAACTTGGAAGGCTTTAAGAGGGGAGTGGACATGTTCATGGAGGAGAGGGTTATCCATGGCTACTAGTCAAAATGGATACTAGTCATGATGCATACCTATTCTCTCCAGGATCAGAGGAGTATGCCTGTTATATTAGGTGCTGTGGAACACAGGCAGGACAATGCTGCTGCAGTCGTCTTGCTTGCGGGCTTCCTAGAGGCACCTGGTTGGCCACTGTGTGAACAGACTGCTGGACTTGATGGACCTTGGTCTGATCCAGCATGGCCTTTTTATGTTCTTATGACCCTGCTTAGCTTCTGATATCTGATGAGATCAGGCTAGCCTGAGCCAATATGTTGCCCACGGACCTACTGAGCACCATCCATGCCCACACTCGTTCTTACCTATTGCAGGGATCCCTGCATTGTGGTAGGGACATTCCAGGTTCCCTCCATGGTTTCTTCCAAAGACTGCAGAGTAAATAGCGATCACCATGCTTCGTTTGCAGCTCAGTCTCAGTTTATCATCTTCGCAGGCCACTTTGCTCTTATACTCGTCTGAAAAGAAACAAAAACATTCTGTTTCAGTTTAACAGATGCAGGCTGCAGCTTTCAAGTCACGTTGGCAAGATAAATTCATCACTGCTAAGTAGGGTTGCCAACTTCCAGGTGGTGGCTGGAGATCTCCTAACTGCCATTGGTGATCCGACAAATGAGCTACAAAGAGTGACTGCTCAACCCACTCCCTCATTTGTCTCTCTTGCCCTGAACAGCTATTAGATTATCCCTCGGTGCTGCCCGGAAAGAGGAGGACACATGAGCTTAGCGGTGGCAGCTGTTCATAGACACCCTTGACAGGCAGTGGGCTCTTCCGCATTCTCATTTTTGTCACTTGTGAGTCTGTATCGCTTTGTTCATTTTCCTTTTCCACATGTGTTTTGCTCCCTCTAGTGGGCAATTCGATATTACATTGCTGTATGTCTGGTATTAAAACCTGCAGTTTAAATCTGCAGGTTTTTATGCCAGACATAACCGTGGTGTAATATCAAATCAACCACTAGAGGGACCAAATGTGAAACCCCCTGAAGAAATAGGGGACACATAAGCAATGAAAACGAGAATGTGGAAGAGCCCAGTCGCTCAATGCCAAGAGCAGCTCTCATCACTCTTTCCTCACGTATCCACTTGATACTATTCCTCAGGGATGAACATGCACCAAAGGATTAAAAGTGGCCAGAGAGCACGGAAGGCCTAATTCCTTTGAGGGGGGGTCTGCTTTGGGAATCAAGTCACAATGATCATAAACTGGCCTTCAACCTGTATGCATTTTGTGAAGCACTGACCCCTTACATCTACCACTGATGAGTACCAACCTGCAAATGGGCAAAAACCAACAACTGCCCATACACGTGCCTTCTCCGAAAGAAATAAAACTGTCTTCAGTTGCCTCCTAAAGATCTAAAGTAAAGGGGCCAGGCACACCTCCCTGGGGAGGTTGTTCTGTAATTGTGGAGCTACCACTGAAGGCCCTCTCTCATGTACCCACCAAATAAGCTTCTTTGATTGATGGGAGAGTAAGGAGGACCTCTCCCTGTGATCTTAATTCCCAGGCAGGAAAAGATGCAGCCACTCCTCAACAAGTGAACTCTATACAAAGAGAATTTTTTCAATATGCCACAACAGCAGCGAGACTCTTATATGCCTCATACTGGAAAAATCCAAGAGTACCGACTAAAAGAGAATGGATGCAGAAACTTATGGACTTTGCTACGATGTCTAAACTAACCCGTTTAATTAAGAAACGACCCTTGGAAGACTTCTGGAACAAGTGGCAACCTTTCTACGATAAACTCGGATAGAGAGACAATTTGTAGTCAATATAATATTGCAACAATACAGAGATTTTATTAAAGGGGCTTAATATAAGAGCTGTATAAGTAAGATACCCAATAGTTATGAAATCTAATGTAGTTTGATTATAGTATAGACTATAGTATTATAACATTTTGTAACAGAAGATAATGAAGAATATAGAGATTAATAGTAGAGATAAATAGAAATTGCTGAGGTTATTATGAATATTGATTTCAGAATAGAAATGCAATGGATATTCTAATTTTAGATTAGAAACTTAATGTATTAATGGGTCAAGTATCAGTTGTGGTGTCTTGTCACAGAAATATATGTTTATTTCATTTTCGCTTCCCTTCTTTCCCCTGTTTTATCTTGTACCCTAAAAATCTAATAAAATTTTTCAAAAAAAGAAAAGAAAAGACGCAACCACCAATAAATTCTGTTTCAGGAGGGGAGACGTGTTGGTCTGCAGTAGAACAGCTAGATTCAAGTCCAGTAGCCCCTTAGAGATCAACAAGATTTTAGGTGTTTGAGCTTTCAAGAGTCAAAGCTCCCTTCGTCAGATAAATTCTGGATGCTGGAAACTGTCCTGAAAAACTGAAAGACTGCCCTGTATACATAATATTGTTTGGGCGTTTTCTTAAAATAGTATTCTTGATGTTCTTCTTATCCAGTTTTCAACATTTCTAAAGGAGATTTTTCCTTCCTTGTCATTTTTGTTAGAGTGAAGAAGCTGTCTTTTCACAGTCTGCTCCGAAATTGCCAAACTTACTGAAAATTCAGTGCTACCTTTCTCTTTCAAAGCAGGTGTTGAGACACCGAAAGACAGACTTTACTAACAGGTAAGAAAAACTGTTGTAGTTAGCTTTTAAAAAGTTAAATGGGATGCTGGGTGGGGAACAGAATTAGGGAGGCTGTGGGACACAAAAGGTTTTCTTGAGGGGCTCCTGAGCCCTTGGTTTTGAGGGCAGCAGCTGCTACAGGGTGTGGGTTTTCCTGTAATCTACGACTGGGTTAAGGGGGGTTTCCCGTGGCCAATAGCAGTGCAAGGATGAAAACAGGGCAAACCAGAAATTTGAGGGGCTTTTGTTTCATGAATTTTTTTTGTTTGTTTGTTTTCCCTGAAAATGACATTTCTAATAAGATTTTATGGATCCAAGAAGTTATTTTCCGCTCGGATGTAAAATCTTTTTTTCAAATGCCAAACAACCTCTTAAAGCATAATCTATGCTAACCCCTCTATGGTTATGCAGGGCAGAATTTTGAGTATACCATACCCAGACGGGACCTGTCCTTGCTCTTCTGGCTCTATTGATTCATTAGCTCATGTCCTCTTGGAATGCCACTTTTATGAGGAACATTGATCACTTTATATCTCTCCGCTTTTAACATATAAATCTAATGCCTCTGTGTCTGACATAATGCCTTTTTTATTAAGTGACAGGGATCCCAAGGCTACATTGTCAGTGGCAAGATTTATTTCAGCCCTTATATCCCTCAAACATTAGATTTAAGTTGCTCAAGATCAATGGATCAAGGAGCTTCTAACGGATAAAAGGAAAGGAAAGGTAAAGCATAATCTTCTGAATTCAACTTTCTACAAAAAATATTCTTAAATGGTCATATCATTGAATAAAATTGGTTGTCCAGCAACCCTTGGATAACTTTCTGTCTTTAGCTGTGGAGATGACAGCATTTGGAAAGTTCTGCAGTTTATCATTGCTATTATTGCCACTGATTTTGATTGCTCTGATTGTATTTTTACTAGATTTACAGTATTGTACACATTTTAAAAACACAGTCAAGATTTTAAATTGACATCTCCAGATGTGATGTATAACTTTTATAGATAGATCAATAAAGGCTGATTTGCAGTGCAATCCTATGCAGTCCATGGGCTTAGACTGGAGTAACTCTATATAGGATTGCACTGTTAGCCTGAATGATTGCAAGATATAACTTTTGTTATTGGGGGGGGGTTTAACACCAATTTCTAAATAGGATTACACTCACATTTCAAATTCCCTGTGCCTGTTCCAGAAGCATGATGCTCAGATACACTCTAAAACTTACAGGTTTGACTTTGTACTACAAAAAAATGCCTATAGATTAGTTTGACGTTTGGGTTTCCATTGTATTTCTGAGGGCAAAGGTCACAACTTCCCCAAACCACTAAAAATACTATTTCCCTGCCTGCCTTTGTTACGAGTTGCTCAGAGAAACCAAGATGTTGTTGTTTTTCTTGGTTGCTATTCACTCCACCCACTACAGAAAGATTCTTTATCATGGTTGTTCTCAAAGGTATGGTGTTTGTACAGGAGACAAACTATATTGTCAGGACTAGAACTTTTACATCAACCGAAACAAGTTTAAAAAGTTGATCTTCAAAGACTACCAACTCATGGCGTCCAGATTACATAAGTAAAGACTATGCACAGTAACAACAGAATTGAATTATCCCTGCTGAACTCTGAACTTCTCCACACAAAAATGCTTGGGATTGTGCTGGACGCATCTCACGACGGGCCCACCCATGCGCAACCACCAGGAAACAGACACTCTCTGCTTATTTATGTAAATCTATACTCCAGCAAAAAACAAAGGATGCAAACACAAACACACTTAGGGACCTCGTTTGCATTTTACTGGGGGAGGGATCTCTGACCCCTTTCCCTCCTCGTAAAGGCTGCAATGGCAAATCATCCTTCTTGCATTCACTGACAATAAAGTCACCTATTTTTCTTAATCTTTTTTTTTGTATCAGTGCATAATTGGTGCAAATTTGGCTGAAAGACTTCTTTCTCGACACCATCTGAAAATCCCTGTGTAGAGGAGGCTCAGAATACCATTAGCTGCAAAACATTGCGTTCGTAAAGCTTGGTCGGTTCACGCAACAGCCCTGTGAGATTGTAACCATCTTTTAATTACACCTTTTCATCACTGCAGCACTTCACGGACTGAAGTTTATTGCCCTTATAAATTACCCACTCCCTGCAGAATTGAGAACAGCCCTGAAATAAGCCCGAGTGAATTGACGAAGGGAGGGGGGCGTGGCAGGAGAGCCCATAGCATGGGCATCAATACCAGGCCAGAAGGATGTCCCCCTTTAACAGTTCACACTCCATCGTCTGGCTCCTGAGAACCGAGGCAGCAAACAATGCCTCGAACTTCTCTTGGCACCAATAAAACTGTCTTGAGGCAGAGACAAATGCTTTTCCAAAAGGGTCTAATTCCAGAATCGACTTTAAGCTCTGAAGGAATCAAACAAGACTTTGGGGTCCCCATTTTTCCTACCAGCAGTTGTTTCTAAATGCTGGAAAAGAAACTTGTTTTCAGGCCCTACCCGTTTCCTCTACACTATGGGGTAGGGTTGCCAACCTCTCGCTGTTACAACTGCTCTCCAGCCGATCAAGATCAGTAACTGAATGTGGGGGTCGTGATTTTTTTAAAAAAATAATAATAATCAATTTCTTTAGGATTTATTATTAGTAAATGTTTGATTTGTATACCTATTTTATATACCTGGGGTCGCATAAAAATTTTCGGGGAAAAAGAGGTCGCGAGTTGAAAAAGTTTAAGAAGCCCTGGACTAGATGACCCTGGAGGTCCCTTCCAACGCTATGATTCTATGACTGAGTTGCCCCTTGCACTCACTCAGCTGCCCAGGCTAGCCTGATCTCATCAGATCTCGAAAGCTAAGCAGGGTCAGCCCCTGTTAGTACTTGGAAGGGAGACCAAGGAATATCAGGGTCACTCACGATGCAGAGGCAGGCAATGGCAAACCACCTCTGAACGAATCTTTCGTTGAAAATCCCACAGGTCAGCTGTGACTTTACGGCACCACCCCCCCAAAAAAAAAAAAAACTTACTCAACTGTTCTCTGCCTTCCATGCCATAAATGCTTAGTACACTACAGAACAGGAAATATTAACAGCTAAACAAGGTTAAAGTAGCAAAAAAGTTAAAGTGGCACAAAATTCCTTGTATAAGTAACTCTATTGAAAAATTGATTCCCTTTGTTGACCCGAACAAGAAATATCTAAATTATATCCAAACTATTTTCAATGTCTAGATAATCACTGAATGAATGTTGAGATATAAACACGGAGAAATAACTTTGACGACAGAGAGATAGTGGAGATATTTGATATGTTTAATAATTTTATAAGGTGATCATTTTTAGATTATATATTAGCTCAAATATTCTTTCTCTATTCAATAATTAGAACAAATATTTGACTATAATGCAGAAAAGCAGGGCAATGTAGTCTGACTGACCTATATTTGTATGTTGGATATTCTTATTTTTACCCTTATCCCTCTTTCTTTCTGTACCTTTCTTTATAAAACAATAAAATATATTTTTAAAAAAATTGGCATGTGCCCTGAAAGACTGAGACTGCAATCCTAAATATATTTACTAGGGAATAAGTCTCAGTGAACTCAATGGGATTTACTTCTAAGTGTAGTGAGATATGCCCTCACCTGGATGGCCTAGGCTAGTCTGATCTTGTCAGATCTTAGCTGCTAAGCAGGATCTGCTCTGGTTAGTATTTGGATGGGAGACCACCAAGGAAGTCCAGCAGTTTTCACCACCACCATGAGAATTGTCGCTTTGGTTGGTCCTACTAAAAGGTTTCTGCGTTTGGATTCTACGGTTGACCAACACATCTACTTGCAACCTGTTTCATAAGATATATAATTAATGGTCATTTAAGTCTTCGTAAGTGGTACAAAACATTGTAACTTTTATGATATCAGCAATGCATTGTATGTCATCTAGTTTTTGCTATAATCATTCAGCCAGTTGAAATCTTGCTTCTCTTGCTATATTTTACCAGTCCATATTGTGACTCAGGGATGCAATTATCTTTTGTTGACCTGTGCTGAAGAATGTTATGAAAAATTTAAAATCATTTTGTAAAACTGAAAGGGAGGCTTTGCTGCTAGAGCTTTTAAAAACGTCATTAAGCTGTTTGGGGTGTTTCGACACGTGAATTTACAATCATATCTTCCTGCATTCTTTCATGACTGACAGGAGCCACCCAAGTTTACTATTAGATATAATTAAACTGTTTTTGTGCGCTAGTTAACATTCCCTGGCAAAATCACACACAGACGTATATTTTCATCTGGCTGTTGTTTGTTTTACGTGGAGGTGAAACCGTATTAGAAGCATATGTTTCGAAATGAATGGACACAACAGATTCCTGTGTTTGGCATATCTTGGTGTGTCACCATGACACAAACTGTGTTACACTGATAGGTAAAGGCAAACACTAAATCAACAATATAAACAGATTTGGAAAGGGGAAAGTATACAGATTATTTAATCCTATGTCTACTCATTCTGTGACAAATTCATATTCTGTGACAAACTATTCACACTATCCATGTAAATAATTGAGATCAGCCAAGTTTTACATTTTTGCTCCGCACACTTAAGAGGTGTCATTTTATTACAGATAGTGAGAAGGGGGTGAAATCAACAGTTACCATCTTGTGAAACTGTTATGTCTGCAACACCAGAAATGCTTTGTGGGCAGCAATAATTTCAACAAGCTCATTTTCTGCTACTGACCTGCCCGCAGCAGAAAACAATATCATTATCAGGCATGAAATGTGACTTTTAGGAAAGGAAATCCCCTAATATTGAAGCGCAGAGACTAAATGATGCATAAAACATGCCAGAAAAAGGTGAAACATGATGCTTTGGTAAAGGAATGTGAATTGCTTAAAAAAATACTATGGCCCAACGGCAACCAACGAACTTCCCAAAAAACCCTGCATGCTTTCTTACCAGAAAGTACAGAGCCATGCAGTAGAAACAGGGAGACTATTTTGGGACAAGTCAATAATTACCTGTAAGAAGAAAAGACCTAGCGACTTTTGGAAAATGGCTGGAGATATATTATCACTAGGGTTGCCAACCTCCAGGTACTAGCTGGAGGTCTCCTGCTATTACAACTGATCTCCAGCTGACAGAGATCAGTTCACCTGGAGAAAATGGCCACTTTGGCAATTGGACTCTATGGCATTGAAGTCCCTCCCCTCCCAAAGCCCCATCCTTCTCAGGCTCTGCCCCAAAAACCTCCTGCCGGTGGCAAAAAGGGACCTGGCAACCTTAATTATCACAGATCGTAGCACCCTCTGGGGGCAGGGGAACCTCATAGCTGGAGTCCATGAGGACATTGAACTCCTTACATGAAAGATGTGCTACATCAGTGATTCACAAAACAGTAATCAGGAGCACTGAAGTTTACAAGACTTCCCTGGTTTTTATCAGCAAAGTCCTTTTTCTTTCCAACAATATAAACAAACAATGCTTCATACAGACCTGGTACGGAACTACTTGCAAAGAGCAAGATTCAACCTCTCGGTCTAGCTGCTGAAGACACACAGGCTAAATATGGGTCATCAAAGGTATTCAGCCTGAATATGCTACAATATGATCTCCACGTGAATTAAACTGCCACAGCAAGGAATACATCCAACAGTGTGCAGAGAATAATATAAAATGCTGCAAATCATCATGTTGTACATGCATATTTATGGTGAATTCCTGGGGAGACACTCAGGGGTAAAGTTCCTGACACTACAGTCTAAGGTGGAGAAAAGAACATCATTGAACAACTGGCATGAGTCTTGCACCAGGAACGAGACCAAACATGATCTCCTGCACCTGCAAAATTAGTGCTGATGAATCGTACATTTTTGGGTGTGCACACTAATGTTCAGGGGTGGAATGTGCAGTACTTAGCAAAACAGTTTGTGGAAAAGACTGGACAAGTATAATTTCATAGTGACTACGAAGGGATTTAAAGGATTCGGTGTGATAATATTTAATTTACACGTGTAATAGAGTTTAGAAATATAATGTCAGAAGTGTGAAATTGCACTGAAAGAGCATGTGATACTTTTCATTAAAGGTATGTGTAAAATATTTTTGTGTGCATACATAATTTTTAAAAAATATTGCCATGTGTCAATATTTGAAAGATTTAAAAAAAATATTGCCGTGTATGTCCTGACCTGAATAGCCCAGGCTAGCCTGATCTCATCACATCTTGAAGGCTAAGCAGGGTTAGCCATGGCTAGTATTTGCAGGGGAAACAACCAAGGAATACCAAGCTTGTGACGTGGAGACAGGCAATGGCAAACCACCTCTGAACGGCTCTTGCCTTGAAAACCCCACCAGGGGTCGCCATAAATCAGCTGTGACTTGATGGCAAAAACAAATTACCCTAAATCATAAGTCTAACAAAAACCCATAAGAACATAAGAAAAGCCATGCTGTATCAGACCAAGGCCCATCAAGTCCAGCAGTCTGCTCACACAGTGGCCCACCAGGTGCCTCTAGGAAGCCCACAAAACAAGACAACTGCAGCAGCATTGTCCTGCCTGTGTTTCACAGCACCTAATATATTCGGCATGCTCCTCTGATCCTGGAGAGAATAGGTATGCATCATGACTAGTATCCATCGTAACTAGTAGCCATGAATACCCCTCTCCTCCATGAACATTTCCACTCCCCTCTCAAAGCCTTCCAAGTTGGTAGCCATCACCACATCCTGGGGCAGGGAGTTCCACAATTTAACTATGTGTTGCATGAAGAAATACTTCCTTTTGGCAGCTTTGAATCTCTCGCCATCCAGCTTCAGCAGATGGCCCCACGTTCAAGTATTATGAGAGGGAGAAAAGCTTCCCCCTGTCCACTCTCTCCAAATCATGCATCATTTTATAGACCTCTATCATGTCTCCCCTTAGCTGCCTTCTTTCCAACCCAAAAATCATTTCTGTGAGAATTAGTCTAGAACCTTTACAAGATATATCTATGGTACTAGTTTTCTACACCCAAGCCCCCCCCCCTAGTCTGTTCCGGTCTAAAGACCAGTTTATAACCTTTTCCCCTGTTTTTCTAGTCATGCCTAGGAAGAGTTCATGAGCCTGGGTCACGGCATTCTAGCACTCTGACGCTGAGCTGATCAGAATCTCACTGGGATGGGGCAAATACAACTATAATCCCAATTCCATCTGCGAGTGGCTAATGATAATCTTGAAAATGGCGGGGGGGAGCTCATACCTGCCTAGCCCAGATCTATGTCTTAAAGCTAAATCCTAAATTATTTCTAATCCTACAGCGGTTCAGAACTTCAGGTGAGTGGGGTATGAATGTTAAGCCAAGTCAATTTGGGGTAAAATTCACTATAATTACGTCCTCCCTCCAAGTTACTTGGTAATTACACATAATGGCTCCCAAATGAGACATGATCCCCGCATAGTCTTTGCTGCGCTGAAAAATATTTATAACTTGCATGAGGTTTTTAACATAGTTCAGTGGAGCCAGGGGAAGGTCATCTCCTTAGTAGAGATAACATAACTGCAGAAACACAGGAGACAAAAATGCTAGTATTGCAGTGCTTTGCCAAACCCGATCAGTGTATACCGGTCCTGGCCACCGTCTGTATATTGACTGTGGTCAGATTTTTTCAGAAACCAAAGACAATTTACCTTATTTCACAAGTACAAAGACCCTTGCAGTGAAGCACATTGCGCACAAACACATCGCAGCTCCACCTCCCAGCTACAAACCCTATGTTTGCACATAACTATGCCTTCACACTTGAACATACCTTAACTTCATTTCCAGCTGTCTTTTTCTTAAGCCGCTGCTTTAAGCACTAGGGTCTATCATTTGTGTAAGACTAACAGCCCTCACATCTCCTCAGCTGGAGCTGAACATATATCAGAGAAGTAGTGTTAAGACCACACTTTGGATATGGTGGCATTTCTGGATGTCCACACCCCGTATCTGGCCTCCAATCATGAGGTGCAATGGGGCTGCTTGCTCCAAAATCCCAAAACAGAACAGGGCCATTTCTTATCTCACAAGAGATCGCTGGGTACCCAAGGTTGAGTGGGATAAATAAATAAATAAACAAAACAAAACATTGTTTTACCAGGTTGATAATTGCACACATTTTATATGGGAGACATATACAGCCCCGTATAACAACTTGTAGACAATCTATTCAGATGTTTGTATAATTGGAAATATATTATACAACCTATATACATGCCTGGTCTGATATATAATTGTCTGTATACATTTATATATCTGTAAATATGTGTGTATTTTTTACATGGGTTTCAATTGACCAGTGAGGAAGGCCAAATAGGCTGAAATGCATCTGGCATGTGGTTACAGTATATCAACCTTGGGAAATGCCATTGTGCTGTTTTAACGATTTTTAAAATATTTTTTTTATTTTGACATGGTGCCTAAATAAATTATATTTTATTATCTATAAATTTTATTTATCCCACCCAACCTTGGGTACCCAGCTTCTGTTTTCTAGGTTGGGTTTCATTCCCCTTTTCTTTTTTCTTCGATCACAAGAGATCACAACACATGTGTGGGGCCACAGCACTTAATTCAACAGAATGGGGCAACAGCCAAGGATGAGCAGCTGTATCTTCTTGTCTTTCTCAGAAGGCTGGGAGACACACAAAGGATGAGAAGGGTCAGGCCAGACTTAGAACTTCCTTCTGATTCTCGAGAGTGCCACAATTTACACATCAGCCCTGTATCTGACTCACCCCCAGAGTACTGTGGTAATGCTTTACAAATTCATGAGCCCTTTTTGATAATCTTTCAACAAATTTGAGTAGTGGTTAAGAGCAGTGGACTCTAATCTGGTGAACCGGGTTGGTTTCCCCACTCCTCTACATGAGGCCTGCTGGGTGACCTTGGGCTAGTCACAGTTCTCTCAGACCTCTCTCAGTCCCACCTGCCTCACAAGGTGTTGGTTGTGGGGAGAAGAAGGGAAGCCAATGGTAAGCTGATCAGATTCTCCTTAAAAGTTAGAGAAAGTCAGCATATAAAAACCAACTCTTCTTCTTCCAAATTCATTATCATCCATGAATTCAAAATTCAGTGCTATAGGTCCCAAACATCTTTCTGACCTTTGTTTCATGCCAAATCTTCTCCTCTTCCTCTCATCGTTCACTCCAGCTTGGGGCCACAAGAAAGGCACTTATCCACATAAGCAGTCAATGCATGTTGTTGAGATTATGTGCATTTACCACATGCACTGTCCCATTCATGGGAAGTGTCAGCATACCAGCAGTGCACCCAGGCCACTGGCTGTTGCCTATGCTAACATTATGGATAAATGGTCTAATACACATCTAAGGGCATGCAAAGTCACACAGAACACTTACATGCATATGTGCTTTACCAGCCATGCATAAATTAAGCGGCATCCTAGCACTTTAGGTAAACATTGATGATGCAGGCCAGTAGCTATGGATGCACGTGGGGAAGCAATGCCCCCTTAAAATTTTATTAAATTTCCAACTTTCACTTAAAAAAAAACCCCATAGCACATTTCTTTACAGAGATATATGGATGTGTCACTCTTGCCACCAAGATCAAGTTAATTCATGCCATCATATTCCCTATTACTATGGATGGGTGTGAAAGATGGACATTGAAGGAAGCTGATGGGAAGAAAGTAGATTCCTTTGAAATGTGGTGTTGGAGAAGAGTGTTACGGATACCGTGGACTGCCAAAAAAAAAACAAATCAGTGTGTTATAGATCAAATCAAGCCTAAACTAACCCTAGAAGCTAACATAACTAAACAGGCTATTGTACTTTGGTCACATTATGAGAAGACATGAGTTGCTGGAAAAGACAGTAATGCTATGGAAAGTGGAAGGTAGTAGAAAAAGAGGAAGACCCAACATGTGATGGATTGACTCTATAAAGGAAGCCACGGCCTTCAGTCTGCAAGACCTGAGTAAGGCTGTTAAACATAGGACATTTTGGAGGACATTGATTCATAGGGTCTCTATGAGTAAGAAGCAACTTGACGGTACTTAACACACAAGGGAGCAGTTTTTCATCAGACTGAGGAGTAGTTGAATACAGCATACTACCAGCAGAGTAGAACCTTCTGCAGTTGGGATGATTATGAAAACCAATGAGTCTGGTTATGAAAACAAAGCTATCATGAGCGGTTGGCACAGATTAGAAAGCCTTTCTGTGTCCCCCCAAAATAGAAGGTATCAGTCATCTCTCCAAAACACTATCCTCAAGCCTCGAGATCTCCATGCACAAAAAAACACATTCTCACTGACGAACTTACTTACTTGGCCTGCATTTATACCACACGAGGAGGTACTTGCTGGTTCCTGGGCACGGATCAACACCAAACAGTCGATTATTGACAAGAAATTGGCAACTCCTTTTGTCCTGACACTCTTCTAGTATCTTCTACACAACAGGTACACCACAAAAAAACAGAAACAAGAACAGGAAACCATTTAATAATGGTAAAAGCAAGCCAATTTAATATTTTAAATAGGCAAGAGAATAGTAGCATCACCTTTGGGAGAGGTTGTGGCTCAGTGTTAGAGGATCCCTTGGCATGCAGAAGGTCCCAGGTTCGACCATCTCCAGTTAAAAGGCTCAAGAGATGATGTGACAGACCTCCTGAGACCCTGGAGAGCCATTGCTACAAGATTGACCTTGCCAGGCCGATGGTCTGATTCAGTATATGGCAGCTCCATGCGTTTATGTGTCTTCACAGACTGTGAATAAGGCAAACTATCACAGCCTCAGATCTACATTTATCAAATAGAAAAAGTAACCGACTCCAAAAAGGTGCAAGGAAAAATGAGGTAACAATTGCAGACTTAACAATTAGTTATATGTTAAAAGTGTTGTGGAAATGAATATTATTTTAAAGCAGTATACATTCAGATATTATTTTTAAATGCCATTTTGAAGAGGAGCAGGAACTAGGAGAGCAGTAAGCTCAGATCTCAGACTTACATCAGCAGCAGCAGAAGAAGAGTTGGTTTTTATATGCCGACTTTCTCTCCCACTTAAGGGAGACTCAAACTGGCTTACAATCACCTTCCCTTCCCCTCCCCACAACAGACACCTTGTGAGGTAGGTGAGGCTGAGAGAGTGTGACTTGTCCAAGGATACCCAGCTGGCTTCGTGTGTAGGAGTGGGGAAACAAATCCAGTTCACCAGATTAGCCTCCGTCGCTCATGTGGAGGAGCGGGGAATCAAACCCGGTTCTCCAGATCAGAGTCCACCGCTCCAAACCACCGTTCTTAACCACTACACCATGCTGGCTCTCACCCATGCATTCACCTACAACACTTACAGAAGATTGGTATGCAGAGTTAGACCAGTCTATCAAGGGACTTAGACCACAGTAATTCTGCATGCAATTGCACCATCAATAACTCATTGCTTCGTGACTCATCATTCAACACAAGGGATAATTTCAAATTTCTCATCCCTGCACTTTTGACCCCCAAACCCCAGTTGCAATTCCACTTCTCCCTTGTAACCCATGACTCTTTGTTTTTGCAGCATTTTCTATTTCGGCACACCAAATTTCCCCCATAAAATGTGCATTTTTTCAGCTATTAGTGCCTCGATGGCTGGATAGACAGACTGTTCCAAGTAGAGAATAAAACGGACCAATAATAAATGAGCGTGCACAGAACAAAGAAAATTATCAACAAAAAAGTCCCTTACTAGGAATGAAGTAAGAGAGAGAGAGAGAGAGAGAGAGAGAGAGAGAGAGAGAGAGAGAGAGAGAGAGAGAGAGAGAGAGAGAGAGAGAGAGAAAGAAAGAAAGAAAGAAAGAAAGAAAGAAAGAAAGAAAGAAAGAAAGAAAGAAAGAAAGAAAGAAAGAAAGAAAGAAAGAAAGAAAGAAAGAAAGATAGATCTCTGCTTGTAGGCATACAACTTTAAAAGACAATACCAGGAGGAAGACCAGCAGGAACACTAAAGGAAAGGGGGGAAAGAAACACAGAGATCAGAAATATGTTTGGATATTTAAAATGTTTGAACAGCTGTTGGAGGTGCAACAAGAGAGAAAGAACAAAGGCAGAAAGAAGATGGCAAATTGGAGAGCCTTAAATCAGGTTCAGATTTTCCATAAAAGTGATGGCAAAAGCAGTTCCTTGCCTTGTTTTTCTCCACATCTGTTGAAGCATCAGAAGAGATAACCTGTAAGTCTGACTTGTGAGGCATTTCAGGGTAGGGTTGCCACGTCCCTCTTTGCCACCGGCGGGAGGTTTTTAGAGCGGAGCCTGAGGAGAACAGGGTTTGGGGAGGGGAGGGACTTCAATGCCATAGAGTTCATTGGCCAAAGCGGCCATTTTCTCCAGGTGAACTGATCTCTACTGGCTGGAGATCAGTTGTAATAGCAGGAGATTTCCAGCTAATACCTGGAGGTTGGCAACCCTATTTAAGGGGCTCACGGACCACTCTGTGGGTAAGAGCTACTAATATCACTTGGTTTATTGAAGCGGGGTGGTGTCTCATTAGTGCCCAACATTTCCAACCAGCCTTCAAGAGGGTATAATGCCATAGAGTCCACCTTCCAAAACAGCCATTTGCATAATAAAATTAAGAAAGGAGGTAGTGTTGCCAGCAAGAGACAGGCAACCGTCAGGAGACATTCTGAGCTGACATTGCAGGACATCACCGGAAATGCAATGACATCACTTCCAGCACAACTGGAAATGACATCATCACAATGCTCTAGGCATTTGGCCAAAACTCTGTGGTTTAACCATAGAGTTTTGACTGAATGCTAGCACAGCACTGGCGTCACAGCTCACACCCCAATTACCACTCCTATTTTATTCCTGCCACCCACCTGAGCGGCTTCCGATTAAAGTTGAATCAGCTGAATTCCAATTGCTTTCACTTTCTTTTGTTTTTCTTTTTCTCTTGCATTCAAGGAAGTGTATTTAGAGAAAACAGAACCCCTTGTGGGGCAGGGAATCACAACTCCCCCTTCATTCCCATAGTCCTAGCTTATAGTCCTTTGTGGCTCATAAACTGTGATACTGCTGACAGCAGGCATATCTGATTTTCTTGTCAGCAAGATCATTGTAAAACCTGCTCTAGTTTGTAATTAGCAAAATGTGCCCGTGCAAACAATAAGTCACTGAAAAGTCACAGCATTGGGAATCAAGTCTTTTTTTTTTCTGCCTGGCTTGACATTTTTAACAACAGTAAGAGACGGTGATGAAGACAGGGTTGTGCATCTATTCAAACAATAAAAGAAAATGAAGGCGCTGCCTTGGTGATCCCTGTCAAACTTCTATCTTAGGAAGGTGAGGCGTGGACCTGTGCTGAAACAGTTCAGAAATATTATGTATACTCCTGAGACACACACAATTACTCAAAAGAAGAAGGAGGAGGAGAAGGAGAAGAAGAAGAAGAGTTGGTTTTTATATACCAACTTCCTCTACCTCTTAAGTAAAGAATCACCTTCCATTCCCCTCCCCACAACAGACACCTTGTGAAGTAAATGGGGTTTCCATAGAGGTTTCCATAGGTGTTCCATAGAGGTTTCTCCATAGGTGAGGTTTCCATAGAGTTTTGGGAGGAGTGTGCTAGAGCATCCACGGCATGATGCCGACACTTCCGGGTAACCTTGAATGTCATCGTTAGGGTTGCCAACCGCCATGTAGTGGCAGGAGATCTCCTGCTAATTCAACTGATCTCCAGCCAATAGAGATCAGATCACCTGGAGAAAAGAGGCCGTTTTGGCAATTGAACTCTATGGCATTGAAGTCCCTCCCCTCCCCAAACCCCGCCCTCCTCAGGCTCCGCCCCCAAAATATCTCGCCGGTGGCGAAGAGGGGCCTGGCAACCCTAGTCATCGTACTGGGTGCACAGATCACTCTTTCCCCTTCAGTTGGCCTGTTTCCCCCCACCAACCAGCTGAGGGTCAGCGGGCAGCCCGGTCAGTCAAGAAATTGGGAAATCCAGTCCCTCTCCTTCCCAAACCCCACCATCCCCAGGCTCCACCCCCGAATCTCCAGATTTCCCAACCTGGTGCTAGCAACCCTACTTCTTTCATGGACCTTTATGTAAAACTTCACTATTTAATCCAGCTCCAATTGACCGCAAGGTCCCAATTGCAGGTTCTTTGGTGAATTGGAATTGGTTTTTTCTATGTAAACTGGGATTCAGCTGAAGGGTCCCCTCCCCCTTTTTAAGCAAATATTAAGACAAATGTTTTCGATAATGACTAGCACCTTGGGCATTTTTGTTGAATTTTTTAATTAAGCTTTAACTGTTGGCGTTTTAGGTCATTGGACTTGAACGTTTACTACAAATCACTTTGAACAAGCTGTGGGGAAAACAGGACGAATCTCCCAACGATTAAATGAAATAAACATTTTAAATTAAAATGTAATTCTCTGCAGAACTGTTATTTAAGTTGTCAATTAACGGCATCATTCTGGAAGGTGTCCAAAGCAAGAGGATTTCATGCAAAACCAAATTACTTCCTCATATTCTTATCGTGATTAGATTGGACAGCCAACACAGTCCCTCAGTTGGCAGTGGGGGGACATTTAAAAAATAATAATCTCGTCAAGCTCAGAATTTTTTCCCCAGCGCCTGGAATTCCATATAACACAGCCTGTTGTCCCTTTTTTCCATGTTAGCTCTCCCTGTGAACCCATTATCCTGCTCTTCTTTTCCTCCCACAGCGGAGACTGAGACAGCAATACAATTAAAATGCCACTTCATTATTCTCCTTTACGGTTTTTGGAAGCCTTCCATTAGATCCAGGTCGCTGAGACAGTGTTTTGGAACTGAGTTCCCAAGGAAGCATCCGTTTTTTTCCCCACTGAAAACAACTGGCCAATAGCTGGGAATCTGTAAATGACCCCGAGTACGGGACCTGAGCCATGAATTAGTTAGTCGGAGAAAAAAAATGTGCAAAGCACCAGAGGTTACAAGGCGTTTATCTAATCACTTGTAGCTACTCCACTTCATCTCATAGCCATGTCAATTGAGTTTATGGTTTCATTGTCTATTACTTATGCGTCATAAAGGATAATTACTTCATTTCTGATAGTAACTACAGTTACAGTTCGAAGAAGGATATCGAAATGGGATACTAGCCGGCAAACCTGTCACTGTTGTGGTTTTGTGTTATATTATCAATAGGGTTGCCAGGTCCCTCTTTACCACCCGTGGGAGATTTTTGGGGCGGAGCCTGAGGAGGGCGGGGTTTGGGGAGGGGAGGGACTTCAATGCCATAGAGTCCAATTGCCACAGCGGTCATTTTCTCCAGGTGAACTAATCTGCATCGGCCAGAGATCAGTTGTAATAGCAGGAGATCTCCAGCCGCTACCTGGAGGTTGGCACCCCTAATTATCAACGCTTTTGCTTTTTGTGTTTGCTCGTTATTTATATACTGTAATACATGTTTTGCAATTCAATTGAACCTTCGTTGTTACTACTATTTTGTAAAACTTTGGAGTTGCTACAAGTGATTAGATAAATGCCTTGTAACCTCTGGTGCTTTGCACATTTTTTTCTGTCTCCTATCAGAGGTTTCTCCCCCCTCTTTTTTCTTGTTTTAATGAATTAGTATCAGTCAGTCTGTACGTTGTCCTCAAGGTGAACCTTTTTCCTTTAGCTCCAAATGCCATCCACTCATTGCAGTTCTATTGGGGCAAGAGAAATTTTAACTCAGGGCGAACCAATATGAATGTATATCAATACTCCCACTAGAGTGTTCAAATTTTATGACGGATTTTTTAAAAAAGTTCTCATTTGCTCCTTGGGAAAAAGTGTAGCAAAAAAAAGTATATATGAAGAGTCCCAGCTGCTCAGATTACACAACGTAACCTTAAAACATATTTTCAAACTCTGTTGAAAGGTAACATAAGAAATCCCATAAGCATGCTTTAAAAAGAAAAAAAGGAAACCACCTCTCTCACACACAAAAAGACCATAAAGCACTCAAGTATAGCATGAAAGAGGTGGCTATTTTCTTTTTAAAAACTATAGAAAGAAATTGAATGAAAACCAGTGCCAAACCACCACGTCTAGTACAAAATGGAAGTAACAAGTCCTCACTGAGCAAACTTAATGAGCTGTACATTACCAATCGGTTTTGGCTTTTGTTGGACAATTAGGGATGCCAGCCTCCAGGTGGGACCTTGGGATCCCCTGGAATTACACCTTATCTCCAGACTACAGGGATCAGTTCCCCTGGAGAAAATGGATGCTTTGGAAGGTAGACTCCATGGCATTGTACCCCACTGAGGTCCCTGTCCTCCCCAGGATCCATCCCCAATTCTCCAGGAGTTTCCCAACCTGGATCTGAAAACTCTACACACACAACCCATATCCTGTTGGTGACCAGGAGGGACCTGGCAACCCTACATGGAATAAGACATGGAGAGTGAAAACAGCTGAAATGCTGGAAGATCTATTACCAAGTCTCCAATGTTAGGGTTATATATTGCTGAGTTCATACCTTTCTCTGATAACAATGGATGCCATTTCATACACTATTCCATTTTTACGTTTTTTGTCTCTGGGGGTTGGCTACTTTAAATATTAATAATTTATGCTATGACCAGAGGCGTGGGGTTTGCTGGGAAAATTTGAAATTTAAATAGATACACTGAATATTTAAATAATGTTAGCAAAAAATGTAAATGACGTTAGCAAAAGAAGGCAAATATGTCATGTACAAACCTGGACCAGGGGTTTGTTTGTGCTTCATATCCTACAATTAGCCCATCTAACATGATTGATTTGCAGCACAATGGCCCTGACAACTGCAGATAAACAGACTATATTTACATAGGGGAGTCAGTTAGATTCGTCCAATAGCACCTTAGAGACCAACAAGATTTTCAGGGTATAAGCTTACGAGAGTCAATGTTTGAATCTGAGGAATGGAGCTTAGACTCTTGAAAGTTCATACCCCAAAAATCTTGTTGGTTAACAAAGCATTCCTAAGGGGAGTATTTCCACGATGGCCAGGCGTGGCGCAGCGGTGACCAGGACTGGCACAGCTGTGATGCCTCCTGAGAGGCTTCCCAGCCATCGCGGAGGGAAAGAAATGTTGTAGGAGGGGTAAAAAACAAAATAATGGTGAATAATCGCCCTAGGGGAAAGCATAAGGGAAAGGTAGCATGGCCAATCCACCGCGAGAGGGGGTATTCCCAGGGCAAATGGGACTAGAAAGCTGCCTAAAGGCAGCTCCGCCCCCAGGAATGCCTCCCGGGACACCAACACGGCGACTTGTGCCAGGTAGATGCTATCAGGAAGCTGCACTGGTGGAGGAGGCCGGTGCAGCTCTGCGGCACCCAGGCACCAGTGGAAATGTCTCCCATGCCAGAGAAATGGGCCCTTGCCCATTATCATGGGATAAAATGGGCACTTACGCCAGCACAGGGTCATATCGGCTCCTAAGCTGATTCCCCCCCTTATGAATGCACCCTAAGGTGCTACTGGACTTGAATTTAGCTGTTCCACTGTAGACGAACATGGCTACCCTCTGAAAGAATCCTATAGTAGGCTGAAATCAGAAAATTTTCCACCACACATCACAGGCTTATGACACTGAAATGCACACCTAGGGCAAAATTTAAGACACTCGAGAAAGCTAATATCTAATCACATTTAAACAGAATATTCTAAACGTGAGATAGCCAGGACAGGGCAATTTCGAGGTTCTAGGTTTGAAGGGTCTTGAATCTGACGAACTGCAGAACCAAGCAGTGTCTTAAAGTCACAATACCTGAAGGGAAGTACCAGCAGAACAGGCCACGTCCTCCTTGATCAGAGTGGCATGGGATTGTGGGTAGCGGGAAGGACACATCTGATGGCTCGGCACCACACGGCCGTAAAAAGATGCCTGGATACTGATGGTTGTTCTGTGCGGGCATCTCAGCGAGACATAGTCCCCGTCACAGGCATGGTCTGTATAATTCTTTAAAATACTCGCTATGTAACCTGCCAACAAGAGAGCAATTGTTAGTGCAACAAAAGCAAACAGGTTAACCCACTTTTATCTATTTACTTCATCCATACCCTGCCTTTCTCTCCGGTGGGGACCAAAAGCGGCTTACATCATACTCTTCTCCCCCATTTTAACCTCACAACAGTCTTGTGAGCTAGGTTAGGCTGGCTGGCCCAAGGTCACCCAACATGTTTCCATGTCACAGTAGGGATTTGAACCTGGGTTGCCCTAACCTGAATGGCCCAGGCTAACCCAATCTTGCCAGTTCTTGGAAACTAAGCAGGGTCAGCCCTGGTTAGTACTTGGATGGGAGACCACCAAGGATGTCCAGGGTTGCTGCACAGAGGCAGGCAATGGCGAACGACCTCTGTTCGTCTCTTGCCTTGAAAACCTTATGGGGCTGCCATAAGGCAGCTGCATCCTGATGGCACTTTCCATCACCACCACACCCACATCCCACTGGCTCTCTTTACAGAATGGTTTCACCCATCTTTTGCTCAAAAGTCCCACGTAAGCACAGAACTGCAGCCACGGAGTCATCCATAAAGTCAGCACTGCACAGGAAATCCTAGCTCTCATAACAGTGGAAGGAAAAAGGCAAAACTAGTCTTTCAAATTTCACCTAGAGCTGCCGAATGACCATGTGAATATTCTCTCTGTACTTGTAAATCTGTTTTGCATGGACGAGGCAACTGCCAATTTATAGTCTGCTTTGAGCTTGAATGAGAAAGGCAGACTATAAATAACAAAAATAAATAGTTAGATTCTAGTCTTAGAGACCAACACAATTTTCGAGGAATGACCTTTTAAGAGTCAAAGCTCATCTGTATCTGATGAAGTATTTGACGAGGGGAACTTTGATTCTCAAAAGCTCATACCACAAAAATCTTGTTAGTCTTTAAGGTGCTACTGGACTCAAATCTAGCTGTTCTCCTGCAGACCAACATGGCTACCCTCTTAAACTATAAATAAATAAATACATCCTTGTCCTCTCCATTGTACAGCATATCTGAGATTTCTAGTCACTTTTTTTTTTGCCGTCAAGTCACAGCTGACTGATGGCGACCCCGTAGGATTTTCAAGGCAAGAAACATTCAGAGGTGGTTTGCCATTGCCTGCCTCCACATCACGACTTTGGTATTCCTTGGAGATCTCCCATTCAAATACTAGCCAGGGCCAACACTGCTTAGCTTCTGAGATCTGATGAGATCAGGCTAGCCTGGGGCTATCCAGGGCAGGGCTCTGATCACCATAGCAGATGGGAAAGAAATGGACAACAGGACCCAGAGAGGGGGATGAAAGGTAGAAGGATCCAACAACTGTCGTGTGATCTTCCCCCCTCCCTTTTCATGAACAACAGTTAAGCAGATTGGGCCTCAGTGCATTATACCCTACCCTCACAGAAGAGATGCAAATGCTACAGTCAATATTTAGACATGAGGCAAGCCTGAAGGCATAACAGAAATGCCAAGTTGCCACAATCCCATTTTCCCCACCATGCACAGGTGATGCACGGGGAGTGAACAGGACATTCTATACCAGATTATTTAGTTCTTAACTCCTATCCCTGAAATATAAAATGAACTCTACCAATTCTCATTGTAGTACAAGAGGAATACCTCACATGTGCCAAGTAAAACACATGGAAGTTTTTGAGCAGTGGCTCGATGACCATCTGTCAGCAATGCTGATTCTGTGGCCTTAGGCAGATGATGAGAGGGAGGGCATCTTGGCCATCTTCTGGGCATGGAGTAGGGGTCACTGGGAGTGTGGGGGGGAAGTAGTTGTGAATTTCCTGCATTGTGCAGGGGGTTGGACTAGATGACCCTGGTGGACCCTTCCAACTCTATGATTCTATGATTCTATTTATTTTCTGAGGTGTTAGAAGATAACACATTTTAATGCTCCACTTTGCTGAAATTTCAGCCCTTATCTCCCCCCTTTTAGCAATTACCTGAAAGTACAGTTTCGGGGAAGGCAGTGGAGGAAAGAGAAAACAAATTTTGATGAACACGCCTAGGAACCTCTTAACCATTCGCTTACTAATGAGCACCATCATGACCCAACTTACGGTATTTCTACTGAGAGATTTCCACTGAGAGAAAGGGAAGATTATTTGCATTTTGATTAAGGAATTAACCTTTTACAGCGCAATAAAATGTTGAGCGCTCTCCACTATGTAGAACTCAGGTTCTTGCATTGGGGGACATAGTGCGCGCTAGACAGTTTGAAGGGGGGTTGGTAATAAAATACGATTGATTTTAGAATGCTGCCTTGAACAGAAGCCAAATTACTAGTGCATGTTGTTTCACCTTAAACTTGATCTTTCTTTCTAGCACTAAATCCAGCTGGCTGAAATTTTCTGGTCTACCTCTGGAGACGAGATCTGTTCTGTTCAGTTCAAAGAAAGATAACAGTGTTCCATATATATTTTTTTGTTAAGTGATCACCAATTTCTCATTTGAGTTCCTTAAACACCCTCGAAAGGATGCCATACACACAAAATTAGTTTTTAGTTCATTCACTAGCCCTAGAACTTCATCTCACATGAACACATGAAGCTGCCTTATACTGGGGGTTACCGCACTTTGTATTCCCAGCAATGTATTAAGAGTTTGAAAATGTTATTAAAAACATCGCTTTAAAAGGGTTTTTGGATACCACGGCTAATAAATGGTTGGAAGACGTCTTCACAGCTAAAGGGGCCAAACAAAGTGTGAACAGTATTTTTTATAACGTTTTCAAACTCTTAATACATCGGTGGGAATACATAAAGTGCGAACAGTATTTTTTATAACATTTTCAAACTCTTAATACATCGCTGGGAATACAAAGTGCGGTAACAGCCACTGAATCAGACCCTTGGTCCATCAAAGTCAGTATTGTCTACTCAGTCCGGCAGCGGCTCTCCAGGGTCTCAGGCAGAGGTCTTTTACATCACCTACTTGCCTAGTCCCTTTAACTGGAGATGCCGGGGATTGAACCTGGGACCTTCTGCATGCCAATTAGATGCTCTACCACTGAGCCATGTCCCCTCCCCTCTCTTGACTCAGTTCTTCCAACACGGCTCCTGAAAACAGTGGCTCCAGAGTGAGTACCTTCTCCATATTTTCTATTGTGAAAACAGGTGTAAGGAATTCATTCCGTACCGTGCAGGGGAAGTATTGTAGCCAATGAGATTAATCCAAGGGAAGATTATTGCTAACTGAAAACTCTTCCCAATAGAGGGTTGTCAACTATAGGATGGGAAATTCATGGAGAGGTCAGTGAGATATAATACCATAGAGTCTACCCTCCAAATCAGTCATTTTCTTCATGTGAACTGATCACTGTAATTCCAGATCTCCAGGTAGGGTTGCCAACCACCAGGTACTAGCTGGAGATCACCTGCTATTACAACTGACCTCCAGCCAATAGAGATCAGTTCTCCCAGAGAAAATGGCCGCTTTGGCCACTGACCTCTGTGGCATTGAAGTCCCTCCCCTCCCCAAACCCCGCCCTCCTCAGGCTTCAAAAACCTCCCATCGGTGATGAAGAGGGACCTGGCAACCCTGTCTCCAGGCCCCACCTGGAATTTGGTAGCCCTATCCCAAAACCTGCCATGACAACTTCAAGTATAGTTTAGTTTGGGCATTTTAAAGAAACAGAATGTGGTAATCCTTGTTTACCTAATTTGGGCAAGACTTCCCTAAGCCCCACTCAGAATTAAGTCTAGGTTTGCTTCCTCTCTCCTTGGCGCCATGCCCAACTGCTCCAAGGCACAGTCATTTATGGTATCTAGAAAGTTTACCTGAACACACATTTTCCAAGTCAATGAAACCTAGCAATTTAGAAAATCCATAGAATAAACAGAGAAGAAAATTGTACTTTAAAAGGATAAAAGGGTGTTGACATATCCCCAGAAGGCTGAACAACATATAAAGCAAACCCACTGATAAAGAGGGAAAGAAATAGCACCCACTTTTAATTTCAGTTAAAGCTAAAGGTAGTCCTCTGTGCAACCACCAGGTCATTATTGACCCATGGGGTGACATCACGATGTTTACTAGGCAGACTATGTCTATGGGGTGGTTTGCCATTGCCTTCCCCAGTCATCTACACTTGACCCCCAGCAAGCTGGATACTCATCTTACCAACCTCGGAAGGATAGAAGGCTGAGTCAACCCTGAGCCGGCTACCTAAAACCAACTTCCGTTGGGATCGAACTCAGGTCGATGAACAGAACTTTGACTGCAGTACTGCAGCTTACCACTGCTCCATGGGGCTCTTTTTAAATTCTGTGCCCTAAGACTGACAAAGGTCTTAAATTTGAATATGGGACCTCTGGAATTTTTTTTAATAGCTTCAAAACATTCACTGCCAAACAGATAAATATACCAATATGTTATCTAAGCTTCAGGCAGTAAACACTGCAAAAACGCTGCAAACATATATCATAAACAAGTGGTAGGAGAAATGTATAAGTAACCGAGCAATGCATAAGAGGGAAATGCAGAAGCACAGAACAAAAGCTGTCATGAGGGGAAAACAAGTTACCTTCCAGTTAAGGCACTCTTCATTAAAAGCATTCCCAAAAAAACTAACATAAAGATGGATCAATGTTTCTAAAGCAGATTCAAGAACAAACATCTAACATGTGCTAAGGAGGGTAGGGCATAAACTTAATAAATAACAACAACTACAACGTATGTCATCCTACAGAGAATAATGAAAAGTAACCATACAGAAATGTGTGCAACGAACTGGGGAAACTAAGGTTACTTATATACAAAAAGCCAAACCTTTTTTAAAGTGGGAAACTACTGAAAGTGAAGTTGGGGTTGCCAGCCTCCAGGTGGGGCCTGGAGATCTCCCAGAATTACAACTGGTCTCCAGGTTACAGATATCAGGTTACCTGGAGAGTTTGGGGGTGGAGCCTGAAAAGGGCGGGGTTTGGAGAGGGGAGGGGCTGCAATGCCATAGAGTCCAACTTCCAAAGGGGCCATTTTATCCAGGTGAACTGATCTCTGTCACCTGGAGATCAGTTGTAATAGCGGGAGATCTCCAGCCATCACCTGGAGGTTGGTAACCCTAGTAAGAGAATAGGAAAGGGGGAACTGAAGAGGTGTGTTCATTACGCAGAAATAAGAAACCAAAACATGTTTTAAAAAAGCAAACAGAATTATGACTGAGTTTATTGAGTGATGCTGGAGCAGACCAAATGCCTTTACAGCAGTGGTTCCCAACCTTTTTTTGACCAGGGACCACTAGGAATTTTTTGTTCGGTGCAGGGACCCCAAGGTTCAAAATAAAAATTCTGAGAATTTGAAAATAAAGTTTAATCATAACTGTTAGTTAAACATTAAACTTAGAATAATATTTGAATATATATTTTTATAATAGAGAACTTTTAATTGAAAATATTAATTTATTATGGGTTTATAACTTTGTTTCGCGGACCTTAATTTAGTTCTCGCGGACCCCTGGGGGTCCACGGACCCCTGGTTGGGAACCAGTGCTTTACAGGTTTAAAAAGAACCCAGAGCATTTCAGAGTGCCAAACACATCATCCGCAGGAGGCTGAAGTTGGTTCCCAGTTCCCAGTTCGTTCCCTATTCCCAGTTCCTTATTCGCATTTCCTAGTTCCTGAAGGATATTGAGGACGATTTAAAAGCTATTGGATTTAAGCAACCCAGCGCACACTGGCTAATATTCCAGATAAAACTCAACGTTTTTCTTTCATCAATTGTTGCAAAAAAGAAACACAGGTTTTCCTTGGGTCTATATTTGCCAATCTGATTGCTATTACCGCTCGCTCTTTTTAACTGTACATTCCCAGAGAAAAGAGAGATAAATTTTGACTGTGAGACACTGCTGTGCGCTGCAAAAGGTTTTTCACAAACAGTCCTTATATTCAATGCTAAGATTTGTATGTATCCCACCCCCTTCCCTTCCGTCTATCTCCTCGAACCCAGAGATACCTGTACAATTACTTAGTAACCTACCTCTGGGGACAATTCCAAGTCCCTTGCTCTTTTGTGATATGTTTAAATGCAGATGGATTTCATAATAAAATTAATCAGGAAAACATTTCAGAAGGGAAGGATGAATTATGTCAGTCTGTGTCCACAAGATAGGTCGAGGCCTCCCCCTAAATTTGTCCTGGCAGTGACCCTCCCCTATGAAGACATATTTCTTCCACCCTAGTCAGTCCATGGCAGTTTTATGAGTATCAGGAGGAAGAGTGTGGAAAGGAAAGCAAGTGAGAAAAGACAAGCATTGCAAAAATAAGGGGAGGGGAGGAAATCTGAGCCCAAGAGAGAAAGCTTGTGGGGGGCGGGGAGACCCACAAATGAAACAGATATCTTCTGGAAATAGAAACTCTGTTTGCTTATTGCTCGAAAGCATTCATCAATCCTAGTTCCAATACTGTATCGCCTGACATGAGGAACACATTCAGAAATTATACGCTCTCTTAAATCAGATTCGGTCAAGCATTATCTGTCAACTGGAAGCTCTTTAGGAGAATATCTGCCTGACTAGCATTGCCTCCATGGGGCTGGTTTCTATCCTGATTCTCGTATTAAACGTTTGCTGCTGTGGTTTTAGCGTCGCAGTTTCAGCATGCTCATTTTGTATAACTAAACTAAATTAAGCTAAACTAAAAATCACAGAACCGACAGGATAAGAAAGAGCGTCGCTAAAGGACGTTGCCCTTTCTGCTTTTCTTCACACAACGCATAGTTAACTTGTGGGACTCCCTGCCCCAGGATGTGGTGATGGCTGCCAACTTGGAAGGCTTTAAGAGGGGAGTGGACATGTTCATGGAGGAGAGGAGTCTTCATGGCACAATACTAATGAAAATGGATACTAGTCATGATGCATACCTATTCTCTCCAGGATTAGAGGAGCATGCCAAATATATTAGGTGCTTTGGGACACAGGCAGGACAATGCTGCTTCAGTCGTCTTGTTTGTGGGCTTCCTAGAGGCACCTGGTTGACCACTGTGTGAACAGACTGCTGGACTTGATGGGCCTTGGTCTGATCCAGCATGGCTTTTCTCATGTTCAACCCTGGGATTTATTAAACTGTACACTACAGTGACCCCCTTGTATAGCAGTGGCAAGTTGGCAAAAAAATCGAGCCAGAAAGTTTGGGAAAGAAAGCTATTCATGCCACTTTGATAGGCGGCAGTTGTCGTTACTCCCAGGCTAAAAGGTGGGTAGGCTTTCTTTTGCTGGGTTAAAATTTGACAAAGGTGTTTCCCCATGCAGCTGAAGAAGCAAGGAGAACACCAGAGTTCAGAAGATGTTATTCTCTGCTATTATTCTGCAGTTCTGGTTTCCTTCCAAGAGAAAAGAAGAAATGTTGGGAAGCTGATTGTGGATCTTGCTCAAGAAAAACATTTATTCCTGTATGAGTTATAAAAGTATTTTTAGAAGTAAATTAATGGTTTCCTTGAAAGAAAAATGCTTTATTTGTTTTTGTTACCAGTTTATAGTACAACAGAACAGATGCCCGCAGAGCATGATTTAAAATAAAAACAAACTTCAAAACTGACCTCTTCTGTGCCAAAATGTATTTTATTTTGTACATAGAGGATTAACAGCGCATTCCTGAAATGCGCCGGCAGCCCGACCCAAAGGCCTTAGGAAGCCGACGAAGGTCTCCGCCGGCACAGGAGCCCACACCACCGGCACCCGGAAGGCGCACTCCGGCATGAAACTGGACGTTTCAGCGCTAGTTGGCCTCCTAAGCCCGGCGCAGGCATTCCTTTCAGGAAAGCGCTGCAAGTTTTGAAGGGATTTCTCTTTTTGGTTTTAAATTTGCAAAAGTGTTGTGAAGTTTGCTTCTGTACTAAGTGACAGTTTCAAGAGAATTTCTTCTTCCCTTAAAACTAGTTCTCTACTAGCAAATTCAGCGGCGCTCTGCAAGCTGAGACATGTTCATGGCTGTCATTAAAAGTCCAACCCCCACCCCAAACCCAAACATTAGGGCTGCCAACCTCCAGGCGCACCTGAAGATGTCCTGCTATTACTAGGGTTGCCAACCTCAAGGTACTAGCTGGAGATTTCCCACTATTGCAACTGATCTCCAGCCGACAGAGATCAGTTCACGGGAGAAAATGACTGCTTTGGCCACTGGACTCTATGGCATTGAAGTCCCTTCCCTCCCTAAACCCCGCCCTCCTCAGGCTCCATCCCCAAAAACCCTCCACCGGTGACAAAGAGGGACCTGGTAATCCTACCTACAACTGATCTCCAAATGACCCCTGGGGGAAATGGCTGCTTTGGCGGGTGGACTCTATGGCATTGTATCCTGCTGAAGCCCCTCCCCTCCCCAAACCCCACCCTCCCCAGGCTCCACCCCCCAAATCTCCAGGTATTTCCCAAGCCAGTGCTGGCAATCCTACCAAACATAGATTAGACATACATTTTGAACTGGAGAGGGGGAAAGTTTAGCGTGTCAATATGAAGAAATGCCAGGTGAAGAAAGCACGTGTGCTGAAAATCCCCAATCTGGTTTGTTTGTTGGGTGGGGAGAGGTCTGTTATTCAGTGGGTCAACCCCAAAGAGAAGATATGTATACATTTACTAAATATTGCCTTACATATTAACGACTGTTGCAGAATTTAATAAACTCAGATGAAATTTAATACCCTCGGATGAAATGCTGGTTTCTAGCTGTACTTGGGCTTTTTTTAAACTCATATAGTGAATATTACACATTTAAATTATCCCTTCCTTTCTCCTGAAGAATGTTATCAACTGCTGACACAATCATTCCCAGACACACTAATCCACAAAACTTGCCTCTACCAGTTTGAAATCCGTCAATTTATTTATTGATTTACAACCCAGCAAACTAATGCAGAGGGTAAAGCAAGCCTGAACAATTATTCTTTAAATAATCTGGGACTGAGCTGTATGCTTTTAGCCCAACACAAAAAGCCATTTAGACACAGTGTGTTCAACAATGGTCCAGAAATCGGAGGAAAACACACAACGTGCCTCTGAGAAAACCAAACCCGGAGAATCCCTCAAATGTAAGTATACCTTTCAACTTTGGGTGGTAAGGATTATTTAACGCAGTCCTTCAAGCGGCCCTTATTTCCATAGCCCCAAGGGATATTTTTGATGGTTAGTATGTTAAACAGAGTTAAAAACAAAGGACAGGGAAAGTGAAACAGAAGAATACTGGATAACAAGGAGATGAAAGACGCCCAGGAAGTTGCTGGATTAACAAACAAGAATTTAGGTTGTGATCCGCTAATGCGTAGAGATTAGCATGGAAGGTATTTCGCTCAGAAACATCCTGTCAGCCACACAACAGTATAAACAAGATGGAGCCCCCCCCCAAAAAAAACCAAACTGGTTACCATATCTTCTCAACAACCTTCCTTAAACCCTGGCCTGGAGAAGATATCAAGGGGGGGGGGGACTCAGTATCCAATACCTTGGGGTCTTAAGATCTCGACCTGGAAAATCTGCTTTTTTGTCCTCCTTCATTTTTTAAGCCAGATGAAGAGTTCTGGTGAGCCTGAAAGTTTGCAGCACAGTGTAGTGGTTAAGAGCAGTGGTTAGGAGGAGTGGTCTCTAATCTGGAGAACTGTGTTTGATTCGCCGCCCCGAGCGGCGGACTCTAATCCGGTGAACTGGGTTGGTTTCCCCACTCCTACACATAAAGGCAGCTGGGTGACCTTGGGCTAGTCACAGTTCTCTTATAGCTCTCTCAGCCCCACCTACCTCACAGGGTGTCTGTTGTGGGGAGGAAAAGGGAAGGTGATTGGAAGCCGGTTTGATTCTTCCTTAAGTGGTAGAGAAAGTTGGCATATAAAAACCAACTCCTACTCCTACTTCTTCTTCCTCCTCTAGTTTGGTTGGCCTGTACCTAATATAAGGTATTACATGGATTTGTATCTCCCTCTGGATCAGCCTTGGTTCTTTGAACAGAAGCCCAAGCCATGCCACCTCAATCATATACAGCACGCAAGAACAATATGATATAAATACAAATATATTAAAGTGACAAGTGAAAAGGTGAAATAAGCAAAAATACAAACAGAACAAAATGCACAAATATATATAACAAAAAATTCCCAGCCTAGACGATTCAAACAATGGTCAGAAACTGATATAATATAACAAGTTCAAAGGTAAGTATTCAGATCACAGATCTTGAAAAAAGCTTGTTCTATATAATCTTGTATTTCTCTTTTGCAGGAAGAAGTAGACAGAAGGCTTGGGAACAACATCAAGAGTTAATCCATAGCTTCATTGATAGGACGTGTTGTCTAGATCATGTGACCACGTTTCGCTATGGGCTTCATCAGCTATGCAATCAATAAAAGAGGAAATAGAATGCACCGAATAGGTATCATTTCATAACGGACCAGACTGTCTTTGAGATCCTTGTGAGGAACCAGTCTGGTCCGTTATGATCCCTTTTTTTCCAGGTTTACCTCAGTCATATACAGCATATCCCTGATCTTTTGACCAACGACCACTGCTCAGGTTACACACGAAACTGGGGATTTTTGCTAATAAGATGGGTACATGTATCTTTTCTCTTGTAAGGGAAAAAAGCAGCTTAGGAGAAGGCAATTTATAGTAAAAAAATGGCGTCTTTTGTGGGGCGTTTTTTTTTTTTTTTGCAGTTAAGAGCCTCCACTGCTACATGTGAGTCAGCATCCCTATGCCATGTACAGTGGTAGAACTATATACATTAATAAATAAGTTGGGTTGCCAACCTCCAGGGGGTGGCTCGAGATCTCCCACTATTACAACTGATCTTCAGGCAACAGAGATCAGTCCACCCGGACAAAATGGCCGCTTTGGAAGGTGGACTCTATGGCACTGAAGTCCCTCCCCTCCCTAAACCCCACTCCTCAGGCTCTGCCCCCAAAATTTCCAGGTATTTCCCAACCCATAGCTGGCAACCCTCACATGAACACATGACGCTACCGTACACTGAATCAGTGCCTTGGTCCATCCAAGTCAGTATTGTCTACTCAGACAGGCAGCCGCTCTCCAGGGTCTCAGGCGGAGATCTTTCCCATCACTTACCTGCCTAGTCCCTTTAACTGGAGATGCCGGGAATTGAACCTGGGACCTTCTGCCTGCCAGGCAGATGCTCTACCACTGAGCCACAGCCCCTCTATATAAATAAGACATCCCTACCCTAATGGACTTGGGCTCTCCCGGTGCCGCTACGAGGTGATGGTTGTCTCTGGCAGTTGGCAGTGAAAGCAAAAACAAAACCATTTGCTCTTTTACCAACAGATTTTAAAAGTCTGCAAGTATAACTGCCTTGAAAATACCTATATTTCTGTAGTCTACAGAAATCTGTAAATCTGCTTCTTCCTTGATCCCAAGCAGCTCATTAGTATTTAATAATGATTTTCATTCTGCTCCACTAAACACACCCTGCATCAGCTTCAAATCTTTAATCCGTAAAACTGTACTTCACTTGGCATCTTCCGTTATTTCTAGGAACGAGCCCCGAGGACGGCAGACAATGGGGGTTTTGTAGGAAGGATTGGCATGTTGCTCGGAAATAAGCCAGAACTACAAATTGATCTGACATGCTTTGCCTGTTTTGTCAGTATTAAATCTCAGCCGATAGGGGAAGTATCATCTTTCTCCAGGGCGCACCTTGAAGAGAATTGCATTTCCCATTATTCTTTTACAAAAAGCTAGACGGCCCATGAACATGCCAGAAAGAGGTGCTTGGGGGCAGGGGGGAAGGGAGGCTAACTCGATGTTTCACTACGAAGCTCAAGTTCAATGATCAAAAACTTATGCTCTTGTCTGTCAGGTGCCCTCTTCACCAAACTACTAATTCTGAGACACGGACTACCAAGTGCATGAAGGCTCTTGTCAAGACTGGACACAATTCAGTTACAGTATATTTTACAAATAATAATTTAAAAAGAACAATTCTGTCTACTGCAAGTCTATATTTTTTTCCTGACATGGCTTCTTTTGGTAGCTATACAGCCCAAGTCTCAAAGAAGCATGCAGAAGAGAAGACTGCAGAGAAGGGTCCAGAACTTGTTGTACATGTCCGAAGTGTTAGATGTATAGGGTTGCCAGGGCCCTCTTTGCCACCGGAGGAAGGTTTTTGGGGTGGAGCCTGAGGAGGGCAGGGTTTGGGGAGGGGAGGGACATCAATGCCATAGAGTCCAATTGCCAAGGTGGCCATTTACTGCAGGTGAAGTGATCTCTATCGGCTGGAGATCGGTTGTAATAGCAGATCTCCAGCTACTACCTGGAGGTTGGCAACCCTATAGATGTAACCACAAGGACAGCATCTTGCAAAACTGGTAAGAGGTTCTGCAAAGTTCACACTTTTTTTTACATATCCTTGACACTCAGGTTTTTTTGTTTTGTTTTTTTGCCATTTCCTTACATGCATTTTAGTAGGGTTGCCAACCTCCAGGTTGTAGCCGGAGATCTCCTGCTATAACAACTGATCTCCAGCCTATAGAGATCGGTTCACCTGGAGAAAATGGCCACTTTGGCAATTGGACTCTATGGCGCTGAAGTCCCTCCTCTCCCCAAACCCTGCCCTCCTCAGGCTCCGTCCCCAAAATCTCCAGGTATTTCCCAACCCAGAGCTGGCAACCCGACCTAACCCCACCTCCCTTTTTAGTTCCACGCTCCCGCTGTCCCAATGGCTCGGAGCAGCTCGTGCAAATATTCAGAATTATAATCTTTTTTTAAAAAAGGAAAAGAAAGCCAAACACACACACAAAGTAGTAATCTTTTTACCTTTAGTGGCAATTAGCAAGCGTTTCAAAGTAAAGACTTTTGTCACGGGTACTGAAAATCCAGACACCAGAGAAAGAGCGGGTTTGGGATTAAAGGGTAAGCCTGTCAAAACAGGAATTCAAGGCTCATTGAGCGCTCACTTCTTTTTACCCTAATCCATTTCCCATTGAAAAACCACCCAGGCTAATTAGGCCAAATTCTCATGGTAAGGGGCAATTTGAAAACAACGGGAACGAAGCCGTCCCACAGGTTGCAGGGATACCAAGGGCTGCTCCGCTGGGAGCCCTCATCCCAAGAGCGCTTGCTTTAAAACAGACCTTGTCCCAAGAGCGCTTGCTTTAAAAAGAGAGCTTGTCCCAAGAGTGCTTGCTTTAAAACAGGCCTTGTCCCAAGAGCAATTGTTTTACAACAGAGAGTACATTTCTCGAACAAAAAGGGGACCAAAATACAATTAGGACAGCCAAACATCAAGAACACCGGTCCCTTACCATGGAGGACATTCTTGTTATTTTCTAAGGAGCAGTTAGGAAGATAGGATGTCATCTTGTTAAACTAAACTGAACAGTTAGTTTAAAATTGTATGTTTTAATTTTATATTGTGAGTTGTTAATTTAATAAATTTAAAAAAACACTGCACAAAAAAAGAAGAAGAAGAACACCGGCCCCTTGACCTGAGAGGGTTGGCATTCTGTCATGGCCAGATGGCATTCTCTGTATTAATAGAGATGGCGCAGTGATTCCATGTTAAAACAGTGCTGTATCACTGACCTCCGTGGGCACTTCCAAACATGCTGAATAATGCACTTTTGTTCCACTTTCAACGCACTTTAACGACAGTTCGCAAGTGGATTTTGCCATTTCACCCAGCAAAATCCAGCTGCAAAGTGCGTTGAAAGTGGATTGAAAGTGCATTATTCGGCATGTGTGAAAGCGCCCAAATATTTGATCAGTTCTGCTTGTTGCTGAACCAGGCAGATTTGTTCATTCTTAACTGGGGCTGCACTGCTGGATGAGTGAACTAGGGCATCGGATGACGCCTACCTTTAGATGAGGCATCCCTTCAGAGGAGGCATATCCAACAGGCCACCTCACAGAGCTGCTTTGCATCAGGGACTGAGATAAATCAAAGTCATTAACGGTCATCAAAGTCATAAACGATCAAGAACACTTGCCCGCAGGTTGCATTAACAGAAAACAGTTACCTTTCGTCACCAAGACTGACTTCGTTTCAATATAGATCACGATGGGTAGCCGTGTTAGTCAGTCAATAGCAGCAGAAAAGAGCAAGAGTCTTTCCCATCCACAAAGAGCTCTATCAATATGCAACTTCAGCTGCCAGAAATGTGTACGCGAGACACTGGAAATCCAATATAATTCCAGACGTTACAGAGTGGACCAATAAACTCTTAGACTTTGCCTTGATGGCTAAATTAACCCAATTGGTCAATAAGAAGCCAATAGAAGAATTTGAGTTGAAATGGAATCCTTTCTACGATTACTATTCAAACAGGAAATAAATAATCTAAAATACTAGAAAGTATCTGAAGTTAGAATTTGTATTGATATATAAAGAGTAGGCATGTTTAGATAATGGACAGAGTTCTAAGATGTCTTAGGGTTAAAGATTAAGGATAGAACTATTGACAACATGTTTATTTTACCTTTTTAATACAAATTTTGTTAAGGCTCGGAGGATAATGTATGTTTCATCTTGCCTTCCCCCTCTTCCCTCCCTTCTTTTTCTGTATCCTCAATTTATAAAAGAAAAAAGAAAAGAAAAGAGCAAGAGTCCAGTCGCACCTTAAATTTCTGGCAGGGTATGAGCTTTGGTGAGCCACAGCCCTACCAGAAATGTTGTTAGTCTTTAAGGTGCCACTGGACTCTTGCTGTTTTCGATTTCATTTCAATACATCCATTAAGGACAAGCTAAAATTAAAAGGCCATAATCACACACCCAATACATACAAGTTCCTGCACCAAAATGCAAATCTGTACCTATCTCAGAAGGCCTTTTTGTTAGTCTGCATAAATCTTTATTGATTGCTTACTTCAGAAATAACCATCAACTCTAGCAAGCAGCAGGGCAGAAAAGTGAGGAGAACCAGCTATAGCTTTCCACTAGCACCACCACCAAATGACCACTGCAGGAGGTGGAAGCAATCAGAAAATGGCTGAGGTGGAGTCACACATACAGAAGAAGCCCAAGTGCAGGGGGTGTGTGGGGTCATTGTAAAAATACACTGGGAAAGAGGAGTGAGAGAGAATAAATCCAACACTGTGGCAGCAGCTGCCGCTGAAACTACATTATTTTAATCTGCACAGCCAATTAGATCTCCAATGGCCCATCAGAAACCCTGCTGGGCAATAGCGCCCCCCTGGCTCCACCCATTTTCTAAAAACTCTTCGTGGGAGCCAAGGAAGGTGTTAGCAGGCACTATGGTGCCCACGGGGGGCACCATGTTGGAGACCCCTGCCCTAGATCCGAACCAGAATTGTACAGTGGTTAGAACATTAGACCTAGCAGATCCAGGTCCAAATCTGCCCTGTGCCATGAAGCGAACTGGGTGACCTTGCACCAGACTCTCTCACAGCCCAATATACCTCACAAGGTTGTTTGGAAGATAAAACGAGGAAGGGAGAAACGCACATGAGGTGGAAACATACCCCGATCTCAGCAAAACCCTGGTTTGGATGTCAGCAAGATCCACACAAGACTCACTACTGTCACCCTAACATCCACAGCCATGCTTGGCTTGACCTGGACAGACTCTCTAGGTTGAACACAGGGGGAGAAGGCATATATCTGCACCCGGCTAGCTCATTCCCTCTAGTAACAGAAGTGGGGACAAGATTGTGGGAACAGCCTCCTCTAAAAGAAGCATCCCTACCTCTCTGCCCCCCAAAATGGATAAAGTAGGCAGCTGCAACCACAACCACGGGAATTAGCTTTGTCCTTGGGAATGGAAATCCAAGCAGCCTTTGATATCGCTACTCCTCATTCTCTTGGTCATGCTCAATATTTCAGTGCCTAATCATGAGATACAGCTAGATTCGAGTCCAGCAGCACCTTAGAGACCAAACTTTTCAGGGTATAAGCTTTCGAGCGTCAAAGCTCCCTTCATCAAACTCTCGAAAGCTTCTACCCCAAAAATCTGTTGGTCTCTAAGGTGCTGTGTGTGTTATGTGTGTTAAATGCCGTCAAGTCGCTCCCAACTCATGGCGACCCTATGAATCAATGTCCTCCAAAATGTCCTATCTTTGACAGCCTTGCTCAGATCTTGCAAATTGAGGGCCATGGCTTCCTTTATTGAGTCCATCCATCTCTTGTTGGGTCTTCCTTTTTTCCTGCTGCATCCAGCTTTTCCTAGCATGATTGTCTTTTCCAGTGACTCTTGTCTTCTCATAATGTGACCAAAATATAATAGCCTCAGTTTAGTCATTTTAGCTTCTAGGGTCAGTTCAGGCTTGACTTGATCTATAACCTACTGATTAGTTTTTTTGGGCAGTCCACAGTATCCGTAACACTCTCCTCCAACACCACATTTCAAAGGAATCTACTTTCTTCCTATCAGCATTCTTCAATGTCCAGCTTTCACACCCATACATAGTAATGGGGAATACTATGGCATGAATTAACTTGATCTTGGTTGGCAGTAACACATCTTCACACTTCAGAATCTTTTCTAGCTCCTTCATGGCTGCCCTTCCCAGTCTCAGTCTCCTTCTGATTTCTTGGCTGCAGTCTCCCTTTTGGTTGATGATAGAGCCATGGAATAGAAAGTCTTCAACTATTTCAATTTCTTCATTGTCATCCTCAAAGTTTTGGCAGTCTCCCTTTTGGTTGATGACTCTAAGGTGCTACTGGACTCAAATCTAACTCTTCTAATGTAGACCAACACGGCAATCCTCGGAAACTATAATCATGATGAGACAGAATTTCTAAATGGCCTTTTTTTAAAAATGACGAATGAACATATAAGAAAATGTCCTAGAAGTGTTATGTTGCCTGGCAATATGCCGATATAATTCTTTCATTTGCCATGTTTTCATTAAGTTCCTGGCTTCTCATGTCAAAGAAAAGCATATGCAAATACAAGCCAACCTCTCCTTTCGAGGAATTCGGGCTCCATCCAAAGTATCTGTTACGCTGGCAAGCATAGCTGTCACCAGCTACTTTCTCAAAACAAAGCAAAGTTTCCAACAGCGTGGCACGGAGCATCTCTGTGAGCATGAGAAAACAAACGGTTTTTTGTATGTGGGCAAGAGTGCAGCTCACACTCCACATACCAGGAACAGTGTGCTTCCTTGTTTGTGGTTTAATTTTCCCATGAAAAAGCTTAAAGAGATGCATACTTTCCCCGCCGTTTTTACGAACAGTCTGTCCTTCCTGGCTTTTCCCACATCTCTCCTGCATTATTAGAACTTCACCTTTCCCCAAAGGATTTTCTGAATATACATCATCACACCCATCCAACCACCTGCTAATATATTAAGTAGACACCCCCATCCAACCACCTGCTCAATACATTATTTTAAGTAGACACCTGGCTATATGGGGATCCTGTAAACTGGAGAAGTACCAGTCTGATCTGAAGACTTCTTAAAGAGTGCACTGGATGAGGCAACTTTGCTGGTTTGAACATATCCTTTGAAACCTCACAAAAAGCCCTGATGAAGTGGATATCCAGGCTAGCCTGATCTCGGCCAGATTTCAGAAGCTAAGCAGGGTTGACCTTGGTCAGTATTTGGATAGGAGACCATCAAGGAATACCAGGGTCATGACGCGGAGGCAGGCAATGGCAAAACACCTCTGAAGGCCTCTTAGGGGAGGGGCCGTGGCTCAGTGGTAGAGCATCTGCTTGGCATGCAGAAGGTCCCCGGTTCAATCCCTGGCATCTCCAGTTAAAGGGACTAGGCAAGCAGGTGATGTGAAAGACCTCTGCCTGAGACCCTGGAGAGCCGCTGCTGGTCTGAGTAGACAATACTGACTTTGATGGACCGAGGGTCTGATTCAGTATAAGGCAGCTTCATGTGCATTCATGAGTGCCTTGAAAACCCCATAGGGTTGTCGTAAGTCGGCTGCGACTTGACAGCACTTTCCACAACCACAGGAAGTGGATTTCCACAGGCTCTAAACATCCTCCACTCTTGGCTTCTGTCTTACTGTAGGCATTTACAAAAGATTAGGATTTATTCAGTTTCTGTTACAGAAGCAGGAGATTAGGGCCGAGGTAAGTAATTACTTGGCATTCTACTGCTCTAATCTTTCATTACAAATCCTCAGAGAATACTGGGAGAGGGAGAGTTAGACAGAAGTCAAAGCTTTTATGGCACAAACAGAAAAACATCAGCATCCAATTTGCAGCCCGATCTTTTCAGAGACATTTCAATATTCAAGGATCCCTGGTTGGCCCTGGGCTCTGGCATCGCTATTACCACAAGCTGCCGGTCTAGGCCTGCTCCGATCTGTCTCTCCTCCAACCGATTGCAGCATCTGCGGGAAACAAGAGAAGCACGCAGTGGGTCCTGCCCGACGGTCCGCGTGTCGCTAATAGTTGTGCCAGGGAAGAAAAGAAACCCTGGGGTGTGCTGCTGGCCGTGGGCGAGATAAGCTTAGAGTTTCTCCTTGTGAGCTTGGCTTCTCCAGAGATCTCACTGCAACTGGCAATATGCTTTTAATGGATCCCTAGACTAAAAAGAGCCCCGTGGCGCAGAGTGTTAAGCTGCCGTACTCCAGTCCCAAGCTCTGCTCACGGCCTGAGTTCGATCCCAACGGAAGTCGGTTTCAGGTAGCCGGCTCAAGGTTGACTCAGCCTTCCAACCTTCCGAGGTCGGTAAAATGAGTACCCAGCTTGCTGGGGGGAAAGAAAAGATGACTGGGGAAGGCGCTGGCAAACCACCCCATGAACAAAGTCTGCCTAGTAAACGTAGAGGATGTGAGTTCACCCCATGGGTCAGGAATACCCTGGTCCTTGCACAGGGGACCTTTACCTTACCTGCGACTTCTATGCCATGCACCATATGTGACCAGCCTGCTTCACAGAGACCCCTGAGCGCACAGCTGAGCATTTGGTATACGCCTCCAATCCACTTTGGTTCACAGAGAATACCACCTTTGGTTGTTTTCTTCTGCCACCATCGGGGTAATGTTTAAAACTGATTTAACCCTAACTACTCCTGCCCTATCCTGGATGGCCCAGGCTAGCCCAATCCTGTCAGCTCTCAAAAGGTAAGCAGAGCCAGCCCTAGTTAGTACTTGGACGAGAGAGACTACCGAGAAAGTCCAGGGTTGCCACATAGAGGCAGGCAATGGCAAACCACCTCTGCACATCTCTTGCCTTGAAAACCCTATGAGCTCACCGTAAGTTGGTTGCGACTTGATAGCCAGCGTGGTGTAGTGGTTAGGAGTGGTGGTTTGGAGCGGTGGAGTCTGATCTGGAGAACCGGGTTTGATTCCCCACTCCTCCACATGAGTGGCAGAGGCTAATCTGGTGAACTGAATTTGTTTCCCCGCTCCTCCACACGAAGCCAGCTGGGTGACCCTGGGCTAGTCACAGCTCTCTTCGAGCTCTCTCAGCCCCACCTACCTCATAGGGTGTCTGTTGTGAGGAGGGGAAGGGAAGGGGAGGTGATTGTAATCCGGTTTGATTCTCCCTTAAGTGGCAGAAAGTCGGCATATAAAAACCAACTCATCTTCTTCTTTCAACCCCCAGTACTCCAGGTCTAATCAAAAGATCAAACCTTGAGTGTACATCTGCACACGCATGTATAGGATAAATGCCAGGATCTTCACCTCTTGTTCGCCATCTGTACAACAGCTTACAGACTGAGCAGGATCACCAGAAAGTGATATCCAGTGACTCTTTCCCATGCACAAAAGGTTTTGCCTTGGTTTTGCCACTCTCTAGATGCAGATTTTCCCCCATCTGAACTCTCAAAACTCTGCACGGGGGCTTATTTTTTGTGTTGAGAATTCAGATGGGAAAAATGTGCATCTATTGAGTGGCGGATCCAACAGGCAAAAACTCCCGTGCATAAATGACCTCAGTGAAAGTATTAAGTTTCACATTCTTAGTGCTAAGTCCACACAAAACAGATATTGGGGCAAGTCAACAGAAAGGTACTTCGACTGCATACAGAAAATAAACGAAGAATACGGTTGCTTACTACCTAATCACTTCCTCAAAATCCTCAGAACATCTTCCTGAATTACAAGATGGATCAACTCCCCCCACTCCCCACGGTGTATGGGTTTGGCAAACACGACAGGCTGACCAGATGACTGGAAAGTTCCTTTTTAGACCGATGAGAAATTGGAGTGTCCATTCAAACTCCCTGACAAAGAAAGAGTTAACCAATACACCTTTACTTTCGGATCCTAAGGTGTTTGCTCACAGCCCTAAAAATGGTGTGGTGTGCAAAGATCCACTAAGTGAGTCGAAAGAGGAAGGGAGAAGCGTCAGACTGTGAAAATACTGCATCGACCTCTCCCCCCACTGGGCTTGACAGGTTCTTGTGACAGATGGCTGAGAGGCCCCCCACCATCTGTATGCCGATTTCTCTTTCTCTCCCCCTTCCCAACTGATCCATCTTCATGAAATGCGGTTTGGGGGCTTTACTACAAACTCAGAACAGGGTGGGCTTGTTCTGCCATAAATGGATAGATCTGTCCAGAACTACCTTCCTTTAAAAATGCAGCGAACAACAAAAAACTTGGAGGGTTTGGAAATATACCCACGGGGTACATTGACTGGTATAAATCCATCCTACATCACTTTCATCAGTAGGGCTGCCAGATCTGGGCTGGAAAATACCTGGAGATTTTGGGGGTGGAGTAGGGTTGTCAACCTCCAGGTACTAGCTGGAGATCTCCTGCTATTACAACTGATCTCCAGCCAATAAAGATCAGTTAACCTGGAGAAAATGGCTGCTTTGGCAATTGGACTCTATGGCATTGTAGTCCCTCCTCAAACCACGCCCTCCTCAAGGTCCGCCCCAAAAACCTCCTGCTGGTGGCAAAGAGGGACCTCACAACCCTAGGGTGGAGCCTGGGAAGGGTGGGGTTTGGGGAGGGGACTCCCCCTGTGTCTCCCCACGTTTTGCCCACGTTTTCAAATTCAAGATAAAACAGGTCCCTGAAAACACGGGCAAAACACAGGGAAATGCAGGGGGAGAGCGAGGGGACCTCTGACGATTGGAAACAGCATGCATAATCAAAAGAAAGACCCAAAGTCCTCGGAGGGTGACTGTGAGGGAAACAGCGATGCATAAAAGAACCTAGTCTCTGATGTAAAGTCCCCAAGTTTATCAAATACATGTCAACATGAATTCTCTTTGGAGACCGATGTCCTATTTTAAATTGCTTCATATACAATCTCTTGCTTTCTTAGAAGTGAGACTGTATTGGTTTACACATTATAAGACTTAATTCAGAAATCTAAGTGGTAAGGCATGTTTCAAAGAGATTGTCTCCAGATATGCTGCGGTTTTCATTCTCATCTTCTAGCTCAGGGGTGGGGAACCTTTTTTCTGCCAAGGGCCATTTGAATATTTAGAACATCATTCGTGGGCCGCACATTCTGGCCCTACCCCCTTTAACCCTCCATTGTCGCCACTTCTGCCCCCAACCCACTTGTAGTGCAGAGGAAATATGTTTCTCCACAGCCCAGGTGGGAAAGGGTTAACATAGTTTCTTGGGCGGTCCTAGCAGCTTCATAGCTAATGACTTTTCTGCAAGGGGGAAAGAAGGTTCCTTATCTCGGCAAAACAAACTCACATCTGCCTTGAATAGAGGCTATTCCTGGCTGCGGGAGGGGGCGGATCGCCAGTCTTAGATCCTTCTGAGCTAGAGATCTGCCAGGACCCATGAAGGGCCAGACCAAATGATTTTGCGGGCCTTATACGGCCCCCGGGCCTGACGTTCCCCACCCCTGTTCTAGCTGAACGTGTAGTCTTTTCTGAATGGGTCTGCTACCTTGTGCCTTCCGTTATTGAAGAATTCAAGACATACTCTTCACAGAGGTTGGTCAGAGGGAAGGTTATTCTAGGATCAGAGCGGTGGGCTAAGGCTCAAAGGCATGCTTTGAATTCTTTGCTAGTCGGCCAGTGCTAAAAATCTGTGTGTGGTTGCGGGGGTGGGTGGGGGGGAATTCTGAAGTTAAAACCAATTTTGCTTCCAATTAAATCGGAAATGATTCTGCTCCTCAAAATTCACCTCTCTGAATGGTGATGTCAGATATTCAGTCTATATTCACTGAATATTAAAATACTGGCCAAAGTTTGCGATTATTACATAACAACGGGTAACAGGCCATTTTCATGCGAAATTTCATTACTCAGATCACTGCTCTGTGGAAAGCTCCTAAAACACAGTGGTTTTTTAAAAGGCTTTACTTTACAACATTCTTCAGTACAATTGTTCCATTACGCTTTCACATTTTAAAATGTCACATTTAAAACCCAATCTCAAGGTTTTGAAAAGAAATTTTGGCAAAGGATCTTCAATTTTGAATTCATTTGCTCTTGGAGACCCCAATGGAAGGGCCCGCTCATAAGGCATTCTTTCCCTCCCTCAGTCCTCCCACGGTGCCCAGAAATGCCCCCGAAATCCTGTTGCTGTCCCTCAATAACAAGATTGGGGGGGGGGGCATTTCAAGCTGATGCAGGGGGAATCGTGCTCCATGAGTGGAAACCCTTGTGCCCATAGAAGCATTCGTTTGGATCCAAACCTCTGGATTCAAGTTTAAAGAATTATAGGTAACAAGTCTCAAGAATGCTCAAATGGTTTTGCAGATCAATGTCTGACAGAATGAGCCAGGAAATGCCCAGCTTTTTTGCTGACTTTCAGTGTAAGAGAATCCCTGAGAAATACATTTGCCAGGAATTCAGCACCTAGGACACTGGCACAGGCCTGGTCAAATATATTTGTAAAAGTCTGAAAAGATAGCTACAAGTTACAACAAAATGACATTATAAAAATCTGGACTCTCACAAAATCTTTAAAATGCATGGGAAAAAGAAAAAATTGCATGTATCCCACATGCGGTCTGAAATTTCTTGTTTAATTCTTCTTTTCTTCTTTTTTTGCCATCAAGTCACAGCTGACTTATACTGACCCCATAGGGTTTTCAAGGCAAGAGACATGGTTTGCCACTGCCTGCCTCCTTGTCACGGCCCTGGTATTCCTTGGAGGTCTCCTATCCAAATACTAGCCAGGGTCAGGGCTGAGAGTGTGTGACTGGCCCAAGGTCACCCAGCAAGCCCCCATGGCACGAGTGGGATTTGAACCTGGGTTTCCCAGGTCCTTGTTTGACACCTTAACCACTACACCATGCTTGTTTACTAAGCAATCTTTATATTTAATTAGGCTGAATACAAGAGAGAATTGCTTTAAGATAACCGTGAAATTGGCCCTTACTCTTTATAAATTTTTCAGATATTCATAAATACCAGTGCTGGTTCTAAATATGATTTTATACAAATATAGTGTTATGGTTTAGAGCAAGGGGACTAGAGCAACTGCTGTATGAGGAGCAGTTAAAACACTTAGGGCTGTTTAGCTTGGAAAGAAGGCGGTTAAGGGGAGACATGATAGAGGTCTATAAAATTATGCATGGTACGGAGAGAGTGGACAGGGAGAAGTTTTTCTCCCTCTCTCATCATATTAGAACATCTGCTGAAGCTGGAGGGTGAGAGATTCAAAACTGATAAAAGGAAGTATTTCTTCATGCAACACATAGTAAAATTGTGGAACTCCCTGCCCCAGGATGTGCTGATGGCTGCCAACGTGGAAGGCTTTAAGAGGGGAGTGGACATGTTCATGGAGGAGAGGTAGGGTTGCCAGGTCCCTCTTCGCCACCAGTGGGAGGTCTTTGGGGTGGAGCCTGAGGAAGGCGGGGTTCAGAGAGGGGAGGGACTTCAATGCCATAGAGTCCAATTGCCAAAGCGGCCATTTTCTCCAGGTGAACTGATCTCTGTCGGCTGGAGATCAGTTGTAATACTGGGAGATCTCCAGCTAGTACCTGAAGGTTGGCAACCCTACAAATAAAACTGCCAGTTGCACATTGCCAACCCTTGTGCCCATCTGAATGAAACATTTCTCCCTGGCCTGTGGAAGCCGGGGGTATTTTGGCAGGAAGATTTACATTCCATGGCAAAACTAAAGCCCACTGGATAACCTGATGCAGCCTATTGCCCTCACCACCTGTGTACAGAATTGCTCAGTTATTTGTTTCTTTGATTTTTTGACATTTCACCAGTCCAAATCTTATATCTTAATCTTACATCTAACAGTACTTTTTTGCCTCTGAGTTTCTCTGCACTGTTGAAGTCAGTTGTTAATTACACAAGCTAGACAAAAAAATTCCGGGAATGCACTATTAAACATGAAGAAATATCGGCACGAGGGCAAGATATTACTTGAGATGTTCCTTTCCTTTTGCTGTCTCCCAGCCCTCCTTGATGCTTCCTGGCTACTTCCTGCTGTATGGATGGCCCTCCTGGATATAAAGAGATTTAAGAGTATGTTCTCCGATCTCAACAGGTTAAACTAGTATCACTGCACTTAAGAAAAGCTTGTGAAAACCGACTGTCATTTTCTAATTCTCTACCATCACCTGTTTAGGCTCAAAACACAGCTTTTTTCTGAATGTCTGGGCTTAAATATCCTATTTGACAGAAACATCTTTCAAAATATGCTTTTTAATCCATCATTAGTGCCATAGATTCTCTGTTATTTCTGGTAATAAGTAATCATACCCAAGGAACTTGGATCTGCTTGTCATAACACATTATGCTTTCCCCTTCATTGCGCCACACAGCGCGATCAGTGTGCTCACCTATCAGTGGCTGCAAAGTTTGCAAACTGATATCTTCAAGAGTGAAGATATCAATTTGCAGCCACTGACTGGGGAGGAGCCATGGCTCAGCGGCAGAGCATCTGCTTGGCACGCAGAAGGTTTCAGGTTCAATCCCTGGCAGCGCCTGTTAAAGGGACTAGGCCAGTAGGTGATGTGAAAGACCTCTGCCTGAGTCCCTGGAGAGCCTCTGATGGTCTAAGCAGACCATAGGGACTTTGACGGACCAAGGGCCTGATTCAGTAGAAGGCAGCTTCATGTGAGTGAACACACTGGAGGTGAAACAAAAAAAAAATCACATTGTGGTTGTTGTTTATTTGTTTACAAAATGTATGGTGGTAGTGGAAACTGACTTCAAGTCACAGCTGACTGATGGTGACCCCCTCGTGGGGTTTTCAAGGCAGGAGACAAACAGAGGTGCTTTGCCATTGCCTGCCTCTGCATAGCGACCCTGGAATTCCTTGGTGGTCTCCCATTCAAGTACTGACCAGTCTGACCCTGCTTAGCTTCTGAGATCTGATGAGAGCCATCCAGGCCCGTCTCAAAATGTATACCAAATAATAAAAACATACATAATAAAAAAGTCAGCAAAACCATTAAAACCACCTCAAAACACATCATTACAGCAATTAAAATCAAACAAAATACACCTGCAAAAATGTAAAAACAGCAACAAAAACATAGGGAGGTAAGGTTCTCCCTTTCTTTGCCATCATAACAACAACCCTGTGAGGTAGGTGAGGCTGAATGTGATGGGACCAAGATCACCCAGTGAACTTCCAAGGCAGAGTGAGGATTCAAAACCAACAGTCTTGCCACTACGCAAGCAACAGAGTCAGAGGTACCAGATAACTAATTTACCCTCTGGTCAATATAACCCCACCCCCAAAATTAACAGCATGCTTAAGACCTCATATTGGGGGTGCTGAGTAGGGTTGCCAACCTCCAGGTACTAGCTGGAGCTCTCCTGCTATTATAACTAATCTCCAGCCTATAGAGATAGGGTTGCCAGGTCCCTCTTCACCACTGGCGGGAGGTTTTTAGGGCGGAGCCTGAGGAGGGCGGGATTTGGGGCGGGGAGGGACTTCAATGCCATAGAGTCCGATTGCCAAAGCGGCCATTTTCTCCAGGTGAACTGATCTCTAACGGCTGGAGATCAGTTGTTATAGCAGGAGATCGCCAGCTAGTACCTGGAGATTGGCAACCCTACTATAGAGATCAGTTCACCTGGAAAAAGGGGCCGCTTTGGCCATTGGACTCTATGGCATTGAACTCCCTCCCCTCCCCAAACCCCACCCTCCTCAGGCTCCACCCCAAAAACCTCCTGCCAGTAGGGAAGAGGGACCTGGCAACCCTAGTGCAGAGATAAATTATTTCTCTTGTTTCTTTTTCCCCCCAGCACCTACAATCATGCTGTTGTAGGAAGCCCAGGTAACTATTACAGAAAACATCTTTAACCACAAACGTTCCAACATTTCGTTCTAATAGACAGTAGAGAGTCCGAGCTCATAAACTCAGCTAAACTAAACACACAAATTAAAAAATCTCTTAAACAGTCTCCCAAGATACAAACCCGTCGCAAGAGGTTTTCATCTGGCCTGTTTACCACGCCATTAAAAAAAGGGGGGGAACCCGCCCTGCGTTTCCAAGTGTACTTATGCAACATTACCATGACGGCTTTATTTCAAGTGCGTTAAGTGTCTTCTAATGAAAGACAAGTTTGGGGTGGGGGAGCTCTTTGCCCACAAATGTTTGATCTTTCCCGGCCCTGCTCCCCATCGTAGGATGTGTAGATAATACTGGGCGAGGAAAGGAGATCAAAGTCACTTCTTTACAGAAACAGAAAGTATAACTTTTTGCTTTGAAAAGAATGGCCCCGCCTGTCAGGGCAATTAGAGTGCCCAGGAGCGGAGAAAAGGGGCTTGCTCCGCTAGGGAGGAGAGGCATCAAAGAAAACCATGACGTCCAACCTTATGTTTATTGCAGGTATTTTATATCACAATTCTGCAAGCTCTGGACAAATGATTTTTTTTTCTAATTTAATTTTTTTCAAGAACATACAAACAAACATACACACATACCTATCACAGTCATCCACCTATATACAATGTGCACAGTCTTTCAGGGAGTTCATTTTGAATTAGTACTCGTGTCAAACGGAACATTTATTTAATCATTAGTCTACTTAAATCCAGTATCCATGTTTCCTCTACTTTCCAAGTTGACTATAATGTGTGTGTGTGTATGTTAAGTGCCGTCAAGTCGCTTCCGACTCATGGCGACCCTATGAATGAAAGTCCTCCAAAATGTCCTATCTTTGACAGCCTTGCTCAGATCTTGCAAATTGAAGGCTGTGGCTTCCTTTATTGAGTCAATCCATCTCTATAATAGCTATACTTAATATTTAGTACTTAGTACGGTTCTTGTTTTGCAATCTATATTTCACTATTATTATTCAACTGCTACTCTAGACTTGACTATTACATAAACACAATATTTCAGCTACTTTGATATTAGTATTCTTATATTTATTACTATATTTCCATCCTTCTTTACCAGTATTTCTAAATTCTAATTTCTAATTCATATAGTCAAAATAGAATGCCATTTCTTCTGAAATTCTTCCATCGTTCTACCATTCACCAAGTTGGATAATCTAGCCATCACTGCATATCCTGCCATTTTATCCTGCCGTTTCTCCATTTCTGGAATTTCTTCTTGTTTCCAAGTTGTCCCGCACGACGCGCCTATGTCACTTCCGGGTTTACTCGGAAGCGACGCAGACGCTCTATCAATCTCTGCCGAAACTCTATGGTTTCCAAAGAGTTTTGGTGGAGGTTGCTAGAGCAACCAGGAAGTGACGTGGGCGCATCGCACATGCGCATGCACGAGTTGCCCGCCAGCCCTCGGCTGCTCGGCGGGCAGCCCGGTGGATTGGCAAGATTTTACCCGCCACCACCAGGGAGTTGGCAACCCTAATAGAGAGGATGGTGCAGAGTTGTTTTCTGGGGGGGGGGGGTTTATAACATTTATAATCTGCCCTCCCCAGCCAAGACTGGGTTCAGAAGACTGGCTTCTGTTGCCCCAGAAGGTCAGACCAGAACCACGTGGTTGAAATTAAATCCAAAGTTTCTGGCTAAACATTAAGATGAACTTTCTGACGGTTAGAGTGGTTCCTCAGTGGAACAGGCTTCCTTGGGAGATGATGGGCTCTCCTTCTTTGGAGGATTTTTAGCAGAGGCTAGATGGCCATCTGACAGCCATCCTGGTTCTGTGAATTTAGGGCAGGATGGGTTGTGCCAGTGTTTGGCTCTCGTGGCCCTTTTTACATGCCCTGGGGAATGCTGATCTCCACTTGGGGCTCAGGAAACAACTTTCCTCCAGGTCAGATTGGCCTGGGATCCAAGAGGGCTTTTTGCCATCTTCTGGGTATGGAGTAGGGGGTCACTGGGGGTGCGGGGGGTGGGGTTGTTCTGAATTTCCTGCATTGTGCAGGGGGTTGGACTAGATGATTCTGGTGACCCCTTCCAACTCTATGATTTTTATGATTCCCACAAAACTGCCGGCACAGACACATCAAATCCTCTGCACTGCACTTGTGGAAGGTAAAACAACTTTCTAAGCGAAAGGACTCAGGATCCTCCTCCAAACACACCAAAGCATAAAAAGAAACCAGTGTGCCGCTCACCAAAAACAATGTCAGACATCAGGGAGAAATAACACACTGGATTAAACAACGCCTATGAATTTTCACCTTTAAGAACATCAGAAGAGCCCTGCTGGATCAGACCAATGGTCCATCTAGTCTAGCATCCTGTCTCACATAAGGTTGCCAACTGCCAGGTAGTAGCAGGAAATCTCTTGCTAATTCGACTGATCTCCAGCCAATAGAGATCAGATCACCTGGAGAAAAATGGCCGCTTTGGCAATTGAACTCTATGGCATTGAAGCCCCTCCCCAAACTCTGCCCTCCTTAGGCTCCGCCCAAAAAATCTCCCGCCGGTGGCAAAGAGGGACCTGGCAACCCTACTCACACAGGGGCCAACCAGTTACTCTGGAGGGCCAACAACAGGGCACAGAGACCCCTGGTTTTCCAGATGTTGATTCCAACAACTGGTATTCAGAGGTTTACTGCCTCTGAATGAAGATGTTCCCCATTCAGCATACAGATCAGCCTCCAGGTGGGACTGGGGGATCCCATGGAATTATAGCTCATCTCCAGACTATAGAGATCAGTTCCCCTGGAGAAAATGGATGCTTTGGAGAGGGGACTCTGTGGCACTGTACCCCACTGAGATCCCTGGACTTCCTTGGTGGTCTCCCATCCAAATACTATCCAGGGCCGACCCTGATTAGTTTCTGAGATTAGTTTCCGAGGTGAGGCTAGACTGGGCCATGCAGGTCAGAGCCCTGTCCATTTACAACTGGAGTTGACCCTCCAGTGCTGGAGCAGTCTCTGTCCCACAACCAGACCAGGAGCTAGACTGAAAATGGTCAGGGGAAGTGGTCTCATCTAAGGCTGCTTTCACACACGTTGCATAGTGCACTTCCAGGGCACTTTAGCAATTGTTCGTTTGAAATGGCCCTCTGGTGATGCCATTTCCTCCAGGGGAACTCATCTCTGCAGTCTGGAGACCAGTTGCAATTCCCAGAGAACGCCAGCCCCGCCTGGAAGTTAACAAACCTTTCTTCCCCATTCTCTCCTCTGTAGCAAAAAGAAGAAAAGTTTTTCTATGTCGACTTTCTCTGCCACTTAAGGGAGAATCAAAGTGGCTTACAATCCCTGTCCCTTCCCTCCGCACAACAGACACCCTGTGCGGTAGGTGGGGCTGAGAGAGCTTGAAGAGAGCTGTGACTAGCCTAAGGTCACCCAGCTGTCTTCACGTGGAGGAGTGGGGAAACCAACCTGGTTCACCAGATTAGCCTCTGCCGCTCATGTGGAGGAGTGGGGAATCGAACCCGGTTCTCCAGATTAGAGTCCACTGCTCCAAACCACCGCTCTTAACCACTATACCACACTGGCTCTTTGGGAAAACCCACCTTTGGGAAATTCAGCTGCCTGATATCCTTTATTTTATGGTTAATGTCATCTGCTAAATACTTTCCTGAGCATAGGCTGATCAGATTTGGCCTTTATTTAGGATTTTTTTTAAAGCAACTTCTCAGCTACAAATTGTCTGAACTATAATAAGGTTGTTTTCTTATGTGTATACAGTTGCAATGAAACTTTATCATACACCCCTGTTGATGCCCATTTGTGTGTATGAGTGTGTTCAAAGGCGACATGGTTTTAATAAACAGTAAACGCATAGCCAGCATATTTTTTTAAATATTATCTGAAAGTCATTTTCAGTTCAGCATTAAGATAAAAAAGAAAGCACGGCTGCAAATTTGCCTCAAGGTCCAGTACTTACATGAACCCTTCTACGAAACCAAGGCCTGTCACAAATCATTTTTATGCTCTCTCATCCGTTCAAAAACAGTGAGAAAGTGGCGTTCTGTAAGCCGTGCCTACCTTTCCATCCTTAAAACAGTTTCTACAGAAAACTCTCTCTACAGTACATATTGCATTTGCTCAGGGTCGCCCTAAAGCAGTTTTCTTACAAATTAGTTTACATTCAAAGGAATGTAAATGTGCATAGAACGGTAGCCTTAATTTTCAAATTGCATATTATTTACTTCATTTACAACCCTTTCTTCCCAACGGGAAGCCAATGCAGCTTACACCATTCTCCTCTCCTTTCCTGTAGCCTCAAAATAACACTGCAAGGTAGGACAGGTTGAGAGAATATATGACTGGACCAAGGTCCTCCAGTGTACTTCAACAGCAGAGTGGGGATTCGAACCTGGGTTTCCCAGATCCTAGTTGGACACTCTAACCACTACGCATCCTTGACCTGGCCTTACTGGATTCAATGAGTACACTCGAAACCTCTCTACAGCATAGGGTTGCCAACTGCCAGGAAGTAGCTGGAGATCTCCTGCTAATTCAACTGATCTCCAGATGATAGAAATCAGTTCGCCTGGAGAAAATGGCCGCTTTGACAATTGGACTCTGTGGCATTGAAGTTCCTCCTCTCCCCAAACCCCGCCCTCCTCAGGCTCCACCCCAAAAATCTCCAGGTATTTCCCAACCTGGAGCTGGCAACCCTACTACAACAGCACAGCACAATACACACACAGGCGGAGGGAAATTCCATCAGCATAATACCAGCTTTGCACCGGTAGAAAGCAACTGTTGGCAGGGCACTTATTCTGGCATTATGGGGTATAAATAGGGCTGCCAACATCCAGGTACTAACTGGAGATCTGCTGCTATTACAACTGATCTCCAGCTAACAGAGATCAGTTCACCTGGAGAAAATGGCCGCTTTGGCAATTGGACTCTATGGCATTGAAGTCCCTCCCCTCCCCAAACCCCGCCCTCCTCAGGCTCCACCCCAAAAACCTCCCACTGGTGGCAAAGAGGAACCTGGCAACCCCAAGTATAATGCCATAGAATCTACCTTCCCAAAGCAGCCATTTTCTCCAGGTGAGCTGATCTATTTCGCCTGGAGATCAGTTGTAATCCCAGGAGATCTCCAGCCACTACCTGGAGGTTGGCAGCTCTATCCCCAGTCCAAACTCAAATAAACTAGTCATGTTGCTTCCCCACCCCCCACAGTACAACCCTCCTGTAGTGTCCGTTCTTCCTTGTGACTGCGGCCACCCCACCCATCCCTTCTCTTTACAAAATGCCCGCTTCCTTCCCAGGCACAGCAATTCAAACATTTTATGCGCGGCTATAGACACTGTCTGCAAAGAGACATCGTTCCACCAGGATGACTCACACCCTTTTCCTGGCATGCTTTCGGGATCTTCTTGTTGGGTCTCTTGTCTGCACTGGCATGGCCACTTGTGCCAAAGGAGGCGCTCCACACTCTTCCTAGCCACCCACTCAAACAAGTGCATGCAGAAGATGTGTGCGAGCTGGGTTAGGTGGTGTCCTGGGTTGGTCCAACCAATTATTATATTATTGTTGTTGTCGTTTTTGTTGTTGTTTATATCCTGCCCTCCCTGTGGCAAAGCAGGGCTCAGGGCGGTTTACAACAAAATAAGACAATCTTCATTGGCAACAATGACAAAACTATAAAAACAGACCAATTTGCTACTCTAAAATTCGGCACCTTGTCATCCAACAACCCTCAATGTTGAACGTCCAGACTATAATTTAGACTAGATGAAGGAATAGCAACAAAACCCAGCCTGAATTAAAACCAAGAAAGGGAGGAGGCTGGGGGAAGAGGCTCGAAAAGAGAAGCAAGCAGGAGGGAAGCATAAAGGTCCAGGCCAGTAAATAGAAAGCCATAGCTGTACGCCCGTCGCTGTCCTTGACTGTAGGCCTGGTGGAACATCTCTGTCTTACAGGCCCTCCAGCAGTGGGATAGATCCGTCAGGGCCGGGGTCTCCTTGGACAGAGAGTTCCACCAGGCAGGGACCATGGCCAAAAAAACCGTGGCCCTGGATGAGGACAGCCAGGTGGTCTTTGGGTCAGGGATAACCAGGAGATTGTCCGAAGAAGAGGGCAACGCTCTATGGAGGGTATAGCCGAAGAGGCGGTCCCGCAAATGCAAAGGTCCCAGACCTTTGAGGGCTTTCAAGGTAAGCACCAAGACCTTGAACTTGATCCGGAATTTGATCTGAAGCCAATGCAGATGGCGGAGCACAGGTTGAATGTGTGCCCTTCAGGGAGTTCCTGGGAGGGTCCGCGCAGCTGCATTCTGGAACAATTGCAGCTTCCAGAGCAGTTTCAAGGGTAGCCCCTCGTAGAGCGAGTTACGGTCACTGTGCGCTGATCGGTATCTTCCGTACATAGCTAAAATGGTGACATCTCTAATGTGCAGCATTGTACACACATGAACACACGAGGCTGCCTTATAGTGAATCAGATCCTTGGCCCATCAAAATCAGTTTTGTCTACTCAGACCGGCAGCGGCTCTCCAGGATCGAGAGCTGCTGCCGGTCTGAGTAGACAAGACTGACTTTGATGGCCCAAGGGTCTGATTCAGTATAAAGCAGCTTCATCTGTTCATGTGTTGTGCTCCATTTTCCTCCTTCCACTGCTCTACCCGCCCCCCCGTATCTGTGCTTTCTCCTCCAAACAATCCACTCCATCCGAATGACCTAACTGCTCAAAAACAAGGCTGTCCCATATTGTCTGACTAACAATACACTGTGATGTGAACACAGCTTGGGAACACCACCACACAAGCAGCTGTGGGCCCATTTTGTTCCAAAAAGGTCTGGCTACTTTGCTTGAGAACACATGAAGAGGCACGCTTTGAAATTATCAGATCAACAGTTCAAAATTCTGACATATTTCTAAAGAAGTATAATTTAGAAGGGAAGGTTCAGTTCAGCTCTGACATACAGCAATGCCAAGTTTGTACGTTACTGGAGGAGGACAATTATGCCTAAGAGCTGCTTAGTCAAGTCAGAATTTAAAAAAAAAAAACGAATCACTGTGGGATTTTAGTATTTGAAATTACTTACACGTGGGGCTCATCTGTTTTTTTCACTGGGGAGGCTGAGCGTGTGCATGTAAAAAATCCCTAGGTGCTTCACACCATCTCAGCGGTCAACTGTCTCCTGTAGAAGGGGAACAAGAGTTGCCAACCTCCAGGTGGCACCTGGAGATCTCACAGAATCATAGAGTTGGAAGGGACCACCAGGGTCATCTAGTCCAACCCCCTGCACAATGCAGGAAATTCCAAACTACCTCCCCACCCCACCCCCAGTGACCCTTAATCCATGCCCAGATGGCCAAGGTACCCTGCCTAAGATCATAGAATGAGCATTGCTGACAGATGGCCTACTAGCCTCTTCTTAAAAACCTCCAGGGAAGGAGAGCTTACCACCTCCCGAGGAAGCCTGTTCCATTGAGGAACTGCTCTAACTGTTAGAAAATTCTTCCTAATGTCTAATTCTTCCTAATGTCTCCTACTATTGCAATTGATCTCCAGCTGACCAAGATCAGTTCCCCTGGAGAACATGGTTGCTTCGGAGGGAGGACTCTATGGCATTATACCCAGCTGAGGTCACTCCCCTCCCCAACCCCCCTCCCCTGCATTACCCAAAATAGGCAGTCTCCACCTCTTAGTTGGGGAAATTAGCTATGGAGACAGAGCGAGAGGAGGGTAACCAGAATCTTTTTAATCTATGTACACCAGGATTAATCCTGAGGAAAACTCTTAAATAAGCAGGCAGTTGTAAAATTAAAAGGGGGGGTTATTGGAAATAACAAAGAATTCACTTTCAAGCAGTAAGCAAACACACACCAACCATACAAGAGCTAAGGAAGGGAAGGGTGGAAAACTGGAATTCTTTAGAAGTGGGTGATATTTAATGTTCCTGGAGAAGGCAGCACTGAGGAGGGAAACGGCCAGCGTTTCCGGGAGCAAAAGAAAAGGAGCACACATGCATGGATCCGAGACACACACACACACACTAAGAATGGCTAAAGGACTAGTATTTATACCCCAAAATCAGTCCTGAGTAGGGTTGCCAGGTCCCTCTTTGACACCAGTGGGAGGTTTTGGGGGTGGAGCCTGAGGAGGGTGGGATTTGGGGGGGGAGGGACTTCAATGCCATAGAGTCCAATTGCCAAAGCGGCCATTTTCTCCAGGTGAACTAATCTCTATCGGCTGGAGATCAGTTGTAATAGCAGGAGATCGCCAGCTAGTACCTGGAGGTTGGCAACCCTAGTCCTGAGGCACTATGAGGTAACTGGCAGGGGGAAATCGGCCAGAGACAAAGAATCAATTGCTTTACCGGGGTCCGACAAAAAGATAGGAGAGGTTTGATGAGTCATCAGGATGCAACAAAATGCCTGGGCTAGTCTCCTGAATGCTGATTGATTGCCTAGGATGGGTGCACCTGAGATAATTAATGGTTGGCTCAGAGCGCTGAGTAAATCACCTTAAGGTGATACAATGCAGACTAGCCAGCTCCATTGTCTGGCCTGGCACACCTTGGGCCATGGGAAAATCCAAAACTGCCAGCTACCTCCCTGCCCAAGTCAGACAGACAAGATGGATCCCATATTTCTCTGAGTGGCACCCATTTTGAGTGGCACCCATTTCGTGTGGAGCAGTGCCTTGCTCTTGCTGTCAGCCTTTGGTTCCCCGTGCCTTCATGGCACCCTTTAGTGGGGGGGGGGGTTGTCCAGCTGCTTACACCAGGCTCCACCCCCAAAATGTCCAGGTATTTCCCAAACCAGAGCTGGCAACCCTAAGTGGAACATACCTCCAAGCCATGTACATTCCAGACAGATTCTCCTCAACGTCCACTACCAAGCTGATCAAGACAGCACATATCTTAGAACCGGGGCTGCAAAGTCTTCTAATATACTTGGATATATTTCTTCGAACTAGTGTCGGATAGCCACAAACTACAGCTGTCCATGGAAGCTACAACGTTCTGAAACGGAAAGGCTGTCTTTACCGGAAAGACTGTGCCCCGCCTACATACAGCATGTTATACGTTCAGACGTTCTCGAGAGACAAAATTGCATGCTCTCTTGTCATCTTAATCCTGCTACGCAGATCATAAAGAGGTCCAAGGCACATATTCCCCAGGGAGGAACAGCATCACCTCGCTTACATTCCATCACAGTCGCCACGAACACCAAAAGAGGTAACCAAAAAAAACCCAAGGAGAGCTAATTCTTGGCAACTCCCCATCAAAGATGCTGCCTTCTGTCCAGAATCTCCAGTGCTGCCTTCTCTCCAGGATCAGAGGAGCATGCCGAATATATATTAGGGGCTATGGAATACAGGCAGGGTAATGCTGCTGCAGTCGTCTTGTTTGGGGGCTTCCTAGAGGCTCCTGGTTGTCCACTGTGTGAACAGACTGCTGGACTTGATGGACCTTGGTCTGATCCAGCAGGGCCTTTCTTACGTTCTTATGTTCTTATATAAAGATCTGCAAGAAACTAAGCCTGAGTCCTTCAGGTGTGCAAGATGCATTCCTTTTGGGCAAGGATGGGGTGATTTTTAATAACACTTTGTTATTTATCTGGAGCACGCATTCATAAGTATCCAGCATGGCTTAGTGGTTAGAGTGTCAGACTAAGATCTTGGAACCCCGAGTTCGAATCCCGACTCTGCCATGGAAACTTGCTGGGTGACCTCGGACGACTCACACCATCGCAGCCTAACTTACCTCACCGAGTTGTTGTTTTATTCATGTATTTATTTATTTTATTTACATTATTTATAATCTGCCTTTGTCACAGGGACTCAAAGGCGTATTACCCGTAGTGAGCCAGATCACGATGTAGATGTGTTAGTCTGTCAACAGCAGTAAAAAAGAGCAAGAGTCCAGTAGCACCTTAAAGACTCACAAAATTTCTGGCAGGGTATCAGCTTGCGTGAGCCGCAGCTCATTTCTTCAGATATTCTTCTTCAGAAAGCTAATACCCTGCCAGAAATTTTATGAGTCTTTAAGGTGCTACTGGACTCTTGCTCTTTTCTACTTAGGGATGCCAACCCCCAGTTACTAGCAGGAGATCTCCTGCTATTACAACTGATCTCCAGCTGCTAGAGATCAGTTCCCCTGGAGAAAATGGCCGCTTTGGCAATTGGACTCTATGGCATTGAAGTCCTTCCCTTCCCCAAACTGCACCCTCCTCAGGCTCCGCCCCAAAAACCTCCCGCCAGTGGCAACCATAGCAGAAGCCCTTGCTGATTTGAGTGAAGATGTGGTGGAGGAGCATAGGGAGAGAGGCGGTCCCACCAATAAAAGAGGCCAAAGCCATGAAAGGCTTTGTATGTGATAGCCAATACCTAGGGTTGCCAGCTCCGGGTTGAGAAATACCTGGAGGTTTTTGGAACGGAGCCTGAGGAGGGCGGGTTTGGGGAGGGGGGGGACTTCAATGCCATAGAGTCCAATTGCCCAAGCGACCATTTTCTCCAGGGGAACTGATCTCTATCAGCTGGAAATCAGTTGTAATAGCGGGAGATCTCCAGCTAGTACCTGGAGGTTGTCAGCCCTACCAATATCTTAAACTGAGGTGGGTAAAAATGGAGAAGCGGAGAAAGTTTTAAGTTGTTTTCAGTCCCAACATAAGATAAAAGCAGTGTATAAAAAGCTAAATAACAAAAAAAATCCAATGCTGCAGAAAAGCAACACGCTGAGAAAAATAGGGGGAAAACGTCTCTGAAAGAAGTTTTGAGCTGGAGCACTGGTATAGGCTCAGCTTGGTACAACTGAAGAATAACTTTGGGATGAAGAACTTAGTTTTTGCAAAACCCTACAATATCACCCACCCCACCCAGCTATAAAAACAAGGCATGGAGACCATACAGAATAAATTCGAATTTGCTACAATGAACCAGGCCTATTTCCCCTGCCACCATCAGTAGTGAAAGGGGCAAGATCCTGACGAAGCCAGATTACAAGGGGAAACATGCTAGAATTGACTCGCCTGCTCAAAATGTATGTTCAAGTTAATGAATCACAAGACTCGAAGGGCCTCAAATGTGATCTGTTTCCCCTCCTCAAACTGAATTTATGTCTCACGTCAATAACCCACCTGCGGCGCCTGTCTCACCCTTCTAGGTCTCCTAACCTACTCACAAACACACCCTGGTGGGGAAGACAAAGCCCTGAACTGTTGCTAGGGAACTGAGTGGGTTTCCCCACGGATTGGTATCAGGAGCATTTGAGGCATCGTCTCCGGGGTCTTTTGAACCGCACCTCTTTCCTTTCCCCAGATGGTGAGCGGAGAGCCATACAGGGCTTTTATGAGGCTAACATGGAGAATGTCATAAGCCGCTTTGGGGGGGAAGCGCCACCAGGGGGGAAGATGGGGCATAAATAAAGTAAGCGTGGTGTAGTGGTTAAGAGCAGTGGTTTGGAGTGGTGGACTCTAATCTGGAGAACTGGGTTTGATTCCCCACTCCTCCACATGAAGCCAGCTGGGTGACCTTGGGCTAGTCACAGCTCTCTTAGAGCTCTCTCAGTCCCACCTACCTCACAGGGTGTCTGTTGTGGGGAGGGGAAGGGAAGATGATTGTAAGCCGGTTTGATTCTCCCTTGAGTGGTAGAGAAAGTCGGCATATAAAAACCAACTCTTCTTCTTAATAAAATTAAAAAAATACACTCTAGGTATTTTGCAGGAGCCCTGTGGCGCAGAGTGGTAAGCTGCAGTACTGTAGTCCAAGCTCTGCTCACGACCTGAGTTCGATCGCAACGAAAGTTGGTTTCAGGTAGCCGGCTCAAGGTTGACTCAGCCTTCCATCCTTCTGAGGTCGGCCAAATGAGTACCCAGCTTGCTGGGGGTAAAGGGAAGACGACTGGGAAGGCACTGGCAAACCACCCCGCAAACAAAGTCTGCCTTGGAAACGTCGGGATGTGATGTCACCCATGGGTCAGGAATGACCCAGTGCTTGCACAGGGGACCTTTACCTTTAGGTATTTTGCAAGTGTTGTGGGGACAATGTGGACATTTTCTACATGGGTTATTTGCCCCAGTTTCAATGCAGTGGTTGGGAGGCGGGTTTCCCCCCCCCCCCCAACATCATGGTTTGTGCACCTCTGGCTTTTCTCCGGCTCCTCTACAATCTTTCCCAAGCCTGCTTTGCAGCAAAGATTTGGGAAACATTGCAGCAAAGCACAGATGGCTGCTGCGTGAGTGGGAAAGTCCAGATTTTCCTGGTCCTACCCACATCACAGCCATTTTTCATCTCCCCAGTCCCCGTGATGGCCACCTCCACTGTAACACTGGGTGGGGGCTTTTTTGAGGGTTTTATTAAAATTGGAAATTGTAGGGTTGCCAACCTCCAGGCGGTAGCTGGAGATCCCCCACTACTACAACTGATCTCCAGCCAATAGAGATCAGTTCCCCTGGAGAAAATGGCCGCTCTGGCAATTGGAGGAGGAGGCAATTTGGGGAGGGGCTGTGGCTCAGTGGTAGAGCCTCTGCTTGGCATGCAGAAGGTCCCAGGTTCAATCCCCAGCATCTCCAGTTAAAGGGACTAGGCAAGCAGGCGAGGTGAAAGACCCTCTGCCTGAGACACTGGAGAGCCGCTGCCAGTCTGAGTAGACAATGCTGGCCTTGATGGACCAAGGGTCTGATTCAGTATAAGGCAGCTTCATGTGTATATGTTCATGACTCTATGGCATTGAAGTCCCTCTCCTCCCCAAACCCCGCCCTCCTCAGGCTCAGCCCCCAAAATCTCCAGGTATTTCCCAACCCAGAGCTGGCAACCCTAGAAAATTGCAATATATCATATACATCTTTATTTTGATATGCCAATGTCAATTACTGGCTTTAAATAAATTACTGGTTGAAAAGTCGCCTCCCTGGCCATGCAGTGGGGGGAACGGCTGCTGTGGGGACTGGGGACAGAGAAGATGTGAGGAAATGTGTCATCTGGAAGCCTTGTTGCCCTTACACTGCTTTGGCAGCTGCAGGAACAATGAGGCTTCCGAAGGAAAGCACCTCTGTGAGGGACAGCCCTAGGTAAAAGACTGTAAAGCACTTTCAAAATTATGCTCTGTCAGAAGCGGTCAGATATATATACCTGCACAAACTCCAGACGCCACAAAGGAACATGCTGGCTTATGAGCTACGCTCTCTATTCTTTTTAGAAGAACATAGCGCCATAAAAATAAATCTGTGCCAAAAATAACCCAAGCTCTGGCCAAGAAAAACTGGATTCGAAGGCTTCCAGCAATTGTGCAAATTAAGCACATGTTCATATATTTGCTTATTTTGTCTCTCCTAGATGTGAGATATTTTCAAGGAGTTCTGCGGGGCACCGAAATATTCAGGATGCTGAATTCTGTGCCCAAACTCTGTACACATTTCTGCTATTCCACAGAATAATTTATAACACATTACACTAAAGAGAGCCAGCGCGGTGTAATGGTTAAGAGCGGTAGGCTCTGATCTGGAGAACTGGGCTTGATTCCCCGCTCCTCCACAAGACTGGCGGAGGCTAATCTGGTGAACTGGATGTGTTTCCCCACTCCTACACATGGAGCAAGCTGGGTGACCTGGGTCTAGTCACAGCTCTCTCAGCCCCACCTACCTCACAGGGTGTCTGGTGTGGGGAGAGGAAGGGAAGGTGATTGTAAGCCAGTTTGATTCTTCCTTAAGTGGTAGAGAAAGTCGCCATATAAAAACCAACTCTTCTTCTTCTTCTAAGTCCATTAATGGTGCTTAACAGCAGATCAAACTGGAAGTAAAAGATCAGGGATTTTTCCACACAATTTCCTATTATATACTTTCTACAGTACAGAATTTTAATACACAAAGTGACAGAGAGAAATATATATATATATGTATGTATATGTATGTATATGTATGTATGTATGTATGTATATCCATTTAAACTTTCTAAGCTAAAAATGATTTTAAAATATATTAAAAGTGACATTTAAAATGGGAATAAAATGGGAATAAAAAGGGAAGGGAAAGTGATTCTTTAATTGCTATATGGTAGTTTACCCTTCAGATTACCCGAATGCACAGCTGTTTTCAGAGCTGGTGGGGGAATAGAAAAGGGAGAACTGGGTGGGGGGTGAGTCTGCTTTAACCCTGACAAACTGACAAATATTTCCTTTTCACCGCCCACAAGCTTTCTGCACATTTGAATAATGGACTTCCCCCTTGACACCACTGAACACATTCACATCTTCACCCCGTATATCAAAGTCCGTTTCCAGCTTCATTCAGAAGCTGTTAGCATGTAGATGCTGGTGATAATTTGGTGAATGGGCTTGTCAAACAAACTGCCTTTATTACGAAATGATTAAATGCGATCTAGGCAAGGGCCCCCCTCTCTCCTCCGCTCCTGCCCCCCCCCCCCGTAAGCCAAACCAAACACAGCAAACTAATTAGCAGGTAGATAACAAAAGGAGCTTAAATTTTAAACCAAGCCATTCTTGGGGTGGGAGATGCTTTAAAATAGTGAATTCCACATGCTAAAATCACAAAGGCTTCCTAAAGGTTGCTAGTTCACCGGAGGGTGCTGTGCCATAGGCTTTGACTGATGCACCTTTAGCTAACATTTCAATACATGTATTTTAAACCAAGCGCTATCCAAGTCTTGGTCTCGCTGTTAGCTCTCTAGCAGGCAAGGAGAAAGATGTTATGCTACATGTAAACATAATTGGGGGCCCCTTGGCCCAGTCTGAGCTCCCATCTTCCTAAAGGACCATTCCCCTTCCCACTAGGAGTAGGGTTGCCAACATCCAGGTGGTGGCTGGAGATCTCCTGCTATTACAACTGACCTCCAGGCGACAGAGATCAGTTCCCCTGGAGAAAATTGCTTCTTGGGCAATTGGACTCTATGGCATTGAAGTCCCTCCCCTCTCCCCTCTCCCTTCTGCCATGCTGCATGGGAGATATAATAAATTCCCCTTGGCAGATAGGATATGTCCATGTGGGGAGGGTAAAATTGAATCAGTCTCCCACATCTTAATGAACTGTCCTCTGTATGCTGGAGGTCGTTTTCAACTACTAGACCCAAACTTTGCGGACAGAGAATGGCTACAAGGCCTCCCTCCTTATGAACGCACAGGATCCACTAATAATTGACGTGGTGGCAAGATTTTTACTGAGGGCAATTAAAGTGCGTGAAACCTTGTGCAACTCATGAGGCAATTTTAGGGCTGTGAAGTGAGTAACTTCTAATGCACTTAAACCTGTTTTAGTGTTAATTTTATGGAGGAAATCCTAAACTGTTTTTATCATGTTTATATAGATGCTAGTGTTTGTTTGTATAACGAATGCCAATAAAGGCTTCATATTAGTCAGGGCACTCATCACTTATTACTGAAGGTAAAATTGTCTTTATTACAAACAGAGTAGATAGGTATGAATTAGGTATCTGACAAACAGACAAGGACACCATGCGTGTGTGTGTAAAGTGCCGTCGAGTCGCAGCCGACTTATGGTGACCCCTTTTGGGGTTTTCATGGCAAGAGACTAACAGAGGTGGTTGGCCAGTGCCTTCCTCTGCACAGCAACCCTGGACTTCCTTGGTGGTCTCCCATCCAAATACTAACCAGGGCCGACCCTGCTTAGCTTCTGAGATCTGACGAGATCAGGCTAGCCTGGGCCATCCAGGTCAGGGCTAGAGGATACCACAGACTGAAACAGACTGAAAACAAAAATACACAGTATTTTAAAAATTTGTTGATATATAAAGGGAATATAGTAACTGTAGTTGATAGAATTTACGATTTAGAGACATTCCCATATACTTAATAGTATTAAGGAATTAGCCATTTGTAGACTTGCCCAAAGATCACATGACCTTAGTTCTAAAGCAAGCTTAGAGAATACCGCAGTGTTTTAGTTGCTGTTCATGTTAAACTTGTTTCAGCAATTCCTCATTCAGTTAAGTTTTTTTTTATCTGTGGGCCCTGAAATATTAGTTACTTAGGTGGATATTTGAAATATATTAATGTTTACTTGGTATTTTCTTTAATGCTCCAGAAATATTGGTTACTTTGGTGGATATATGAAATATATGCATGCTTACTTGGTATTTTATTTAATGCTACTGCAATTTAGACACTCTTACTGTATACTATAATTAAGGGAGGTGGCAATCTCTGTTCTAGTTCACTCCCCTCATTAAATTTAAACAGCCCATTTTTTGCTCAGTCTCGCCTCCACTCAAGTTAGCACACAGTCTTCTTTCTAGACCGGCTCTCCCCTGACTGCTCCAGACATAGGGTTGCCAACCTCCAGGTGATCTCCTGGAGACCTCCTGCAGTTACAACTGATCTCCAGCCGACGGAGATCAGTTCCCCTGGAGAAAATGGCTGCTTTGGCAATTGGACTTTATGGCACTGAAGTCCCTCCCCAAACCCCCCTTCAGGCTCCGCCCTGCCCTCAGGCTCCGCCGGTGGCAAAGAGGGACCTGGCAAGTGGCAACCCTATCCAGATAGCTGAAATAACTGCCACCACTTCTGAAGCCAGTATCATCACCTTTTGGGTCAGAACTGCTCTCTGAAGACACTAGGGCACCACCAAAGGCACTTCTCCTCAAACTCTCAACTGTTTCCTCAGCTGGCCTTCTTCAGGCTCCTCTCCCTTCAACCTCTAACTAGAATTTTTACTAATAAGACAATAATTTGTTTTGAATACCGCTACTACTTCATCTTTGGTTAGAGTTGCTAGGCCTGGACTGGCAACCAGCAGGAGACTAGGAGGGGGAGGAGACATAGAAGATGACCATCGGCATGACATCACTTCCAGGAGAACCCTAGAAGTGACACATGCCTCACTATGAATCAACAGAAAACCATATGGTTGCTGGTAGGGTTGCCAGGTCCCTCTTCGCCACCGGCGGGAGGTTTTTGGGGCAGAGCCTGAGGAGGGCAGGGTTTGGGGAGGGGAGGGACTTCAAAGCCATAGAGTCCAATTGCCAAAGCTGCCATTTTCTCCAGGTGATCTGATCTCTATCGGCTGGAGATCAGTTGTAATAGCAGGAGATCTCCAGCTATTACCTGGAGGTTGGCAACCCTAGTTGCTGATGATTCCTAGAAAGGACTGGCATCACTTCCAGGTTTTCCCAGAAGTGAAGTCACACCATCAGCCCAATAGCCATTTTTTAAAAAAGTATCCTGCCACTGCTTCAGTTGGCAGCAGGAAACAAGAGGAGGAGGTTATTGGCACTGAATAACCAGATTATTTGTCCGCTGCTATCAGCTGGGAATTATTCTAAGCAATGCAAGGGAGACAGCAGGGCTTCGCCTGAAGCACGTACAAAAATTAGAATTGCATCACTAGACATGAAGAGCCCATTCGGGCCTCCTGACAGTTTCTACTTTGTCTCCCTTCTTAGGAAGGGTAACAGCCCCAAAGAAAAAAAAAATCTCGATGAACAGACTGAAGAAGTTTTATTGCCACTTATTCTAGTATGACTACATTCATCCAATAGATGTTTTGAAGTAGTGAAAGCTCTTTTGGAATATGCTTTGGATAAGAGCTTGGAAAGTTTTAGTTTCTTTCCCAAGAGGCCCCTGTGCCTTGGAAGGAGAAGGAGATGCTCAGCAAGTATAACTGCCCCTCTCCAATAGAGCTAGTGAGAAGACAAGCTGTTTGGGGGTACTTTTTCTCTGAAATAACAAATTTAAAAGTAGCCTGCCAACACAGAGAAATCTAAAAGAAGATCTTTCTGCTGGCATGAAGATAAAAAAAGCCAAAGAGCCAGTGTGGTGTAATGGTTAGACTACGGCCTGGGAGACCCAGATTTGATTCGCCACCCTTGCCATGGAAGTAGGGTTGCCAGGTCCCTCTTCGCCACCCGTGGGAGGTTTTTGGGGTGGAGCTTAAGGAGGGCAGGGTTTGGGGAGGGACTTCATTGCCATAGAGTCCAATTGCCAAAGTGGCCATTTTCTCCAGGTGAACTGATCTCTATGGGATGGAGATCAGTTGTAATATCAGCAGATCTCCAGCTAGTACCTGGAGGTTGGCCATCCTACACGGAAGCTTGCTAGATGACCTTGAGCCAGTCACACACTCTCGGCCTAACCTTCCTCATCGGAGTGTTGTGAGGAAAAGACGATGAGAACGATGTAAGCTGCTTTGGGTCCTCATTAGGAGAAAGGAAGTGTATAGATAAAATGAAAATAAATAACACTTAACCTGCTGAGTTTTAGCATGTCCTTTCCTTTATCCCTTAGAAGCTCCTTGATTCAGAGATCTTGAGCAGAGGAATTGTTGAAACCTGTTGCTTGAGAGACATAAGGACTTAAACAAATTTTGCAACTGCCAGTGTAAATTCAGGATCCCTATCACTGAATACTAGGGTTGCCAACCTCCAGATGGCACCTGGAGATTTCCCGCTATTACAATTGATCTCCAGAGGGCTGTCGCTTAAAGGAGGGCAGGGAGCTGTTCCTGTTGGCAGCAGAGGACAGGACTCGCGATAATGGGTTTAAAATTGCGGGAGGAATGGTACCGGCTGGATATTAGGGGAATACTTTTTACAGTAAGAGTTGTTCGACAGTGGGATCAGCTACCTAGGGAGTTGGTGAGCTCCCCCTCACTGGCAATCTTTAAGCAGAGGCTGGACAAGCACTTGTCAGCAGAGGCGGATCTATTGTGAAACTAATGAAGCTTAAGCTTCAGGGCCCCCAATCCTGGAGGGGCCCCCGAAGCAACTTTTTTTTTAATGAGTGAATTTCTCTACAATATCGATGGAGTTTTTTAGTGATAGAATCATAAGCCAATGGGTTGAAGTACTTAATATTGACTTTAGAATATGCTCTACCCATTTCACACGGCCTCAAAGTGTCCCTGTAATTGGTCAAATTTCAAAATTTTCTTGGGGGCTTGCAGCGCTCGAACCCCCAGATGTAAGGGCTCACTGAGCTCACCAGAATCTATTCATAGCCTACATTTTGGCAGCTGGATCCTCAAATCCTTCGTTGGTGCTCGGCTTAACAGTTCTATAGCTCAGCCCTTAGGCTAGAGCCAATCAGAATCATAAAAAGACATCTGAATTCTCAATTCAGGCTGCATTCGTCTCGCTTGTGCATTTTAACACCAAAAGATCAGATTTTCACCTCTTTATCCTAACGTGCCCCCTCTGATGACCCCCTCCCTATTATTATTATTTATTAGTTAAATTTGTAGCCCACCCCCATTCCTGGTCAAAGCCAGGCTCAGGGTGGGTGTCATGATCCTAGGCCTCAAGTGCAGCCTACAGGCCCTAGGGTGGCCTATATTAAAGTAGTTACCACATCTCCCAGGTACCCTCTGGGCCTTGTGATTGGTGGAAGAGGATTTGGAGGGAAGGCTAGGGCCAATCAGGAGTAAGGGAGTGGTGCCTGGGGAGAAGGAATAAAAGGCATTGCCTGAAAAGGGAGGGGGTTCACTCCTAGTGAGCAAGGCTGGGGAGAGGCTGCTGCAGACAGAGGGATCCCTCATCCAGGAAGGGGTGAGTTAGCCTGAGGCCTCGTACCAGGAGATGGCTAGGGACAGTAAAGATAGATGTGTTAGGGTTTTTATTTGTTTGATTTTCCTTTACTGGTTTTGTCATCCTATTGTGGCTTGAGTTATCATTATTATTAGACCTTTTAAATAAACTGTTTGTTACTCTGCCTGGGTCCTCACACCTCGTTTGGTCACCTAGAAAGTACACCCTGTTGGGAGAAGAAGCAGCCAGGGGCAGGGAGGGTGCTCTCTGGGCCTTCTTGTGTTAGGCTTATACCAGAGTGGTGGCAGCTACTGAAGATCCCCATTCCTCTCTTACCTGACAGCAGGTAACAACAATCACAATAAAATCATATATATCTAAAATTCATAAGTAATCAATAAAATTCATAAAACCATTCAATACAGTTAACAAGATGGTACTCATATAATTACAGGGCCATTGGAGGCCCCGCCAAGCAGCCAAATCCTCAAGTCAGAAGCCCCAAGGGAGAGGAGAGGGAGGCCAGTAACAATGACAACCTGTGATTGCCCTCAATTGTAGGCCTGGTGGAAAAGCTCTGTTTTACAGGCCCTGCAGAACTTTTGAAGGTCCCATAGGGCCCTGATGTTACTTGGAAGAACATTCCATCAGGCTGGGGCCCGGGCCTTGTTGGATGTTGCCCTATTGTTGCTGGTTGTGAAGGGGGCCCTGTAACAGTTCAAGCTTCAGGGCCCCAAAAATGTAGGTCCGCCACTGCTTGTCAGGGATGCTCTAGGCTGATCCTGCATTAAGCAGGGGGTTGGACTCAATGGCCTGTGTGGCCCCTTCCGACTCTATGACTCTAAGATCAGTTTCCCTTAAAAAAAAAAGGCTCCTTTGGATAGTAGACTCTATGGAAGTGTACCCTGCTGAGGTTCCTCCCTTCCTCAAACCCTGCCCTCCCCAGGCTCCACCCCCACAATCTCCAGGTATTTCCCAACCCAGAGCTGGCAACCCTAGCTGGAACTCTACATTGCATGTGGCTTCAAAGGCCGAGCTTGCCTTCTCTTTTAGGGCAGTGAATGCTAGAAAGGGCTTTAAGCATTTTCTTTATTCAGGGAAATCTAAGCTTTTAGACACAGCAATAAAACAAGGCACTTTATAAATGACCTCCATGGCTTATGTTGGCAGGCAGTCTTTAAGAGAAAGGTACAATTACCTCAGAACACAGAAATGGCTTGCAGATGAGGTATTACTTACAGCTCCGACTATTGTGAATCCGTACATACTTACATCCTCAGACTTCTTTTTTTCCTCGACTAAAAGGCTACACGCAGAACAAGAGTAAATAGAGAGTTTTAATGTGTGATGGGTCCCCTTGATCAAAGCCCCTTCAATATTAGATCTACACTTCAGGTTTCAAATGAGGCTGACGTAACAAGGCTACGATCCAAGGGTAAACATTAAGGTCCAGATGACACGGTTCGCACATCATTCAAACAGGTTATATTGCTACGCCAAGCGCTATTCTTTTTCCCCCTTCTCGGTTGAACGTAAGTTACGTTTGAAAAGCTTTTAGAACACTTCAAAAAAGTTTTCCCCTCGTCGAAATACTTCACACAAAAGGAATGTTTATTTTTGCAACTCGGGTTACATCTCAGCCTCCAGCGTGACATACGCTGAAAACTGTTCGTTTTCATGACATTCAAGTCGATCTAACAACAGGAGTGAAACTGAAATATGTTATCAGCATGATGGGTTGGTGTGATAGATCGTCTGGAGGACCGAGAACTTTGTTTGTTCCAATACTGGCAGAAGACCATAGGCAAACTGCTCATGTTTCAACCATTCTTTACATATAGCATAGTCTCACTTGCAGAGATTCACTTTTTTGGCACAGAATCCCACGTCTGATGTGATTTCTAAAGGATGTTCCCTTGCAGAAGGAAAGAAAAGCTGCTGCTTTTCATATGGGACTCATACGGGAGGGACAGACCTGTAAGTACAGTCCAAGGCGTGAAAGGTTTGAAGTTAAACCAGCACCTTGAGCTAAACCCCAAAACAGGCAACCATTGTAAACATTTGCCCAAGTCAAACAGCGCCTTGGTTCTTATTCTCCCTTAGTCTTCACCATCAGTGGATGGTTTTGGGGGTGGAGCCTGAGGAGGGTGAGGTTTGGGGAGGGGAGGGACTTCAATGCCATAGAGTCCAATGGCCAAAGCGGCCATTTTCTCCAGGGGAACTGTTCTCGATGGGCTGGAGAGCAGTTGTAATAGCAGGAGACCCTACTTAAGTGGTAAAGAAAGTCAGCATATAAAAACCAACTCTTCTTCTTCAGGGGTCTGTATTGATAAGTACAATGATTGGCATAAGATAACAGTATGGTTGCCAGGTCCCTCTGCCAACACACAGAAATCCAAAAGGAGATCTTTCTGCTGGCATGAAGATAAAAATGCCGAAGAGCCAGTGTGGTGTAGTGGTTAGACTACAATCTGGGAGACCCAGATTTGATTTGCCCCTCTGCCATGGAAGTAGGGTTGCCAGGTCCCTCTTTGCCACCGGCGGGAGGTTTTTGGGGTGGAGCCTGAGGAGGGTGGGGTTTGAGGAGAGACTTCACTGCCATAGAGTCCAATCACCAAAGCGGCCATTTTCTCCAGGGGAACTGATTTATATCACCTGGAGATCAGCTGTAATAGTGGGAGATCTCCAGCCACCACCTGGAGCAGCCCTGGCTGCTGTAGAATTGTTGATCCACACACGTGCCGAGCAGTATCATTATGTCCCTCCATTATGCACAAGTAGAAGTCCCAGGTTACCTTCAAGAGGATTTCAACCACAGGGGGAGTTAAGAGTAGTCTAGCCTAGAAGTTATTGAAGCATGGGTCAGCACAGCTCGATTGATAAAGTCCACCAAAGCGGAAGGTGTCCAAGATAGATGCAGATAGTAAAAGGCATTCCGAGCAACCCCTTCAGTGTGGTTCTCAAAACACAAGGATATGGCCAGCCGCATCCCTCATCAGGTCACTTCAAACCATCAAGGTCAGTTTGACAGCATCAGAACTCTAACCCCTCAAGGATAACTGCCTTCCCCTAACCAGCATCACCTCTGTTTTACTTTGTGTGTGTGTGTTAAGTGGCGTCAAGTCACTTCCGACTCATGGTGACCCTATGAATCGATGCCCTCCAAAGTGTCCTATCTTTAACAGCTTTGCTCAGGTCTTGCAAACTGAGGGCTGTGGCTTCCTTATGGAGTCAATCCATCTCGTGTTGGGTCTTCCTCTTTTCCTGCTGTCTTCAACTGATCCTAGCATGATTGTCTTTTCCAGTGACTCTTGTCTTCTCATAATGTGACCAAAGTACGACAGCCTCAGTTTAGTCATTTTAGCTTCTAGGACCAGTTCAGGCTTGATTTCATCTATAACCCACTGATTTGTCTGTTGATCTGTTTTGTTGATTTACTTTACCCTATCTTCAGTTTTGAACTCAGTGAAACTTACGGGTTTTCAAGGCAAGAGACATTCAGAGGTGGTTTGCCATTGCCTGCCTCCATGTCGTAAGCCTAGTATTCCTTGGAGGTCTCCCACCCAAATACTAGCCAGGGTCAGGGATGAGAGTGTGTGACTGGCCCATGGTCACCCAGCAAGTTTCCATGGCAGAGTGTGGATTTGAACCTACGTTTCCCAGCTCCTAGTCTGACATTTTAACCACTACATCGTGCTGTCGCTGTTGCTCTCTCATCTATCTGTCTGTCTGTCTGTCTGTCTGTCTGTTTGTCTGTCTCTATAATATATGAGACAGTGTGGTGTAGGGGTTAAGAGTGGCGGACTCTAATCTGGAGAACCGGGTTCAATTCCCCATTCCTCCACATGAAGCCTGCTAGGTGACCCTGGACCGGTCACAGTTCTACCAGAACTCTCTCAGCCCATGTGGAGGCAGGCAATGGCAAAACCACCTCCAAACAGCTCTTGCCTTGAAAACCCACGTGGTTGCCACAAGTCAGCTGTGACATGATGGCGTGTTTGTGCACACGTGCGCGCGCACACACACATATATCCCTTTTGCATTTGTTAAATTACATTCGCACATGCAGAAAGTGCCCAGTGTCAAAGAAAACAGAGGGGAAATCATTATGGGCTGCAAGTGGATCAGCTCTTTCAGTTCACAGGCGCATCAGCTCTAGGGATGGCAGCCAGAGGACCCAGCCATTCTCAGAGGGACTGAATCCAAAGCAAGCTCTGCCCATTGGGTTGCCAGGTTCCTCTTCGCTACCAGTGGGAGGTTTTGGGGGCGGAGCCCTAGGAGGGTGGGATTTGGGGAGGGGAGGGACTTCAATGCCATAGAGTCCAATTGCCAAAGCGGCCATTTTCTTCAGGGGAACTGATCTCTATCAACTGGAGATCAGTTGTAATAGCAGAAAATCTCCAGCTACTACCTGGAGGGTGGCAACCCTACCCACCCACAGGCACTCCAGGCAAAAGGAATTACAGTTGCAATCCTGTGTGTGAAGGAACAGACTTTCAAGACCCCCCCTCCACTTCCAGTTCCCTCATTCACACTGTGCATAGTAAGGGTGAGAATAACCTCCATTGAACTCTGCGGGACTGACTCCTGAGTAAACATGCATCTGGAGGAACAGCCTATGCCACCTACAGTCTTTAAGGTACTCTTAGACTTTTTTCAGGATTATGCAAAAGATCAAGTAATCCAACGACTGTATTCTGGTCCCCCTTCACTCAACAACCCCCAAGAGTTTTTCCTTTGCGACACAATGTTCTCTTTCCAAAGGCACATTTTTGCACCCTTTTGAAAATAAAATTGCCACACTAATAGTTTGTCGGTGCAGTTGTACAATTTTATGCTAGTCGAGCAAAGAAAAGCACTTACGGACAAAACACAGATCAGAGAGTCTAAAAACCATCCTGCCACCCCCTTTTAAAAGGCTTCTAATTGTTTGAATTTAGCACCTGGTTACATCCCCGGTATTGTTTGGTGGGTCAGATTCAAAGACCCACCTGAAACAGTGACAAGCATGTCAAGTACTAAAGCCAAGAAGTCACAACACCCAGCATTTCACATCTTCCGAACGCACATCTTAGTTTGGCAAAGGCTGCCCGAAACAGCCGGTCCAACAACTTCAACAAGGCTTTGCAATGGAGAATTATCCCCAACGGCACCATCCTGACCCTGCGTTTAGTGAAAGGAGACAGCCTCGGTTGCAGTTTCATCAGTTCAACTACTTATTATTCAACACAGGTAAGGAATCAACCCCAACTGGACTATTGTGATCCTCCTATACCAGTTTTAACATGCATTTCACAGAAGTATTTGGCACTTCAGACTGTGAGTTTGCAACAAAATGTACATCAGCTGCCTCCACCGTCTTCTCCCACTACACAGCAATTCAGACAAATCCCCCTCTTTCTAGCTCAAGAAAGTTTGTTTTAAAGCAGTCAAATGATCTCTTCTTTTCACAGAAAGAAATGTTATACACTTCCTTCCAAAGTTCCTTCTGCAGCTGTCCTGAGAGCCAACGTGGATCAGCTTTCCCCTAGGCTGTTTGTCAGTGTTCACCCCCTTCTCAATTCCAAATAAATACAATATTGCATTTCAAAAAGGATCAGGATGCTGCTTTCCTACCTGAGAAGTCTGAAGAACTCGTCCCAAACTTGCCAGAAACTGTCCAGCACATGATTCCTATGAAAAAGACAGAGGAGAATACAGCGGACAGGCAGTTCATCCTCAGCTATCCTTAACTATCTGTTGTTTTCCGGAGATTTAGCTTTATAAAAATATTTTCTCCCTGCAGTCTAGTCCTTCTCATCGCAGGAAGATCCCAGTTGGTCCCATTGTGGTGACTGATCGCAGCTGAAAAGCTGGGGAAAAGAACTTCTGGCTTCACACAGAACTCTCTCGCTAGGAGTGAATAGATCCCAGAGTGAGTGAAACTAAGGAGACAAGCCTACCTGGACTTTGGTGGCGTTCCCAGGGTCCTAACGCCCAGTCTTTCCAACCCTGCACAAGCGGCCAAGAGGAAAAGTTTCCCCAAAGTTCACAACTGTGAGGTAAAGTCTGGCCAACAGGGAAAGAAGGCCTCTTTCTAAGAAGCTTGGTTAGAATAAGAACCATACTTAACTAAATGCATGTTTCATATATGCAAAGTCGAGAATGACTTCACAATTCCATACCGGTGCAGCAGTTCCCAAACTTTTTGAGTCATGGGGCACTTTTCAGGAGAGAAATTCATCACGGAGCACTAATTTCCACCTAGCACCTATATACTAAACCGAATGACAGTAGTATTTTTCTTTCCAGTCTCTTCACAGAGCACTAGGAGATGTTTTGCAGAGCACCCTGCGCTCCACGGAGCACAGTTTGGGAACCACTGCATTGTAACAAAAAACAAACAAACAGAAGTCCATCAGCACTTTAAAGACTGACAACATGTGTTCCCCAGCTAGCCCGATTTTGTCAGATCTTGGAAGCTAAGCAGGGTTGGCCCTGGTCAGTATTTGGATGGGAGACCACCCAGGAAGTCCAGGGTCGTGATACAGAGAAAGGCAATGGCAAACCACCTCTGAACCTCTCTTGCCTTGAAAACTCCATGGGGTCGCCACAAGTCAGCTGTGACTTGACGGCAAAACAAAAAACACAAATCTTATTAAAGATTTACTCCAAATCGTTTCCCGCTCCCCCTTCCCCAAGCCATAGGAAGTTCAGGGCAGCCAGTTTCCTTGGGAGAAGAGCATCCATGTGGAGGTACATGCTATTCCCAAAGCAAGGTACGTCATGTTTGTATGCATGCGGTTGAATATCTGAAGAGAGGAGGAGGAGGAGAAGAGTTGGTTTTTATACTCCACTCAAACCGGCTTACAATCACCTTCCCTTCCCACCCCCCATGCAACAGGCACATTGTGAGATAGGTGGGGCTGAGAGAGTTCATAGAGAACCGTGACTAGCCTGAAATCACCAGCAGGCTGCATGTGAAGGAGCAGGGAATTTAACCCAGTTCTCCAGATTAGAGTCCGCTGCTCTTAACTACTACACCACGCTGGCTATCTTAAGGAAAGTATCTCTAAAATGGAGGCTACCAGATTATGGACGCACCAGGGCCAATTTAACTATACTGGGATGGCAGGTAGCCCTGTTGTTCTAAATCCCCCCCCCCCAAAAAAAACAGAAGCCTTGTGATACCTTTTATTATGTATGGAAGAGCTGTCAAGTCACAACTAACCAATGGAGACTCCGGCAAGGGGCTTTCAAGGCAAGTGAGAGGCAGAGATGGTTTGCCATCACCTTCCTCGTCAGAGTCTTCCTTGGTGGTCTCCCATTCAAGTACTGACCCCTCTTAATTTCCAGGAACTGATGAGATCAGGTTATATCATGCCGCCTTCCCTCCCCTTTTATTAGGATCAGTCAAAATATCATGGATCAATGTACAAGATCTTTGCTTTCCAGAAGTCTTAATCAGGCCAGATATTACTTAGTGGTGGGGATGTTTCAAGCCGTAAATCCTCTTGTTTGCATCCTGTGCAGAACGTGCTGCAGGCTTAAACGTAATAGGGGGTGCCGGCTGAAGCTGGCATCCCATTACAGCTTTAGCCTTTCGGGTGGGTGTGGGGAGACCAGCCTCCCCTTGAAGATGTAAAAACCAGTAATTGAGCAAATGTCTCTCTGGCACCAAACGGACCACAGGGGTCTCTTAAAAGGCTGAGAGCAGGAAAGAAAATGTGACAAGTCATTATATTAACAAAACTGAAAATTACTTGAGATGACGCACTGGCAAAGAGTTATAAAGGGGAGACATGACAGAGGACTATAAAATGATGCCTAATACGAGAATGGGGGGTCATCTGCTGATGCTGGAGGCTGAGTAGGGTTGCCAACCTCCAGGTACTAGCTGGAGATCTCCTGCTATTACAACTGATCTCCAGCCGATAGAGATCAATTCCCCTGAAGAAAATGGCCGCTTTGGCAATTGGACTCTATGGCATTGAAGTCCCACCCCTCCCCAAACCCTGCCCTCCTCAGGCTTTGCCCCAAAAACCTCCCACCGGTTGCAAAGAGGGTCCTGGCAACCCTAAGGCTGAGAGATTCAAAACTGATGAAAGAAAGTATTTCTTCACACAGTGCATAGTTAAAATGCGGAACTCCCTGCCCCAGGATGTGGTGATGGCTGCCAACTTGGAAGGCTTTAAGAGGGGACATGTTCATAGAGGGCTATTCATGGCTGCTAGTCAAAATGAATAATAGTCATGATGCATAGCTGTTCTCTCCGGTACCAGAGGAGCATGCCTAATATACTAGGTGCTGTGGAACACGGGCAGGGTAATGCTGCTGCAATCATCTTGTTTGGGGGCTTCCTAGAGGCCCCTGGTTGGCCACTGTGAGAACAGACTGCTGGACTTGCTGGACCTTGGTCTGATCCAGCAGGGCCTTTCTTATATTCTTACGTTCTTATGGTCTTATGTTAATAGTACTTATGGGAGTGGGAGCAGGGAACTATTTCGGATTCAGGGCCTGAAAAATCTCCACCATTGTGTAAAACCCTCACCTCGAAGGGGCCTACATGCCTTTGGGTTGTCTGCACACTGGCTGCTGTACAAACAACCTGGGCTGGTTCCCTGCCCAAGTCATCCAGGCGGCTCCTTGGGGGTGCCGCAGTGAGGAGGGCGCCGACTCGTCTGCCAGACCTGTGCCTTTGCCAAGTGCTTGGCCATGCTGTTGTGGCTTGGCTTGCTCCAAGCAATGGGTGCAGCATGCACATCTCTTCACCTCCTAGATCGTTGCTGCTGCTGACCTGGGCCTGACCTAAGACTAGGGTTGCCAATCTCCAGGTACTAGCTGGAGGTCTCCTGTTATTACAACTGACCTCCAGCCGATAGAGATCAGTTCCCCTGGAGAAAATGGCCGCTTTGGCAAGTAGACTCTAGGGCACTGAAGTCCCTCCCCTCCCCAAACCCCGCTCTCCTCAGGCTCCGCCCCAAAAACCTCCCACCAATGGCGAAGAGGAACCTGACAACCCTACTCCCCTCCCCAAACCCAGCCCTTCTCAGGTTCCACTCCAAAAATCTCCAGGTATTTCCCAAACCGGAGAGGACAACCCTAGGGCTCAGCTTCCTCCCATGGGGCACCATGATAAGTGATGTAAGTTGTAGGGAAGGGGTATCAAACTCATTTGTAACAAGGGCCGGATATGACATAAATGCCACTTGGTCAGGCTGGGCCCTGTCTCGCCAGCCCAGATCAGGATTGGAGGGGATGGCTACCTCAGCTGGCTCACGGGCCAAATAAGAGCTCCCAAGGGGGCAGATCTGCCCCCTACAGTCCTTGCAAGCAACACTGTGCATGTGTGGATGGTGGGGTTCGAATGTGTGTGTGTGCCGTCAAGTCGCAGTTGACTTATAGCGACCCCGTAAGGTTTTCAAGGCAAGAGACGTTCGGGGGTGGTTTGCCATTGCCTGCCTCCATAGGGGCTGAGAAAGTTCTGAGAGAACTGTGACTGGCCCAAGGTCACCCAGCAGGCTTCATGCGGAGGAGGGGGGAATCGAACTCAGTTCTCCAGATTAGAGTCCACCAATCTTAACCACTACACAATACTGTCTATGGGTTAGAATACAGATGTAACATTTTCCCAGAAATTTTGAAGTCATGGAGGGAAAATGGGTTCCCCCCCCCCTGTTTTCCCCCCTGAAAGAAACAGAAATTTTGGGGAATACTTAAATATATGAAATACTGTCCTATCAAACTTAAAATAATCTTAGTGCTTTAACAGCATGAAATGCATCATTTATAAATTACTTAGCATATAAAATTGCAATATTTGAAGTATTAATGGAATGGAAGTTATAAATGCCTTAGATTTGTACAAGCAAAATTTCAAATATACCCAATACTTGAGAGAAAACTGCAAGCTGATATACCCTATGCTATCTCAGCACATATACCTTAATGTTTGCTGTCTGATTAAAAAGAACAGGTTCCCAATGAAACTTGATCTTTTATGCGTGGCTGTTTCACTCACGATCACCCCTCCGACAACTTCAGGTCTTTGTCTGGAATTAAACATGCTGTTTCCGGCTGTCAGAGGTCGCCTTGCTCTCCCCCTGCATTTCCCCACGTTTTGCCCGCGTTTTCAAATTTGAGATAAAACAGGTCCCGCAAAACGCGGGCAAAACACAGGGAAACTCAGGGGGAGGGCGATGCCACCCCTGAAATGGCAGGCATCATCCAAACAAAGACCCGAAGTCGTCGTAGGGGTGACGGCGAGTGAAAAAGCCATGCACAAAAGACCTTTCCGTTTTCCTCTGAGGTGTTGGTGCCGTTTCTGTCCCACCTCCTTCTGATCTTTTTTTCTCCCTCCTGCAAGGTAGGGCTATAAGTTTCTTTTTACCCAGTGTGTGGGTGAATGTGGGTAAATATGTCACTGTGGTTTATGGGAGAGATGAAAAAGGCAACCAAGTCAAGTCAAAAGGACAACAGAAGGCATGCCACTGTTGAGAAGCAATGAAAACCCTGCATCATCCCTCATGAAGATTCAGTATCCTTCTAGGTGCATAAATGCATCTTGGAGTTAAGAGCTATGTATGTCTACAGCATGCTCAACTTGTGTTTAAAAGCATATCACTTATTCTAAAAGAGAAAATATTTCATAGGAGTTTTTTTCCAGTACCCCCGAAATGTCCAATTTTTCCATCAAAAAAACTTGGGGGGGGGGGCCCTCAGGGAAAAAAGGAGGACTGCAGTTTTTGTCTGAACTTTTCTTTTTGTTTTCCCCTGGGCCTTCACATCTCTAGGTTAGAACCAGTGAGTGCAACCCCCCCATCTTCCCTCTACCAGCTAATTTCGGAATGAAATGTTTGCACAATATTTTTGTGGCGAGACTCGGCACTCAGAGGCAAGAAGACGTGTCTTTGTTTTTGGATGTTTTATTGTTTTGGCAGTATGTGACTTGTCATGATGCAACTGTCTTCTGCGTCTCCCACGTCAGGGTCACTTGCCCATTTAGCATGCTGCTCAGTGAGTAATCCTCTTAAGATGCATGCCATCGGTGCCAGTTAATTGGTCAGCGGCCAAGTACACTTCAGCTGGGCTCTTTGCATAGCAGAAGAACAACGCAGGCTCGGGGTGGGCAGAACAGAACCGCTGTGTGCAAACCTGACAATATTTCACCCAGGGACTTCGCATCAGCTCTTTAAGCAATTGCCTTATGACACAAGAATTTAAAATATCATGGCATTCTATCACAGGCACCAGCTTTCAGGTGTATATGATTTCATGGGGAGAAAGGAATCTAGCCCTTTGGGGCTGAGATTTCTTATGTTTGCTCTTAGCTCCAAGATGAATGTTGCTGGAAAGCTTGGCTTGGTTCCATCTGGCTCAGTATAAGAGAGCAGTGAGAAACAAATGGGGTTTTTCGCTTGCATATAGTTTTCAGGTGCAAAGGCTTTCTGATTTTTTAAAAAGAAGAATGAAGAGAACCAAGACATATAACAAAACACGTACAGCTCATTCATAGATTTAAATCCATGATCTACAGAAGTCTAAGACGTTTCTGGAATTCAGTCTTGCAATTTTACACATAATGGGGTGGCTTCATGGGATACAACCCTTTAGTCCCAGTTGGGGCCAACTTAAGGGTTTTTGCTGGGGTGTCCCTGCATGTGCTGACAGCCTGCTCTGCCCAGAACCATCACAGTGGATTCGAGGGCATATGTTTCGCCCAGAGAAGAGCCAGAAGCAGCAGCTCGAAAAGCATAGTGCTGCTTAAATGAATGGCAGATACATCTTGAACTGCATCTTGAATCGTGGTGCGGTGGTTAGGAGCTGTGGACTCTAATCTGGAGAACCAGGTTTGATTCCCCACTCTTACACGTGAAGCCAGCTGGTTGGCCTTCGGTTAATCACGGTTCTCTGAGACCTGTGACGGGCCCAGGGTCACCCAGCAGGCTTCATGTGGAGGAATGAGGACTCGAAACCAGCTCTCCAGATCAGAGTCCCCTGCTCTTAACCACTATGCCACGCTGGCTTTATCTTTTATTAGGCTCAACTATATAACCCAAACCTATGTACAAGCTTTTGAGTTCTCCAGAACTCTCCAGCAGACTGGATGTTAAGAAAAGAAAGGTTAAAAAAGGAGAGCCAGCGTGGTGCAGTGGTTAAGAGCAGAGGTTTGGAGCGGTGGACTCAGATTTGGAGAACCGGGTTTGATTCCCCAATCCTCCCCATGAGCGGCGGAGGCTGATCTGGTGAGCTGGATTTGTTTCCCCACTCCTACACGTGAAGCCAGTTGGGTGACCTTGGGCTAGTCACAGCTCCCTTAGAGCTCTCTCAGCCCCACCTACCTCAGCCCCACCTACCTCCTCTTCTTCTTCTTCATCACTTTATCATAACAGAGCAATATATTATTCAGTGGTAGGGCTTTTTTGTAGCAGTAATCACTGGCACTGAGTACCAGCACAAAGTCCTATGGGGAGAATTCATAGAAATCACTGCAACCTTATTTATGAGTACCCCCCCCAAAAAAAAGCAGTGTTCACTGATGACAAAGGAACAAAAACCAAAAGAAAGAAAAAAGCCTTAACTAGCTTTGAGCCCCGGCACCTTTCATTTTAAAAATCAACCATTCTATGACACTAGAAAGTTTGTGTCAATTGACAAAAGCCGGGAATCGCCATTCTCTTTAGGACAAATCTGCAGGAACCGGAATTGCCCAACACCTTGGGAAAAACCAAGATTATTATACCTCTCCTCCCGACCCACATCGTCCTTCAAACAGTATTGCCTTTTGTTTCCTGCAGTTGATTTCCTTATTTTGTTATTTGCTTTCCTCCCTGCTAAACAGATCGGCTTTCACCGGGCTGACACCGACCCCATTAAGCCATCATCTGTCATTAGGTCGCTGAATACCGACCTGCCCTCCCCTATTTTTATGCTCAAAGATCACATTTATGCAGTTGCCGCTACACTAACCACTGCAGTTGAGACGCATGGCACTTTACTTACTGGCTTGAAAGTTTAGAATGGGAGTTCAAAAAGGAAATGGAAATGGGAGTGTGGGGGAGAGAGCAGAAAGATGAATATCTCAACCCATTCCTTGGCATTCTGTGCCAGTTCTCGGTGGCATTTATGCCAGCAGTGCAAGTAAGAGGCTATGATCTGTCTGAGACTGCAGCCAAAACCATTAAGAGCACGCCAACCTCAGGACGTCTACTTTCATTTCTAATTAGAAGCGTCCTATTCAGGAGACGTTGGAAGCTCTTGAAAAGAAGCTCTTTAAAAAAAACCACATCCTGAAAAGTCTTTGGATGTAGATGCTTTAGTCAAAGGACAAGCACATTTGCATGTCTGTGTATTCATAGAATCATAGAGTTGGAAGGGGCCATACAGGCTATCTAGTCCAACCCCCTGCTCAATGCAGGATCAGCCTAGAGCATCCCTGACAAGTGCTTGTCCAGCCTCTGCTTAAAGACTGCCAGTGGGGGGGGGGGAGCTCACCGCCTCCCTAGGTAGCTGATTCCACTGTCGAACAACTCTTACTGTGTAAAAAAAAAAAAAAAAATCCTACTATCCAGCCATGACCTTTCCACCCTCAATTTAAACCCATTACTGTGAGGTACCCTGAGCCAAATCTCTAGATGGGTGCCTCAGCAGACTTGCAGTTGCTATGGCAACTCACCATGTCAATCAAATTCTGTCCAACTTGTTAATTTCTCTGTGTGTACAGCTAACTTTGAAGGGGTTGCCTCCAATTATTATTTATTTTAGTGGGGTTTTTTTTTTGCAAATTTCCCTAGACTTTCCCTAAGCCATTCATTGTTCTTCTTTGGCATCGGCTATGGTTGCCAGGTCCCTCTTCGCCATCGGCGGGCAGTTTTGGGGGCCTAAGAAGGGCGGGGTTTGGAGAGGGGAGGGACTTCAATGCCATAGAGTCCAATTGGCAGAGTGGCCATTTTCTGCAGGTGAACTGATCTCTATTGGCTCTATCAGTTGTAATAGTAGGATATCTCCTGCCACCACCTGGAGGTTGGCGACCCTAGTGTCGGCAGGGGCCATGCCTCTATGGAAGAGCCTCTGCTTTGTATGCAGAAAGTCCCGGCCGGATTCAATCCCTGGCATCTCCACTTAAAACAACCAGGAAGGAGGTTGTTAATATTTTATATTTACCCATTTTGAATGTTGTTTTTAATTTCATTTATACTGTTTTCATGTTGGGAGTCGCGGCAAGGTCCTTTGGGTGAGCAGCAGTTTTAAACAATCTAATAAATAAATAAATAATATAAAAGAGCTCAGCTCAAGACCTTGGAGAGCCGCTGCCAACCAGAGTAGACAATACTGACCTTAATGGTCTGGTTCGTTACAAGGCAGTTTCATGTGTGTTCATGTGTTACTTCCCTGGATTTACAGACCACTAAGTGGCCGTGTGACTGACCTCTCTGAGCAGATTTCACTAACCACACAGGGCCCGGGTTTTTTGCTATTACATACATATAATGTCTGCAGATTGATCAAACAAGATCATACCTGTTAGTGGCATCTCTGGTGAAATCCGGCCTCCTCGCTCCTAAGAAATTTCAACATTCATTGTTTTTAAATAACGTCATTAATCCAGTTGATTCCAAAGAATGTATGATGAACCATTGTAAGCATGCAGCTAGGGGGTAGAATCAGGAGTTCTTTAGTCTGCATAATTCCCTCTCCAAGAGCCAAGGACGGTCCCCACCCCAGCCCTTCCAGCCATGGAATACCTTATTCACACCTTTCCCTCCTAGGGATGCCAACCTCCAGGTACTAGTTGGAGATCTCCTGCTATTACAAGTGATCTCCAGCCGATAGAGATCAGTTCACCTGGAGAAAATGGCCACTTTGGCCATTAGACTCTATGGCATTGAAGTCCCTCCCCTCCCTAAACCCCACCCTCCTCAGGCTCCGCCCCAAAAACCTCCCGCCGGTTGCAAAGATGGACCTGGCAGCCCTACATGAATTACCATTTGCTTTAGGACAAATTTGTGGGAACCGGAATTGGCCAGCATCTTGGGAAAAACCAAGATTATTATACCTCTCCTCCTGACCCACATCGTCCTATAAACAGTATTGCCTTTTGTTCCTGCAGTTTATTTCCTTATTTTGTTATTTGCTTTCCTCCCTGCTAAACCGATCGTTCTGTCAACAACCCCGCCCTCCTCAGGCTCTACCCCAAAAACCTCCCACGGGTGGCTAAGAGGGATCTGGCAACCCTATTCCTTCCCTCCTTACTCTCTGCAACTGCAATTGTTATTGGGGACGTTTCTGGGCGTTTATGCACTTCTGTGCTTCTGGATTGTATTAGTAGGGTTGCCAACTCTAGGTGGGGAAATTCCTGGAGATTTGGGGGTGGAGCCTGAGGAGGGCAGGATTTGGGGAGGGGAGGAACCTCATATAATGCCTGAAGCAACAGATTTCCAGGCAACAAATATCAGTTCACCTGGAGAAAATGGGTGCTTTGGAAGGTGGGGTCTATGGCATTATACGCTGATGAGGTTCCTCCCCTCCCCAAATCCTGCCCTCCTCAGGCTCCACCCCCAAATCTCCAGGAATTTCCCCACCTACAGTTGGCATCCCTACCAATACAATCCAGAAGCATAGAAGTGCATAAATGCCCAGAAATATATGACAGCCAAACAATACAATTTTAAGCAGAGTTATACCCCTCTAAGCCCACTGACATTCATAGAGTTAGAAGGGTGTAATTCTGCTAGGAATTGCACTGCTAATGAACATCTTAACAGCCCTCAGGCTGGAAGCAGATTGTAAAGACAATTTAAAAGATCATGCCCTGGGGAAATAAAATATTAAAAGCCTGCAGAAATAGAATATTTTTGGCCTGGCGCCTAAATTGGAGTATGGTAGGCACCCGGAGAGCCTCAAGGAAGAGGGAATTCCACAGGTGAGGTGCCGCTGTTGAACAAATCCGGACTCTGGTCACCACCAGCCTCACCTTTGCAACAGGACATAACGCACAACCTGTGAAGAGCATCTTAACTAGCAGGCTGGATAATACAGAAGAACATAAAAACATAAGAACATAAGAAAAGCCTTGCTGGATCAGACCAAGATCCATCAAGTCCAGCAGTCTGTTCACACAGTGGCCAACCAGGTGCCTCTAGGAAGCCCACAAGCAAGACGGCTGCAGCAGCACCATCCTGCCTGTGATCCACAGTGCCTAATAGAATAGGCATGCTCCTCTGATCCTAGAGAGAATAAGTATGCATCATGACCAGTATCCATTTTGACCAATAGCCATGAATAGCCCTCTCCTCCATGAATACATCCACTCCCCTCTTAAAGCCTTCCAAGTTGGCAGCCATCACCACATCCTGGGGCAGGGAGTTCCACCATTTAACTATGCGTTGTGGGAAGAAATACTTCCTTCTGTCTGTTTTGAATCTCTCAGCCTCCAGCTTCAGCAAATGACCCTGCGTTCTAGTATTAGGAGAGGGGAAGAAAAGCTTCTCCCTGTCCCCTCTCTCCATACCGTGCATAATTTTATAGCCCTCTAAAATGTCTCCCCTTAACCGCCTTCTTTCCAAGATAACAGCCCTAATCTCCTCACAGGGCAGTTGCTCTACTCCCCTGATCATTTTGGTTGCTCTTTTCTTCACCTTCTCAAGGCGAAGGCAGTCCTTCAGGTTCCCTGGCCCCAAACCATTCGTAGGTAAGAACTGGGGAGGGAAGGCAGCATGGTATAGCCCAATCTCATCAGATCTTGGCCTCTAGGCATGGTCAGTACTTGGAAAGGAGACCTCCAAGGCAGAGTCTGCAGAGGAAGGCAAGTCAAGGTCTTTCCCATCACCTACCGCCTGGTACTTTTAAACAGGAAAGGCCAAGGATATCACTGAGAAGTAAAGGATTCTGTACCAACATACATTTCTAAAGGCTCAGTCGGGTCCCACAAAGATATTTTGTGAGTCCACATTCTATAGCCGCCAAACTAAACTCCTCGTACTTGGAGGAAATTTGATTTTATAATACATATATGTTTGTAGGGGGGAAATGTGTATGGCATGGCCTTAAAACGTAACTAAAGTGGAAGATACTACAGTGCCTCTGGGGAATATTCAGGCTTTTGGCTAACAATTTGCAGAAGTTTGCCGCTTCACATTTGCGCAGAGGTTTGCACTGTATTCATAGGACAGTTCCCTTTGCCAGTTCAACACGGGGGGAGAGGAAAGTATGCAGGTTTAGTTTCATACAGAACTAGCACCCTCTGTTGGTACATTGCCTGGGAATTTGGGCTTGTAGCCAAATATGGTTTTTCATACCCTGCGATCCAGGGAGCCACACATTGAGCACTGAAGCTCCCCTTCTCATCAGAGAGTTTAGGAAGTGAGAAAAGCCATCTTCTAAAGCCGAGCATCACAACGCCAGACAAACATGTAATCACGATGCTTCCCAGATCATTTATGCATGGGAGTTTTACGTGAGGTTCGTTGCTCGCTGGACCCACACTTTCTTCTTTAGAAGCTGCACACCAGCAGCATCCAAGCTCAAAACAAGAAGCCCACCACCTGAAATGCTGCCTTGTGATTGGCTGTAGTTCTTTGAAAGAGAAGTCCCCCCGCCCATGGAAATCCAAGTGCCCAGCCAAAATGCATTTTAAAAGACAAAACAAAATGGAGCACCCTAAAAGGAATGGCAGGGGGGAACCCAAGCCTCATTTTAAAAGTCTATTCTTCTGCCCAGAAAGAACTCCCAGGAAGCAAGAAGTATTTGAATCCCTGCCTCTTTACACACTGCTTTATAATTGGCAGTGAGAGAAACCAAGCTTGTGTGCCCCACACTTTGCCTAATGCATGGGGATTTCACCCAGGCTGAGCTCAGGGGAGGTGGAAGAATCGGGTTAACAGAGGAATGGGAAGACCTGGGGTTTGTGAAGGCTGGCAGCGAGGTCATTTCTAGTGGAGGGGAAACTCCTGCATAACTCCAAGGAACAACCGAGACAGACGGGGTGAACGTGAGTGAAAGTACCCATGCATGAACAATCACTGTGTTTTTAATCTCCAGTTTCTTAATAGGAGTGCCCAGGTGATGCTTTTGGTGCTCAGTCTCCATGCACTCAAGGGGATGGAAGCGGTTTTGCGATGTTTCATAACAGAGCCCAGGATGACATGTTCAGAATAACCCAGGCATGTTTTCTCCTGCAGCGGTTAACAGGCAAATTGATTTACGCTCACTTCACCAGGTCCTTTCCAGCCCAGCTGCTTACCTGTCAGCATCCAGGCCTGTTTATATAACCTGAAAAAAGTTCAAAACATGTTTACTCCTTAAAAAGAGAACAATGCCAATCCCACGTCCTCAAGAGGAGGGGAGGATGGACCTTTTACTGATCTGAAAAGCCAATGTAAGAAAAACCAAAGAAATACAAAGTGCAATGCCAAAAGGATGGAACTGATGTTTGTGAGTTCGCGTCTGTCACCCATCAGGTCTCAGAAGCTAAGCAGGCTTGGCCTTGGTTAGTACTTGGATGGGAGACCACCAAAGAAGATGGGGTTGTGATGAAGAGAGAGAGGCAATGGCAAATCCCCTCTGTTCTTCTCTTGCCTTGAAAATCCCATGGGCTTGTCATAAATTGGCTGTGACTTGATACTTTAAACAAACACACACAGTCTGTCATCTGCCCCATGTTTCAGAAATGCAGACAAGGCCCTTGGCCCAGTGGGGCTTTGATAGGCAGGTGGCTTCCACCTTGAAACACCCACCACCAGAGGAACAGGTAAGCTATAAGCCTCCCTAAGGTACAGGACTCATGCCAAGGATGGAAATCAATATGGCTGTTTTGATTTATAGTAATTTGTTTGTTTGTTTGTTTATTAAATTTGTAATCACCCTCCCCAGCCAAGAGAGCCAGTGTGGTGTAGTGGTTAAGAGCGGGGATTTGGAGTGGTGGACTCTGATCTGGAGAACCTGGTTTGATTCCTCACTCCTCCACATGAGCAACGGATGCTAATCTGGTGAACTGGATTTGTTTCCCCGCTCCTACACACAAAGCCAGCTGGGTGACCTTGGGCTAGTCACAGCTCTCTTAGAACTCTCTCAGCCCCACCTACCTCACAGGGTGTCTGCTGTGGGGAGGGAAAGGGAAGGTGATTGTAAGCTGGTTTGATTCTACCTTAAGTGGTAGATAAAGTCGGCTTATAAAAAAACCAACTCTTCAAGGGACTCACATAGATATAATTATCATAAAACACAACAGAACAGTTAAAACAATGAATGTGACCTAATTGTGAATGTGGCCCTGACCTGGATGGCCCAGGCTAGCCTGATCTTGTCAGATCTCAGAAGCTAAGCAGAGTCAGTCCTGGCTAGTACTGGGACAGGAGACCACCAAGGAATTCCAGGGTCACTATGCAGAGGCAGGCAATGGCAAGCTACCTCTGAACATCTCTTGCCTTGAAAACCCTACTGGGTTGCCATAAGTCCACTGCAACTTGATAGCACTTTAAACACACAATTGTTAATGTGGCTCTCCGCGAGCCATAGAATACCAATATTCCTGATAGTCTAATCACCTCTGCCTGCTTAGAATGCCTTGCAAGAAAAACCCTCTGCAACAGCGTACTGCCATGTTATCAAGGATACAATAAGATTTTCACTGTTACATGGTACATGCAACACTGGTAATTCTTTAGCAAAGGAAGAGCAGAGGTGGTTTTTAGGGCTTCGGTACCCTGTCCCTTTAGTGTTTCCTCCTTGATTAAGCTCTCTTGGGCACATCCATGCCCCTCTCCCAAAAAAACAGTGCAGTGCAGGTGTGTTGAAGGGAGACCAACAGGTCTGTTAGCCCATTCCGTCTTACTGTTAAAAGTAATTACTTTTTTGTTGGTTCTTTCAATGTGTCGTACAGGCAATAACAAGCGCAGTATTGAAATGTGAGAAAGCTTTTAACTACAATTCTCTGATAAGTAACGGAGACCACAAAATGCTATTTCATTTGCAAGAATTCAAGGTTTACAACTCATAACCCGCATTCTTAATATAAAACCCGTTAAAAGGACTTCTGTTACCCATTAAAAGTGATAAAATTGTGCACTGAGCTTCAAGATTCCCCAATGGCTGCCAAGCACAGCATGGCAGTAATTTTTCCTGAGGTCTCTGGGTGAACATTTTAATGATTACCGCATCTCTGGGAAAGAGAACCAGAGGAATCATAGGGATTCTATAATGCCAGATTGGAAGATTCTCTAAGGTGACATAGCTTTAAATATCACATTGGAGAATCACAGTCAAAGGTTATCCAATGGGGCATTAAAACTCTCTGTAGATGATGCACAATTGAACCCCCCAAAAATGTAAACCAGTGAAATTGCAGGACAGACAAGTAAACATGGATTAGTAACAGGAAGATCTTAAATTTTAATACAAATGTCCTTGGATGTGTTTTTCCAGGCCTTTCCTCAAAAAATCTGAGTATACCCAAAGGACATGTTACATCTAATGTGAGCCAGATCAGGATTCCTCTCACCCAACTGTGTCTTTTCACAATCAGAAGTGACACCAGGAAGCTAATGTTCTCATGTGTACCTCAGCCTGATTCCCTCTCACACCATTTCCCAAGTCCCTGCAGCCATTTCAGCTCAGGAAAACAGTGTCAGAGGGAAACATGATGCCCTTCCTGACTTCGAGCCATGCTGCCAAGCCAAATTGGGGCGCAGCGTACTTTGGAGTATAGTTCCCCAATGTGACATCTGACTAAAAAAGAATACCATTTAACATAATGTCTAGCTTGGACCTAACAGTCCTAAGAGCATAAGAAAAGCCATGCTGGATCAGACCAAGGCCCATCAAGTCCCGCAGTCTGTTCACATAGTGGCCAACCAGGTGCCTCTAGGAAGCCCACAAACAAGGCAACTGCAGCAGCATTCTCCTGCCTGTGTTCCACATGCTCTTCTGATCCTGGAGAGAATAGGTATGCATCATGACTGCTATCCATTTTGACTAGTAGACATGGATAGCCCTCTCCTCCATGAACATGTCCACTCCCCTCTTCAAGCCTTCCAAGTTGGCAGCCATCATCACATCCTGGGGCAGGGAGTTCCACTATTTAACAGTTATGTGTGATAAGAAGAAAAAAAGCCTTGCTGGATCAAAACAGTGGGAAGGCAACCAATTCTGGTATCCCTCAAGCGATGTATAATGTTGACAGCCTTTACTTATCTTTTGTTCCCAGTACCTCGTATGAAGAGGTACCCTGCCATCACACATGGAGGTTTTATTTAGCCATCAAAGGCACTGATCAGCATAAACCCCTCCACACACACATACCTTCTTCAATATTGTCAGGCTGGGGTGACCTGTGACAATCTTTTAATTTTGTGATTACAAGTTTATTAGAGATTTTTAATAACGGTACAATACAAATGGAATCCCAAGCTGAGCAAGAAGTATTTGCTAGAAGTGGATATAGACAGTGAGATTAGGAAATGCATCCCTCAATGATGTCATTAAAAGGAAAGTCAAACTGAGCTGGCCTATGGGGTATCATAAGCCTGCCCCCCAAAAAAACTTAGTTAGGTCATTTATACATGGGTCACTCACGTTCGCCCCCAGTCTGTCTCGGCTGTTCCTTGGAATTATGCATGAGTGTCTGTCCATGAGAGATGACCTCGCTGCCAGTGATCACAAATCCCAGGGCTTTCTGTTCCTCTGTTAACCCAATTCTTCCCTCTCCCCTGAGCCCAGCCAGGGTGAAATCCCCTTGCATAAGGCAAACTGGGGGACACAGAAGTTTTCTTTCTCTCACAGCCAATTACAAAGTAGCATATAAAGAGGCGGGGATTCAAATGCTTCCTGCTTCCTTAGAGGTCGTTCTGAGCAGAAGAGATGCTTTTTAAAACCGAGGCTTGGATTTATCTTCCCCTCTCTTTCAGATTGCTCCAGATTGTTAATATTGTCTCTATGCCAATAAAGGTTTGGATGGATGGATGATGGATTGCTCCATTTTTTGTTTTTTGTTCTTAAAATGCTTTTTTATGCAGCAATTGGGTTTGGGTGGGGATTTTCTCTCACAGTAAGCTTTACTAAGTAAGCAAATTACAAAGCAGCATTTAAAGGGGTGGGTACTTGATTTGTACTTGAAGACTGCTGGTGCACAGATTCCCAACAGGAAAGTGTGGGTCCAGCGAGTTATGAACCTCAGGTAAAACTCCCATGCATAAACGACCTTAGTAGTTGCAAAGCCAACTTCCTTTTGGATTCAGCTGGGGTTATGTTTGCTGGGCAGATTATTCTTCCTCCACTGATCAAGCAAGCCACTATTAGAGAGTCTCACCTCTGCCTCAGGCCCTTGGCTTGCCCTTAACAATGAGCATCATTCATATTATGTAATGAGCTTCTTACACATGCCAATTCAGGGGGCAAATATCTTCATTTTTCTACATTTCGGGGTGTGTGTGTGTGGCTGAACAGCCTATCAGCATTGAACAGGATAGCTCAGTCTCTCAGATGAAGCGCACTGAAGCAAACACAGATTTGTGCTGCAGAATTCCTGCCCGGTTTGTAAAGACCTGTTTTTCTTTTTGAATGTTCATAGAATCATAAAGTTGGAAGGGATCCCCAGGGCCATCTAGTCCAGCCCCCTGCACAATGCAGGACATTCACAACTACCTCCCCCCACACCCCCAGTGACCCCTACTCCATGCCCAGAAGATGGCCAAGATGCCCTCCCTCTCATGATCTGCCTACAGTTACAGAATCAGCATTGCTGACAGATGGCCATCTAGCCTCTGCTTAAAAACCTCCAGGGAAGGAGAGCTTACCACCTCCCGAGGAAGCCTGTTCCACTGAGGAACAGCTCTGTTAGAAAATTCTTCCTAATGTCTAGGAAGAAACTCCTTTGATTTAATTTCAACCCATTGGTTATGGTCCGACCTTCTGGGGCAACAGAAAACAACTCGGCAGCACCCTCCTCTATATGACAGCCCTTCATGTACTTGAAGATGGTTATCATATCACCTCTCAGTCTTCTCCTCTTCAGGCTAAACATACTCAGCACCTTCAACCTTTCCTCATAGAACCTGGTCTCCAGACCCCTCACCATCTTCGTTGCCCTCCTCTGGACACGTTCCAGCTTGTCTACATCTTTCTTAAGATTACACCAGAGAAGTACAGTGATAACAATCAATAGTCAAGTATCTTACGACAATAATTTAAGGAAGGTTGCCAGCATTTAAAAGACAGTTCTTTTTGTCTTCCATCTCTCAAGTACACATGCTGTGTTCATCCAGGCAGTTTTAACAAATGCAACACTTTTTGAATCCGTGTTTTAACATTCACTTTCTAAACATTTTGCCAGCTGTTTGCTGTTATTAATTTTGTAGCAGGTCACAGGGCATGCATCATATGTCTATTTACGGCAGAAACATGTTCACCAATCAAACCAAGTAATCTAGATTTCTGGGTAATGGGAATTTTACAACCAGTTGTGCGTTCAGTTTCCTCTATTACTCTTACACAGAATTGTTTTAACTACAGGACGCAGGACTAAAGCCTGCTGAGATAAATCCCCACACATCCAATACCTACAAGGCTCTCTTCCAAACATCTCGGTGAATTTATAAGGGGCACTTAATCCCTTAAGAGTGAGGTGCTCAGGAGAAAGAAAGGCAGACATATCAATATTTTAAATAAATAAATATATTATTTTATAAAAATTCGCAGTCATTCTGATACTTATTGCTTTAGCAGAGCCTATCATGCCATAGTATTCCCTATTATTATGTATGGGTGTGAAAGCTGGACAATGAAGAAAGCTGATAGGAAGAAAGTAGATTCCTTTGAAATGTAGTGTTGGAGGAGAGGGTTACGGACCCCAATGTCTGTATATACAGCTGTCCTGGGGGTGCCCCACTTGGGACAGGCTGGTACACCAGCTGATAATCAGTTCCCCTGGAGGAAATGGCCGTTTTGGCAATTGGACTCTATGGCATTGAAGTCCCCTCCCCAAACCCTGCCCTCCTCAGACCACCCCAAAAACCTCCTGCCGGCGGCGAAGAGGGACCTCAGAACCCTACCTATCGTTAACAGCCTTGCTCAGATCTTGCAAACTGAGGACCATAGCTTCCTTTATAGAGTCAATCCATCTCTTGTTGGGTCATCCTCTTTTCCTTCTGCCTTTCACTTTTCCTAGCAAGATTGTCTTTTCCAGTGACTCTTGTCTTCTCATAACATGACCAAAGTGCAATAGCTTCATTTTACTCGTTTTAGCTTCTAGGAAGAGTTCAGCCTTGATTTGATCTAGAACCCACTTATTGTAAGGGTATGTGGAATTACAGCCTTTAGCAATTCCAGGCCTTTACTTATGAAAAACAAAGCAGCCAACCTCTTGAAACACAGAGAGAGAGTTCATTAGTAAGTCTGGCTACTTGGGATAATGCCAGAGACCAAAACAGGAGCCCTAAACAGCTACTTTTCACCTACCTCTGTGGTAAACTTGCCCATGTCCCATTAAAACAAACAAACAAAAATTAATTTTCATTAAAAAATGAAAGCTAAATCAGTCTTGTCTTTCCTCCATATATAGTATTTTAATGGTTAGGGTGCCCTCTGCTGGTACTTTCAGAATATATCACTGAATTTAAAAAAACCAGCAGAATAAATTAATTCACCATCCAGCACAATTCTGTTTATACAGGAGCCCCTTTGGTTTGAACAGAACTTACTCCCAGGAAAGCGTGAAAAATACCACAGGGCTTGATACCTAGTAATATAAGGTTAACATACACACACTTTAGTGAACTCTAGAAAATTTGAAAATAAAATAAAGAAAATGTTTACCTATTTTGTGGTTTCTTTTAGCTTCTCTCTGAAGAGCTAAATAATTCAAAAATGTCCTCGGCTTTTAGGTCAGGTATTCTGAAGTGAAGAGGCCAAGCTGGGTCATCTGCTGAAACTGGAGGGTGAGAGATTCAAGACAGATAAATGGAAGTGATTCTTCACACAACGCATAGTTAAATGGTGCAACTCCCTGCCCCAGGATGTGGTGATGGCTGTCAACTTGGAAAGCTTTAAGAGGGAAGTAGACATGTTCATGGAGGAGAGGGCTATTCATGGCTACTAGTAACAATGGATTATAGTCATAATGCATATCTATTCTCTCCAGGATCAGAGGAGCATGCCTATTTTATTCAGTGCGGTGGAACACAGGCAGGATGGTGCTGCTGCAGTCGTCTTGTTTGGGGGCTTCCTAGAGGCACCTGGTTGGCCACTGTGTGAACAGACTGCTAGACTTGATGGGCCTTGGTCTGATCCAGCAGGGCTTTTCTTATGTTCTTACGTTTTTAAGCGCAACTTCCCTGAGGAACAACGGGTGAAAAGGGGCTGAAGTTGGTTCCCTATTCCCCACTTGGGAGCAGCTGGCACAATAACCGGACTTTGGACCCAGCACGCACCATCTCGAAGGGCACAGTCCCCTGAATGTGGTGGTGTATGATATGTGTTGGTCAAATCCATATTTTGGGGTGCAGAGCTGTTGAATTGTCCTCAAAACCATTCAGGAACTAGGAAATGTGAATAGGGAACTAACTGGGAATAGGAAACCAACTTCAGCCTCCTTCCCTCAGGTGAAATAAGTTCAGGGCAAGGCATCACTCAGAAAGGAACAGAAAGCATTAGAGGCGCTTACTAAGAATACAAGTCTCTGTTGGTATCTGACGAAGGGAGCTCGGACTCTCGAAAGCTCATACCCTGAAAATCTTGTCTGTCTCTAAGCTGCTGCTGGACTTGAATGTAGCTGTTCTACTGCAGACAACCACGGCTACCCTCTGAAACAAGTCTCGGTTGGTGACAGTGCTCAAACAATGTAGACAAAGGTCATTTATGCATAGGAGTTTTACCTGAGGTCCATTGCTCGCTGTACCCACACTTTCCTGTTGGGAATCTCTGCACCAGCAGCCTCTGAGCTCAAATCAGGAAGTATTTGCATCTCCGCCCCTTGAAATGTTGCTTCGTAATTGGCTATAGTGAGAGAAAAGTTCCCTCCCACCCCCCAAACCCAATTGCCGCATAGAAAAGCATTTAAGAACATGAAACAAAAAAAAGAGCAATCTGAAAAGAAGGGGCGGAGAAATTTAAGCCTCAGTTTTAAAAGGCCTTTCTTCTGCTCAGAAAGAGCTCTCAGGAAGCAGGAAGTATTTGAATCCCCACCTCTGGACATGCTGCTTTGTAATTGGCTGTGAGAGAAACTAAGCTTGTGTGTCCTGCACTTTGCCTTATGCACTGAGATTTCACCCGGGCTGAGCTTAGGGGAGAGGGAAGAACTGGGTTGACAGAGGAAAAGCAAGTCCCAGGATTTGTGAGGGCTGGCCGTGAGGTCATCTCTAATGGACAGAAAACTCATGCATAACTCCAAGGAACAATCAAGACAGACAGGGTGGGGTGAACATGAATGAAAGTACCCATGCATAAACGACCAAAGATATATTTCGTACATATAGTGGATTGGATCCCATCAACTGCAAGTGAAAGGAGCCTGTACAAACCATCTTCCTCTTCCCAAAGTAGCCTCCCACTGCTCTACTGAGGGTCACTAGATCCTCTATAATTAAACACCACATGGTACAAGTGGTCGGAAACAAGGAGGTTGAATTGGGTGAACTTGCCCCCTTCCTTCACTCTTGAACAAATTGAGCAAATCTCAAGAGCCAAGCTTGATTCTCTAGAACAAAAGGGGGGTGCCAGGTTCCTAGGGTTGCCAACCTCCAGGTACTAGCTGGAGATCTCCTTCTATTACAACTGATCTCCAGGCGACAGAGATCAGCTCCCCTGGAGAAAATGGCCACTTTGGAAGGTGGACTCTATGGCATTACATCCCACTGAAGTCCCTCCCCTCCCCAAACCCCACCCTCCTCAGGCTCCACCCCCAAAATCTCCAGGTATTTCCCAACCTGGAGCTGGCAATCCTCCTCCTAAGAGTTGAGCAAACCTCAAGAGCCAAGCTTGATTCTCTAGAACAAAAGGGGGGTGCCAGAATCCTAGGGTTACCAACCGCCAAGTGGTGGCTGGAGATCTCCTGGAATTATAACTCATCTCCAGACTGCAGAGATGAGTGGGCCCTGCAGAAAATGGCTGCTTTGGAGGGTGGACTCTATATCGTTATACCCCACTGAGGTCCCTCTCCTCCCCAAACTGCACCCTCCTATGCTCCACCCCCAAATCTCCATGAGCTTCCCAGCCTAAAGTTGGCAACCCCACTGATTCCCACCACCACCATACCACATGGTAATTTGTTCAGGTGTGTCTCCAGACCCTCAGAAGAGGCTTTTGGGAACTGCTGGAGGACAAGTGGAAAATCAACTTCTTCCACTCCAGGAAAGCAGAGTTCTGTTTTGTTTGGGGGATAAGTGGGATAAAAAAATTTTTACATAAATAGATGCATGCTTTGGTTTAATTCTGAGTCCTTTGATGTTAAATAATGTAGCTTTTCCACAGGTCATTAGTTATCTTCAATATGTCTTAATAAGAAGCTTTCCAAAGCTTTTAAAGTGCAAATTGTAGACTTTGATTAAGCAATCAAAGAGGTACATAAATAGAGAAATGACATACAGGCCATTCGGGCGAATTTGTACCACTTCTGATCTTCATGCCTGGGTTGCTGTAATGCATCATCAAGACAGCAACATTAACTTCTGAACTAGAAATGAAACACTAGCAGGATTTTTGTACTTTTAAGTTTCTGACCCAAAGAGGAAGCTGGGCTTGACGCTCCAGGCAATGAATTCTCAGGCCCCACCCCCAAATCTCCAGGTATTTCGCAACCCAGAGCTGGCAGCCATATCCCACCCTGTCAATGTTCTTGGAATTGTGGTCCAAACCTTTGGGCAAAAAAAAGCACACCGTTGTAATCAGGGGGTGCCTATGCCTGTCCTTTTAACCAGCTGATTTGGAATTTTTCATACACTGTAGCCCCCTCCCCACAAAACCTGACCAGGTTATACCCTTTTCCTTAGATTCTCCATCTAGAGAGTGGCAAATTGAAGGCAAAACCTCCCGTGCATAAATGGCCAATGTGCGACACCCACAAAATTGGAAGAGTATGACTAGAAGAAAATACGCTGGCATGTATTTTCCCTACTGTGTTCTCTTGTTTCCTGTTAAGTTAACCCAAGTGAAAGGTTAAAAGTGGCGGGCTGTAAAAGAGACCTCACAATTCGGGTCGTCAACTTCCAGGTGGTGAAGGAGAAAAAAATACACCTCTGTACTATTATCTGGAGGATGAG